>NC_134172.1:58800698-59103728 GCF_964188355.1 Buteo buteo | reverse complement strand
TAAGTATCTGCTTTGAGGCCTGGAGACCGAGTCTCATTATGTCTTTGTGCCTGGTGAATTTTACACTGAGGTGAGTGCAGAACAGATTGTCAGATAACATGGGTCTGATTTTTAGACATGACAATCAGCTTTAGCCTCCAGTGTACTCAGGTGTGATTTATTTTTTTTTTTTGGTGGGAGTGGGGAGAATCTCTTTGAAAAAAAGAGAGCCTCTAGCATAAGCTTAAGTGCCTGTTTATAGGAGGTGAAACATTCTTTCAACACCATGAATGAGCTCCTGATTTTATGGGTCCCAATACTGTTGAAATAACCATTTCTGTAAGGAAGAAATTGGTAATTATTACTGTTGAACTAGGTATGGATTTAGCAAAGGCAGGGCTAAGGGAACTATCGTTTCCCTTGTCCTCCTTCTCCAGCTCTTCTGCCATTGTCCTGAAGAATGTGACTTTTATGACAGAAGAGAGTGAATGACAAAGATTAACATGAAGGTGAAAATCTCCCTGTCTGGATACAAGAAGCTGAGCACACCTGCCTATATTTGGGGCTTGGAGAGAGGAGCCCAAATCTGCGATGCGTCCCTCCTGAGTCTACCCTGGGCAGGGGTGGAGGTGCCAGTCCATTGCCTTGTTGCAGTAGCAGTGGCTTAATTTTGGCTGGGCTTGTACAGTGGAGCTTGTACTTTTAAATCTAGGCTCTGAAGACTCCAACCCATTGCTATCACTTGTATGAAGGGTAAACGCCCACCATCAACAACAGGCAGGATGCATCTACTCCAGCATGACAGTTTAAATATCTCTGTTCTGCTTTTACACAGATATGCAAAATCAAAAGAACATAATTTCCTTTTCCAATCCAATAAAAGAATATTATCCATTTAATTTGTATTTTTCTCTTTTTCTTAAGAGTCACCTAAAAGATACTTAAAACCTGAGTTTGCAAAAATAATGTGTTTTCTGGTCTCATTTTGTAAGCTGACAGTGAGATTATTTTTTTTTTTTACAGTTTGAAATACAAGTTTTGTGAACTCTGATACAAACTCCTATGAATGAGTATCTATTGCTCCCTCAGAAAGAAAATGGAAGATAGATGTGGGATACTCACAGAGTTTCTGTTGGGAGAGTCAGACCCACTTCCAGAACTGCCCTTTTTGGTTTTCTGGGCTAAGGAGGTCCCAAAGCGGAGAGTTTCATACACAGGGTCAACCTTATTTCCACAGGCTGCAATAGAAGGAGCAAAACATGCATCAGTCCCTGGAAGATATTTCTGGTCATGTTCCTGCTCCACTTGGAGAAACACCTGCCTCTACCAGCATGGTGGGGTGTACGCTTAGACACAAGTTGAGAGACTATCCTGATAAAAAGTGTTTGATGAATTTAGTGGAACTGGCTTTTGCTGGCGATTTTCTGCTGCCTCTCTGCTTCCATAAAGATCATCCTCCCCTCATACAGGCTCTTTGGGTCCCTGCCATTGCCTCGTCTCTCTTTATCTGCCGTACTCCTTCTCTAATCACCACTGATGCTGCCTACACTGAGGTAAGGAAGACAGAGTACCAGGAGGCTTTAAACCATGTTTGCTGCCTGTTCCTACCACTGACCTCTTGGATTGCTCTCAACAGCAGATGCTTGAAGGAAAAAAACCTGCATTGTGCCTGACCATCCTTGTGGTATGGGTGGCCCATCACCTTTATCCATCTACCCTCAGAGTGCTCCTACTTGGCTGACGTGGATAAACAGGATGGCCTGGATCTTCCTTGAAAGGTACTGACAACCCCACTGTGGGGCTTTATGGTATCCGGAAGCAGCTGTGAGTAAGTACCTGCCTGTTGGGAATGTGCTCCAGGTTGCTCAGATCAGTGTAGGGGTACCCAGAAAGGCCACCACCCCCACTGATGTATGTCCATTCGATTCTCACTCCCACTCTCCCTCATAGCTGGCCCCAAAAGTCATCTCCCAAGGCAGAGAAATGGATGTCTTCAATTGGCATGAGCAAATTCAGTTCAAATCCTCTTCTACATACTGCATTATTAGACCTCAGCCTCCTTTGCAGTACAAGGTGGTAGACACATAGAATACAGTACATTTGTAGCACTGTGTAGAAGGAGGGAAATTTTGGCCAAAGTACTGAGAAAAAACATGGGATTTTGAATTTTGATGAGAGCAAAGCACACCTCATTTTTTAGCCAGTTTGTTCAAAACATTTCTATTACTTCTGACAAAAATGATGGATGTTTTTTAGAAAGAGAAACTTAGATGAAATCCATGTAATTAACTTTTTTTTTCCCCTAACTGCTGAAAACAACAATGTAAATGTCCTCAGAGAAGTAATTTTAAACTGACTGCCTACTAGTAGTTGCTAAGAGGTTGTATGTATGGGGTTTTGAGTGAAACGCACAATAAACACACCCTCTCCTCTTCCAGCTTTGTATCTTTGAAGTGGTCCTTTCCTGAGATGGCAGAAGGACATCCAGTCACCGAAAGGAGCTGGAAGGCTGCTGAGGGTAAATACCACGGCTGGAAGTCTGCCGCTGCTGTTGCAGAGCACTGCCAAAGGGAGACTGAAGGGAAAAGCAATCAAAACCTACCAATAGGCATCACTTCTTTGATGCAGCCAAACTGTTCATGAATGAGGAGTGGTGAGCTGTAGTACCGTCGAAATCCCTTTGGCTGGAGGGAGAGAAAGCAAAAACAAGTGAAGTGCATTGCTGCCACGATTGATGTAGTAGAAATAACCTCAGCCCTTTGGCGAATGGCGTAACAGTGTGGTGAGGCTGGAAATTTGCCTCCTGTTGTTGAGTCACTGTGGGGTTTAGAGATTAGGGATTTATTTGATTTTTCTCCTGGAAAAAAACAATTTCCCATGTTTATGTGGAAGGAGGGGCTCATTTTCAGCTCCCCTTTTTCTTTTGTCTTTTACACAAAAGCAGCACTAATTAATTGCAGCAGAAGTGCTGAATCATTAGAGGTTCTGGGAAGTTTTCCTCTCTCTTTCTTCTTATGTTATGTGAATTTGCATTGTTTTGCATTTGATAAACACGCGACTATCCTTCCCCACCCTAACTCCAAATCCTCATGTTCCCATATATGCACTTCCGAAATCCAAGGAATTTAGAGACTTTCTATAGGTTTTTCTAAGGTTTGCTGCTGACTGACTGCAGCTTCCACTGCTTTTTTGTCTTCTGAGGTCAGAAAACTCCCCAAGCCATCACCAGATGCCCCCTCAATGTCCATTTGTAGAGAAATGCACTATAACAACTCAAGCTATACCATTAAAGAATACCACAATATGGCCAATAATGGTGCCTTATACCACTCTAAAAACCATTCCTAGAAGGTTAAACACTTTCTGTTACTTCTCTATTCACTATCTCAGCTAGCAAGTATCTCAAAATGAAAATGCTAACATTGAAGTCTTTGGAAATGCCCTTCAAGGTATTAAAGATTCACAAATGGTCTTTCAGATTTCTAATCTTTACAGGCTGTGAGAACTTCCAGTCACAGTGAGAAGTGGAAAAACCTCATGGAGATGCACATATTTTCCATATCTTATGTTCTGTATACATCAAAAAATGATAGTTCAACAACTAGTTCTTTTGCTAATGAGCTGCAGTATAGATTGAGAAGGAATGAGGAGACTGATAAATTTGGTTTCTTAGAGGAATAAATTCCAGATTCTCCAGCTTTGGTTTGCCCCCAGACTAGATTCAGGCATAACATGAGCCCATAAAACTCCTGTGAATTTGCTGGACGACTTCCTTCTGTTAATTTGGACTCTACTTTTCTGCTTTTGTAAACTAGTGACCACAAGAGCTGAGGCTGGAATCAAGAAATATGTGAAACAATTCACGTGATTTAATATTTGGCTTGTCCAGGGCTTGCAATGAGGTCATACAGCTCCGCACAGACCAACTTCCTACACCCAAATGCCTCACACTAGGGCTACGATTATGGATTAAATGCATAAAGATTTGCCTCAGTAGCTTTCACTGAATACTCTTGGAGAGGAAAGATCTTTCCAGAGAAAGGTGGGATTTCCAGCCCTTTTGAAGTCAATGCTTGCATCTTTTCATCATTTAACACACTGAAACTGTTTGGTTTTAGCTCATATTTGTCTCAGGTGCCTTCAGGTTGCAACAAATCTAAGAAAGTCTGAAACATGAATATACATATTCAGTTTTCATATTCCAAGTGGTCATTTTTCCAAGTTCTTTTTCCAAAAGAAACCAAAAGAACCATATTCCCATAAAAGTCATCAAGGTGGGTTAGAATAGTCTCAAACACAGTGTCCTGCCTTTGCCAATAATGAGAATTTGCTGCTCAGAAGATGACGCAGGCACTAAGGAGCTTTGTCCATACAGGGACAAGTCTCCTCCCAGCCTCTCCTACTGAAAGATTGCTTCATACTCTGTAGTGTCTCACTGTGAAATATCCTTTGGTTTTCTTTCTAAGATGAATTATGGTTTTTCTTCAAGCCCTAAGAGTGGAAAAAACCAATAAAACATAATTTGAAGGATTTTTCATTTGTTAAACTCCATTGAAATATTTTGACTAATTTATAGCATTCCTTGAGAGACTTACACTACAGCAAGCACAGTTTAAATCAAGGGAATTAATTCTGTTATTTAGCTAAATTTGGATTATGTAACTGTATTTTCACATCCACAACGCAGACCAGATTTGTGCTTCATTTTTGTTCAGGTTTTTGTGTGGTGGCAGTAGCCCAAATTGATAATATGGTACCACCTGGCTTTACTTTTCCCGCCTCAGTAAAATGACCTGGTGTCAGTTCTGCTAATGCACCAGCTAAATGCCAGCCAGCGAGTCAGGCACACAAAGCAAGTGGCTCCAGCACAAGCTGGTGCCTCCCACTGCACTTGCTGCCCTGAGCTGCTCACTTACCAGCTTGCCCATGCAACGCTGTTGTCCAATACTGTCTGCACACTTGTGGTGGATGCTCATCTTACAAGCCTTACAGCGCAGGCCATGCTTAGCATTTGTCCCTGTGAAATGCACGGAAATGATTTAATTAGACAAAATCAATAGTTTCCATGCATTTAACGAATGACCTGAAAGAACTGATGGGGAGGTCAGTTGCAGCAGAGTAAATATTGACAGTGTTCTTCGCCTTGCCTACCTTTTTTTGTATACATTTATACATGCACTTTCTTTACAGCCTCTCCATTTTAGGCATTTCTCCCTGAGGCTCTTTCCTAGGCTATTGCTGCCTTTAGATATATGTTGGATTATGCTCTGTTATATGATAGTCTTATCAGTGATGTCTCTGCCTCATCAACATCAAGCAAAATCCCTTTGCTACTTTGAAATGGCTTGGCATGGGAGCCATGCACGGCTGAGGAAGCCACTGAAGGAACACCCAGGCTCTGGAGCTGCCCTGGGGAGCCAGGCCATCAGCGGAGGGCCAGGTTTTGCAAGTGAGAGTAGCTCCATGGGTGTGTGAGGGGGCAAAGCCAGCTCCCTTACCATTGCCCACCCATGTGCCGAGGGACTGCTGCTCTCACCTCCTTGAGCTGGTGCTCAGAGGGTGCAGAAAGGGCTCCTTGCACATCCCTGAGCGGGGCAGTGAGGATGCCATGGGTCTGACCTTGCTCTCCATCACCGGCAGTGGAAAAGTTCAGTGCTGCTGGTAGGGGAGCTCTGGGAGAAAATATGCCTTACAGAAGCAGACTTCTCCCATTTGGGCAACAGTAGTTCTGCATTATCTTCAATGTGGACCTACTCTTAAATGACAGAGCCAAGCCTGTTTGCTTTGAGGCAGGAACAGCCACTCTTACTCATACGCCCATAAGACTTCCTAAACTATGCAGAAGTAGTTAAGCTGCAGCAACTCTTTTATCCCCACAGGACTTTATAAATGGAATGAGTAAACAACATGTCAGTTAATTATCATCTACTGTGAGAGTGAGGAAGAAACAAGGTAGTAAAGAAAACCCCCAAAACTCTTGACATTTTAACCGGCTCTCATTAGTCAGACATTATAGGAATATTAGTCAGAAGGATCCTGCATCTGAAAGTACTCATGTAGCTCTTGGTTATTTGAGTAGTCAACACCATGTACATACTGCTGACTTCATTCAGTGAAATGCTACGTCTGAAAAAAACACTTCAGGGAAGGTCTTATCAAGTCAGTGACAAAACCCAAGCCTTGACAGGACTGCTTTCAGGGGACGAGGTCCCTGAAGTGCCCACTTTCAAGCCAGATAGAGGCAGGCTGGAGGAGCTGGGGGTGGTTGCAGTGAGCCAGGCTCAGACCTTTCACTTGTGCGCTTCCTGTAGGACAGGGAACCGACATCCTCCCTGCTTTCCTACTGAGACTGCTGGAGAGATGGGGAGTGAATAGGATTGAGTGTGGGGTGCACCCCGGGGACTCCCATGGAGTGGGGTCAGCGCCTGCTCCCTGCTTGTTGCCTGCCTACATCCTCTCAGCTGAGTCGATGCACAGTGCCTCACTGCTCGGGTACGTGCAGACGTCTAGTCTCATTCCTGGGGTCTTCCTTCTGAGTAAACACAGGATTTACTAGAAGAACATATCCCTGTTTTCTTTTTTTTTTTTTTTTCCTGCATGGTTGCACTTGGATCACTGTGCTGTGAGGAATTTTTCAGTTATAGTTTCTTTTCAATAACACATGCTCAAACCAATATTGACTTGTGTGGCTTTGTACTTTTATTACTGATGATGAAATGCTAAATCACCCTTCCCAATGGTTAGCAACTGACACTGTGAGAAAACAGGAAGGAGGATGGAATGAAAAAAAGGAAAATGACATCATACTTTGCCTATGCAACATGTATTTTAGAGTCAGTGCTTACACTGGTTCTAATTCTCCTCTCACGCTGGTCTGTACTGGCATAACTTTTATCTGCTTTACCAAGTTGCTCCTGAGATCCAGCTGAAAAGGTAGTTGGTCTCACAGTCCTTTCTGCTGGCTGTGTTACGCTCTTCCAGCCATTTTAGTGTTAACATTACAAGGTGGATATTGGTCCTTACATGTTATGACCACGTGATCACAGAAGATACACGATTGTCAATACAACTGTGCATCCAAATGATGTGCAAAATGAATGCAAAGTATCTGTGCTACTTTCAAAAATCAAAACCCAGCTTCTTCAGACAGAAATCTGTGGTCATGTGAAAATGAATATGACAATAAATTACAAAACAGCAACACTGTATTTCTATTGCTGAATGCCATTTGTTACCTGTGCGTAGGTAAGTAGTGGCTTCAAGGAGAGGAAAAGTATCAGTCACGCAGTTGAGTCTACAAGAAGTCTTTGTAAATCAAAATGAAATTCCCTGTAACTACCAAAAGCTTCAATCTTTAATTCATTGTCATTTCTAACTACTTGGTTTACTGTGGGACTAGGCAGCTTGGAAATAATTTGCATGTATCTCCCTGCCTCTCACTGAGGAATAACTAAAGGGCTTAAAGAAGCAGCATTTATTCTGTATTTACACTTAACTACTGTATCTCAAGCTCTGAAAAAGGCATTTCTACAAGCCACGTTTTCTTTTTTCCCCAGGATAATTTCTTCTTCTTCAGTTTCTGATCTCCATCACACTAAATCAAACCTCCGCAGAGAATCACGGCTAAGCTATTTCAAAACTGCGTGCCAGAGATTAGACAACTACATATTAGCAACATATCTGACCCAAAAGTTCCCGAGATTCAGAACTGAGGCACAGCCACAGCTCACATTATGGAGAACGGATCCACATTCAGTACAGGTGTAAATGAGACCAGGGTTTGACCCGTTGCATCAGTTTTTGGGCTCCCATGTAAGCAAGCCCGTTGACTTTGAAGTTGCCTGAATAGGGCTGGTTTTGGAAGGCATCCTGGTAGTTTGAAATGGGGAAAAAGCAGGCAGAACATGGATCTTGCAAACAAGTTATGTAAAGCTGAGTGAGTACGGTCAGAGTCCTACAGTCATGCGGGTATAAGAGAGGTATTTCATTATGCCTAAGGTAGTGGCACAGGATATAGCAATGTGTTGAAACATTATTTGCCAATAAATTCCCCCAGAGAGCATAAGAAAGCTAGGAATTTGGTCTGAACATACATTAAATAGTAGAAAATAAGTGGTATTAATGACTAAAAGTAAAAAATGATGATGACAACAATAATAGTAATAGTAGTAATAACACCACCACCAAAATAGGGCAGACTGTTTGAGGGGAATTAGTATCATTTCACTTATCTGCCATAGGGTACCAGGGCTTGTTTGAAGTTGAAAGCCTCTCTGTGGTATGCTTATTCCGACTGGGTTAATCTTCCTGTAGACTGAAGCATGGGAAGGGGAAGAGTAAGGAGATAGTTCGTATTTGAGATGGCCACAGCAGTGTCTGGAGAGGGGAGTGTTCCTGCAGAAGCAGTGAGGTCTGGGATAATAAAACACTCTCCTCAGGGACTTCTGCCGAACATACTCTGATGACCTGCAAGCCTGACCATCACTGTCTTGTTTGCTTCCTGCTCCTCTAAATAGCTGTCAGCCTGATTGCAGCCTACCATTTATTCCCAGTAGCAGATATTCCCCTATGCCAACCTCAAAGCACAGCTGGAAACTACTGGTATAAAGTACTCTTAGCTCACCTGGAATCATTTCAATTTGTGGTGGATCAGAAATAGAGGAACTAAACGCTTAGCAACTAAGCTAAAGTTGGAGTAGCCTATCTACTTTTTTCTCTGTTTTTTTTTTGTTCAAAGGGGGAGTAGGCCAACAGCTTTGGTGGACTCTTTGTTATTACCCTCAAAAAGTAATCATCCCTCTCACCCTCTTCTCCAAAGACCCTTACTAAGGTTACTTACTTAATCCGTTAAATGCTGAGCATGCCAGAACAAAGGTTCTGCTCATTCACTTTTTGATTGCAATCTAGGGATGTGATTATCACTATTTTTATGCAAGGCATGCTACTTCATTCACTGAACAGGGTGGCCAGTGTTCAATAAATGGGCAGCTCTATTCAATACTTCTTTTTTACTTTCATTGGACAGTGTGTGTCCTTAAGCATCATCTCTTGAGTACCATAGTAGCCTAATTCCAAATACAAGGTGATTAATAGCCTCATGGGCTTTCCTATGGGCTCACTATCTTTGTCTCTTTATGCCCTGTGATATGAGTATGTTTGCCAAAACTTGGATGGGATGGCTCCCATTTGAGGGACTAATGGGTATGTCAGAGCTGTTACTAATACAGCACTGTTTGGCCCAGATGCTGGCATTTGAGTTGTAAAAATTGCAAGCTGCTAAAACTGGGTGTTTAGAATGGAAAGTATTGGACATGTTTAGCTGACTTGTAGTGCCCATAAACAAAACATAACTGTCAATGTGTATGTCAAATTCATATAGGAAAAAACCACTCACACATACATTTGCACATTCGTCCTCTGTGTCCTATGTACTAATGTATCTATTAATTATCTCACAGTCTGTAAAGGCTAGTATGCCTTCTGCAAATGAAAAGCCAAAACTGACAAAGAATCAGTGTTTCACTGGAAGCAAATGAGGAAATTTCATGTCAGGATACCTGAGTAGCTCTTAAATTTACAAATGAGTTTCTGCCACAGTCATTTTCTTCAGATACCAGCTAATGCATCCAGACACTCAGCACTGGAAGGACGCATTGTTTTGAGAAGCAGGTCATGTTTAATAACACCTTGCTAGAAATAGTCTATGACTGGGTCAGCTCCCACTTGAATATCTAAACCAGTGGCTAGGTTTTCCAGAACAGCTACAGAAAATTAAATCTTAAACTGTTCTGATAATCTGACCTTAAATACTACCAAAAGGACACATTGCATCACTTTTGTAAATCTAAGCCTTTTTTGGAGGAAGCATAAATGGAAACTGAACTCCTCAGTATAGGTGTATGGAAAGATCTGGAGGCAGAGACAGAGGAGACAGGGCAGAATTTTATTCCAAGTCTTTATGTCTGTCTCTCCTACAAAAGTAATTTCGTAACTACTCTGCATTTCAGGAAAGTGACATTTATCCTAAGGAAAGCAAATGAGAATTATGTTTATCACACACATGCAAGGGGAACCTTTATGATCCACTTGGCCAGCACAGCTATGGCCACAGCACTGTTGGCTGAAGCTTTTTGCCTGTTGTTTCAAGACTCAACATAACATTAATAGCTAGAAAGGGAGAACGAGCCCTACAGCCTGGAGAAATTTGAAAGAAAACAGCAAATGTTGGTAACAACATGACGTTATGCTGACTGTATAAAGATAACTATACTAGGCACTTATGCGAAAGTTAAAAAAAAAAGAGAGGATAAAAAGATTCAGGTCTATAAAAGAGAGAAAGAAGAAGGGAAGGAGACACAGAGAGATTCTCACCTCCAGCTAATCCAGCTATGATCCAACCACAATTTTTTATTGTTCCAGCTGAGAAGAACATGTCAGTCAGAAATTGTTTTAATTTTAAAATTTCATAAATAAATACATTTTAAATTACATATTTTCCATAGAACTTCAACTTTTGCTGTGGGAGGCTGATAAAAATAATGAGTGCCTTGCCCCTTTCTGCCCAAGCACATTTGCAATTGTCACCAGAAAGTTGTCTCCGTGCCAGTTTTTATGGGAAATGAGAATTTTAAGCAAGCTAGGCCAGTATTGTAGCAGTGAAGGGCTTAGGCTGTCACCTTAGAAGGAGAAAGAAAAGTCCCTGAAATGGCACTGGTGCCCCTGCAGTTGTCCCTAAGCCTTTGCGCAACCTGCTCTCCCACCCCCTTCTTCTTTTTTAATTAATTGTTTTTGTGTAAAAGCTCTGATGCTGAAAGGGAGACTGTTTTTAAAAATCCCCCTATGGCTACTTCCCACCCCTGTGGCTGGCTGCTGCTGGACAAACACTCACCCTCCTCCTTCCCCTGCTCCTCCTCAGCTGAGAGCTGTGGGTAGATAAGAACAACATTTTCTACGCAGGACATCCACACCTTGAAAGTTAAAAATCTTGAGCTCAATCCCCCCCAGATCATTAGGTTTGTAAGGATGAGTTGGGCATCCCTTTGCTTGCCCTTCCTTGGCCTTCAGCATCCTCGAGTGCCTCCTGCCACTTCAGGAATTGCCCACTTTCTCTGCCTTAATACTTGGCACCCCTCTGATGCTTTTTCTTAACTGATGCTTGGATCCCATCACCCACCCCAGCTGACACTGTGGAGAGGACAGAGGCACAGATCCTCAGCTGGTCATCAGGCGAGCTATAGATCAAAGCCTGAACCCAGATTTCCCCAGCCACCCTAAAAGGCCGACCGCTGGAAGTCATTGCCGTCTGATGCCTGACTGATAATTCAAGTTGATGGATGCACGATTGCCAGGTGTGTTGACTGATACACTAATATTCACCTCACAATTAGCTATCCTCCAATTGCACTCTCCACTGCTAAATACAAGACTGAATGGATTGTTCAAAAAAGTAATAAAAAGAGGACATAATAATTTTGTGGTCTGCTGTATATTGCTCCTAACTGGCCCACAGATAAATGTATTGTGGCAGCTCTTGGCATTGTCATTTTGATGATTCAAAAGGATCAATTTTCCTTTTTAAGGAGATGAAATTGCACTTTATAGATACCCTTCTCTTTTGACCTGACTAGGTAGTCTACACTCATTTGAAGACCGTGGCAAAGGCATTCTATGCATGAGTAACAGATGTGTAGGATGAAAAAGGTCAAAACACACAGAGAAAAATAGGCAAAAATCTTATTTAGGCAATTTTTCATGAATAACGGCAGCACGGGATTGACTTCAAAGGTTTTAGTCTTTAGTAAGGGTTTTTTTTGTGTTGGTTCTTTTTTACAGTTAAATCTGCCAGTTCAAAATATGCAGAGTTGTGGGTAGGTTAGATCAGTAGCTCCCTGGGATGGGGGTACAGGGATGTCCAACAACATGTGGGAGCTAGAGGAGGAACCCTCTATTCAGGACCAAGCTGCCAGGTCTGGAGCTGACACCTTCACTGGTTGGAGTGTCCCATTCCCCTGAGTTCACCTTGTGTCGGTCTAAACCAAACAGGGTGTGGGGAGAAGCTGGGACTTGTATATTTATGTTTTGTAGAATAGGACTTGATATCCAACCATGCTACCTGTTCTGCCAAATCAATAAATTTTAGATTATATGTCACTGAGGTGTGGGTCTGTTTGAGTGCCTACCCCACCCGATTTCCTAACAATATCCAATGTTTAAATAGCAAGAAAAGTTGCCTTGTATGTAGGCAGGCTACAAAACAGCACATAAAATTAGAACTGACTTCCTAGTGACATAGTTTTCTTTAGAAACAACATGCTGACAAAAATCTGAGGCAGTAATAGGCAGGTTTTTCTTCAAGGCTGTTACAGAGAAGAAAAATATCCCTGCTAAAATAAAGTCCTTTCTAACTTCATGGTTTTAAATCATACATATCAGCAAGAGGAAATGCCTTTATTCCTCTTGCAAATCAACTCTGTAACTCCTTGACAAAGAACTTCCAATGCTGCCAGACATTTTATTCTGTGGTTCAGGAACAATAAGACTTACTTAAAATGCAAATAGGCCTTTCCTGCCTGTTGGTGCAAAAGTGATTCTCATTGTTGATGTCTGGTGATCAGAAGAGGACAAAACTCACTGCCGTATGCTGAAAAATTTGGCCACAAGAGGTTTTTTTGCAATGCACTTTTCACATATTCAGCAGCTTTGCTATAAATGTTTGTCCCGAAAAGGAAATATCCACCTCCATACTTCTTAAAATATCATTTCAGGTTTTTGATCATCTAAATGTTAATTAAGATGCTGGAACACCATGATAAATAAACTAACAGCTAGCTATTATCGAAAGAAAAAGTCCCAGTCCTCTAAAAACCAAACACGATAAATCATATTTAACTTTCTTTGCTCCAAACAAACTGACACTGGTATCTCGATACCTACTTTTCTAGACAATTTTCTAGACTGCTGAGCCTGTGGTTGTAGATCTTTGCACCAGGTTGCTTTGCTGAGAAGGAAAATAGCTCAAAGAAGATAGGCAAAGACTTGCCTATGGGAGGTGATGTTGAATGGCTCCAGAGATGATGATGGTACCAAAGCTGAACAGGACAAGGGAACATGAAGAAATTAAATCTGGTGTGGTGTCCCAAAGGAGGATAACCAGAGATCAATGGCTGATCTTGGTCTCAGTAATGTTAGTAAACACCGTGTGTTCAGTAACTCTTCTTGAGATGAAGATGATGAAAGTCAGATTTCAAACAAGATCTCCATGTTGGCAGGCTCAGGTTATTTGTACCTGTGTTCTTACACGCATTGGAATGAAAAGGCATCCAGTTACAGCCTTTTTTGTGTGTTTTGAGACACTCTGAAAAAGCAGTTGAATTTTGTAGGGCCGCTTATATGTGCCAAAACCTTGATCTTTCAAGGGCCTTGTACCATTATAGAGGAGTTGGAAAACAGAAAAACAGTATCTGAACAGAAACTATGCTGCAAAATGAAGAGCAGGGCTCTGGGCTTGCTTAAAATGTGGGAAAAGAGTTACAGAACAAAAGAACAGTCTACCCTCAGCAAAGGGATTTAGTATCATTTCTGGTCTGCTAATGGATTTTTAACATTGCCTGTTGCTTACAGAGCTCCATCGTCAATGGGCTTGAAATGAGAGGCTGCTATGTGCCAGAAGATTAGGACAATCAATTAGGACTATAAAAGGTTCAGTTAAAAAAACCCAAAACCTGCTATGTAAATAGCCAGTTGCTTTCTGGCCTTCTGCTGTTTCAAACTTACTGAGGTTTTTGCCTCTCTCCTCCTGTAGCAAAAACACTCCCTCATCAGCGCAACCTCTTGTTGCTTCTGGTCTTTATTAGCACAGACTGACTGGCAGTGCCTGCAGCGATAGGCCTCGCACACGAAATGCTGACATGCGACTTACCATGGCCACGATTCCTCTCCCGCCCTCTTTTGCCCATTTCACAGTAGCTAATGATGGAGCTGGAAAGTGGAGCAACAGAAGATAACTACATGTGTCTCCACATAAATCTAGTGCATGAACATGATCTGGCCACACAGAGGCTTCTGCTCCAAAGCCATTTCTTCCCTTGGATCGCATGTAGCTGAGGAGGACTTCATCAGAAGCTACAGTGGCTTCATGATTTGCTCAAACTAGAGAAGATTCAGGGCACCACCGTAAGTAACTGCGCAGTTATACCAGTTTGGTGGCATTGGTTTTCAGGGAAGTTATTTTTACAGTTAGTCACAACGTGTTGCTTCTTTACAGAATTTTACAATCACATCTTATACCAAAGTGTTTCAGTTTCTTTTCGACAGCAGTTTTGAAAACAAAAAATGAAATGGTAAATGTGGAAAAACATTCAAATGAAACCTTTCAACCCAAGTGCAAGGTTTTAAAATTTCTTTTTTTCCAGAAATAGTTACTGATTTCAGTGAAATCACACAAGTTGAGCAGCAAACCACTTTCATTTACTACTGTCATCTGCTCAAAGAGGTAATCTCAGCCTTCACTGTTACAACCTGACACATAGTAGTGCTGGCCTAAAGCACACCTACAAGTACACTTCCCTGTGGCATCAATTATTGTTTAAATGAATTAAAAAAAAAGAAAAAAAAACTTCTCTCAAATGATTGTACAGAAGTTTCTGCAGCTTAGCAATGCAAAAATATTATTACCTGCCTGGGAGTCAATCTGAGGAGCAAAAAAAAATGGATGTTAAGCTGAGATTTTACTTTATTTCTAAATATTTAAATAATTAAATCAAAAATACCCCAGATCTGCTCTCTAAGATTTTGTCTATCAACAGGAATAATTCAGCGCATCACTCGTAAACTGTCCATGGTTATAAAGTATTTGCATTATCTGAATTCACCCTGGATTCAAGTAGGAACAAGACAAGCCAACTCAAGCCATAGCTTTTCTCATCTACACATGTGGTTTGCACCAGCATGACTATGTGGTTTGTTTTCCAAAAACCTTAATTAATGTTGACTATAATTGTGTTAACGCTATTAGAAATAAGGAAACCCATAGGGTAGCAATAGGCTTGGTAGCTACAGCTGTCTGGCCTGTACAATGATATAACCTATAACAAAAGTCTAGCAAAATCCATCACATAATCTTGGTTTTAGCAAAATGATTTCCAGTGCAACTGGAGCTGTTGGTGGGAAGGCATGATTTGGAGGGGAGGGGAGATCTGGAAGGGAGGGGAGCAAAAAAAAAAAAGATCAGTGTGTCAGAGGCACTGGCATGTAGCCGGATCTCACAGAGAGCTGGGTCAATACATGTATTCAGATTGAGGAGCTGACATAGGCAAAAAGAGCTGAAACTGTGAACACAAACAGGCAGCAGGTAACTGTGTGTATATGCATGGGTGAACGTCCCTGAACCTCTCGGACAGGAGCCTGCTATTTCTAAGCTACAACTGGTATGGCCTGCTTGGAAATGTTGATAACACTTTGACTAAACAAAAGGCATGTATCCCAAATCTTCCAATTAATAAAGAGACAGGAGACCGACCCACTAGTTAGGGGGCTGATCACACGCTGTTCTTATGCACATACACTATTTAGACTGGAGGAACTGGGATCTTGGTTTCCAGAAAGAAGATCTGGTGCCAAGAGATGGGTTCCTGAAAGGAAGAAGTGTCTCAGAAAGAAGGGGGCCCAGAAGGAAGGTGGTGAAGACCCTGACCTCGGGAGATTCTGGGAAATGGGGGAAAGATCCTGGAGATGAGGAAGCCATGGGCATCAATGCCAGGGGATGCCCATGGACCCTGGCCAGTGGTGCTTGGCACCAGTAACTGCAAGCAGCATCACAGCAGGAACTGACATGACTTTCTGCCCAACCTTCCCAGGTAAGCAGGAATCTCCCTGCAGGGAAAGGGAGACCTAGGGAATGAAATGCTGGCGGGGAGGGAGGGAGGGAGTGAATGAGTGTGAGAAAGAATAAGTAGGGTAAAAGCTGTAATGTCACTGATTCTTCAATAAAACCTGTTATCCAGATCCTCTCCACACTGGCATTTATGCTGTCTCACCCTTGAGAAAAGCTCAGCTTCATTTTTGATTCTTTGGTTAAGAAACAGCCTAAATTTCCAGATAGGGCATTTTGAAAGAGCATCTGTGAGAGATATACCCAAATCCCATCAATATCTTAAGTGTTGAATTTTCTGTTGCTCTTCAGAAGAATCTCTGTGTCAGCTAACAAAGAGTTTGTTGCCCTTGGAGAACACCACTAAGCAGTTAAGTCTGCCAGAGCATGTCATCAGCTTGTTACGGAAAACAGCTGCTCATCAGAGGCTATTGCTTATCTGCTGCTCTCCAAGAGAAAACATCCTGTGTCCTCCCTTCTGATGACATTTGAGACCTGTCATACTCAGTGGCTGTTTATCCCATTGTTCTGGTTTTGGCTGGGATAGAGTTAATTTTCTTCACAGTAGCTGGTAAGGGGCTATGTTTTGGATTTGTGCTGGAAACAGTGTTGATAACACAGCGATGTTTTAGCTATTGCTGAGCAGTGCTTGCACAGAGTCAAGGCCTTTTCTGCTCCTCACACCACCCTGACAGCAAGTAGGCTGGGGGGGGCACAAGGAGTTGGGAGGGGACACAGCTGGGACAGCCAACCCCAACTGACCAAAGGGATACTCCAGACCATATGACGTCATGCTCAGCAATAAAACTAGGGGAAGTTTGGCGGGGGGGGGGGGGCACTGCTCGGGGACTGGCTGGGCATCAGTTTGTTGGTGGCGAGCAATTATTTTCACTTGAATCATTTGCCTTTCTTGGGTTTTATTTCTCTGTGTTATTTTCATTTGCATTACATTTATTATTATTATATTTCATTTCAATTATTAAACTGTTTTTATCTCAACCCACAAGTTTTCTCACTTTTACCCTTCCAATTCTCTTCCCCATCCCACTGCTGGGGAGTGAGCGAGTGGCTCTGTGGTGCTTAGTTGCCAGCTGGGGTTAAACCATGACACCTATCCAGAGGTTATTAATGGAAAATGGACTTCCATGCTCAGCTGTGTTGAGGGACTAGATCTAGCAAAACAGACCAAGCACCTTGGTGTAACCTTTCCATATTTGCTAGCTGTAACAAACACTGCAAGACAGAAAACATCTCACCTTGCAGCTGTAAACAGATGTGCAGGTGAACCCTTGATGATGCCAATACGCTGTGCCTGGGCTTACAGAGGAAGGCAAAGTGGTGGAACAAAATGAAGCTGCACATAGCAGTCTCTCAGTTCAAGTGCATTGATGACAGAGCTCTGTAAGCAACCAGCAATGTTAAAAATTCATCCCCATGCCTTACAAAAAAAGACCTGGGGCAGCACAAAGCCTGTCTGGAGAGTTTCAGGTGCCACAGATCTTCAGATATGAAAAATTGCTACACTTCTGAGAGGTGCAGCTAGAAAAACAGGCAATATAAGCACTGCAAATACAAGTTCCCTCATCAATACACCCAATCCTCATTTGGAGGGATCTTCCTGTGCAGTAAATCTACAGCCTTTCTTTTGTGATTGCCGAGGAAGGCAATCAGGAACATGCTGACTGTGATGTTATAGTTCACACTGGCTCAGGGATTATACCAGCCATATGCCATTTCCTCTTTTGGCTGGGAAAGTGGAATTGTTGCGGGAAGAAGACATAGCCACCTTTTTTTTTTTTTTCTTGTTTGCTTGCTTCCAACCCTTCTATTAAGCAGGAAATAATCTAGTGGTCAAAACAAAATGTTTCAAGATTTTCCAAGATCGCTGCTTGCATGTTATAAAGGAAACTACAATGTAATTACAATTTTCAACTGCAGAGCATGTCTTCAGAATTAGAAGTCAGGGAGGGGATCCATGTGTGTGCAGCATCCTCCAGCATGTAAGATAAACTTATGCCAAAGAGGAAAAAAGTTATAGATTGTGTATACCTGGAAAACTAAAATTTAGGCAGTTTAGAGAAGATAATTACTAAAGTTGCATTTACTTGCATTCATATTACCAAAGCAGAAAGATCATGCAATGCTCCATGTGAGCCACAAGGATCATTGCTCTCTGAGACATCCTTCTATATTAAGGACAGCAACAAGCAACTGTGGGTAGGCATTTTACTCTACATGATGGCAATGCTCTATTTCTTGCAAAAGCATTTCTGCTAATTGCCTCATTTTATGGCTTCTGCAACTCATAGTAAGGTGAAGCTCCTAATAATTTCCCTTCTTGATGATGCTTTTGTCAGCTATGTGGCAATGTAATTATCCACGTAACAGTGATACTCTGGTAGACAAAGACTCTAAGTAGAAAAATAATGTTTTTACTGGAAGGTCAGCTTCAAAGAAGATGCCTTTAGTTTGCTTATCTGAAAACACCCAATGTCTCATATAAGCTCAGGAAAAGAAGATAGCAGGACATAAAAAAAAGAAATCATGTATTCTGCTTCATCCCTAGGTCTTTAACAAACCTTAAGCTTACCCTTATGTTCTTCACCAGGGCTGAAATCAGGAGCAATGACTGCTACTGATTAGGGTGTTTGGTGTTTTTCGAAGTAGTTTTTGGTCAAAAATCATCTTGGCTATCATCATATTAAAATACTGATTGTAAATGGGCTGGAAATTTTTATTGCTTTCCATCTAATTAGGCAGCAAATGTTGGTCAATATCTTTAAAGTCTCTTTTCACTGAGGATTAACTGCAGTTTCATATTAATAGCAATTTCCCCAAAATTACAGTGAGCTTGAAAATTATCTAGTAACAAATGTGAAACATGCTTGATGCTGTTCAAGGACAAATTAGAATTTAAAATATATTTCCACCCTCTTTTCGCAGCTAAGCAGTTCCTGATTATCCAATTTACTGATAACATTCTTGCTTAATCTCAGAGGAGGAAGCCCTCCCAGGGGATAAATAGACTAAATATTTGCTTTTCAATATTTGCTTTAAAGTATGTTAAACTCTTTGTCACCAATGAAAAATATTAATTTAATGCAGGGATAATGTGTGGCCCTCTGTAGCTACTTTACAAACATGGGGCTGTATGAATTGGGTACTTTTTGTCATGCTTATTAAAAATAGAAGACATACTAATGGAGCACACCTAAATTGTGTGTACCATACGGGTTTCAGCCTCTTTCCATCTGTTCATCCCCACTTTATGTATTTTAATAGACAAACTATCCACTTTCTAGAAATTTTGCAGAGTCCAGATGACATTATCTATACCTGACTAGTCCGTAACTAACAGTTAACTGCATACTGTACAGTTTTATTAATGTGGTGCTTAACTTCATATTTCCAGAAGGCTTTTGTTTAGCTCTTCTTACAGGCCTCCTCTCAAAAGTGGCAAGGTCTATGCTTATGGAGAGTTATTAACTCAAGAAAGGTACCATAGGAGAAACCAGGTTCAATTTCAAGCTAACAGATATGTTAAAATTATTATTTTGCATCAATTTTTTTTCAGATGTGTGTTAAAAAATACAATGTTTTTGTTTGCCCTAAACCCTAGCACAGCAGGTCAGAGGGGACCAAAGTAATTCTCACTCACAATGATTCTCAAAAGTGCTAGAGGATTTAGGTGCCCAGAGCCATTCAGCATCAATTGGAGCGAGAACCTAAGTCTCCTAAATCCAGGAGTGGATTTACTGGAGGGAAGAAGGAGGGAGAGACAGGGACTTTAGGCTATTTAATAACATATGGGATGGCACCTGGTACCAGTCACAGACAAGGTTACACAATTGCCCCTTTGCCTCACAATTAAAACCAAAGGAGGCTGAATTCAGCTGCTTTTGAAAACCTCTTTCCATAAGGAAACTCTTTGCCCTCTTGCATTAATAATAAACACCATTCACACACACACACACTATTTTATACTGTAATAGTCTATCATCTGGAAATATAGACCTAGGAAGGCTCAGCTGTGACTGCACAAGCCCTTTGGAGAGGTGGACATGGAATCACCTCCACAAGCTGCTCCAGAGGCATCTCCTCCTCACTGGCAGCTCTTTACCCTTCTCTACAGGGGACAACTCCCATGTTGATGCAGTGGCAACATGGATCTCTTCCCCCAAGGTCATCTGGGGCAATGGAGGGCAGGGTGAACGCTGAATGAATAACATTTTTTCTTTTATCCTGCAAGAAAATCCTTAGTAAATAAAAATGCTTTCTTTTTCTTTTTTAGTTTTTTTGTTGTTTTAAGACTCTGGAGGAGTGCTCCAAACTACCATAGCCTTGGAAACACAGCTTCAGTTACAGTCACGCTTCCCAGGAGTACTTCTACTTTGTCTAGCTGCCAAGCAGAGGTCATCAACCTGTGACTGTTTATCGCACCCTTGTCTACCTGGATAATGCCAAATAAAGGCAGGCTTGGATCAAACCAGAATGCCTACCTAATGAAGTGAGGCAGCAAGCTTAAAAAAAGTCAAGAATAATCTTTATGAGGGAGCTGATTAGACTGGAGGCAGAAAGCACTGTGTCATAGTTCCTGTGAAATTTTGCTATATTTAATAAACATCCACATAAATTACAGTTACATAAACCCTTTTTCAAACTATGGAGTTTTTCCTTTACTTATTACTCGCAGTTACCGATAGTCTAAGAGAAGATGTTCTGATGTAGCGACTAACAAAAAGGGGGGCCATAGCTCCAATCCAGATCCATTCTTTCCTTCATTCCTCTGCATTTGAAAAGCTGGGCCAGTTTAACAACTTTGAGCCTAGCTTTATGGAGGATGTTGCATTACAGCTTTGGGGATAAAAGAGGTTGAAAGTTCTAGTAGCCACAGTAGCACAGTGAAATAAAGAAATACAGGCTGTTTTTAAAATATGTGGCCAGAAAGAATTATTCATGGCACTTTGTTGTTTGTTTGAAACTCCAGAATGACTGGCTAAACCAGAATAGGCGGTGATAGGAGTGAGTCAATACTGAAAGGATAGCACAATTTCACTGCTTAAGCACTGCTGATTAGAGGACTGGAAGTAAACTGTGCTAGGGGTTTATTTTAGGTTTTATCTTTTTGCTTGCTTGTTTGTTTTCTACAGGTTTCTCTGACTGCAACCTAGTTAGCTCCCTGAGAAGGCAGGTACTGAGTTATTTACCTCCAGAGCTGCAAAGGTCTGGAGAATCTGCATCCAAACCAGAAACTCAATTGCCCTGAGACCAGCTATAAATGCATATATCTCAGGTACCTAAGCCAGTGATGGCATGATCCAGAAGGACCTGTTTTTGACGATTATTGGACATTGCAGACCACAATTTTGTCTGGCCTTTCTGAAAGTTTGTAGCCCTCTAGTGTGTCTTTCCAGGCAAAGAAACCCCAACAGGTATGTCAATAAAACAGGTGGTTTGTCAAAATTCTGTGTCAGAATTCGGGTTAAGTATGGAATGAAACTGCTAAGTACACTTCTGAAACACAAAGAAACGTACAACAATGTTGTTATAAATGAGCAGCTATTTCTTTAAAACACAGCTTTAAAGGTCTGACTTTAAAGTCAGCTATTTTTAAAAGCAAAGCGGCTTACACTTTGCTACACTACTTATATTTGACTTAGATGGGAATACATTAATTGCATGTAATATGCTTGGAATGTGTGGAAAAAAACATTTTTTCCATGTGAGTCAGCACAGGAAACGAACTGCAAATGAGTAAAATGTTGAGAATTCTACGGATGGAGGTTTTTTTAAAATACACAATGTTTTTCAAGAGTACTGACATCATTTTTTCTTCAAGAGTAAAGTATCACAGAGATGACTGATGATACACCAGAGACTGATGAAGAGCAAGAACTTGCTTCTGATCAGCATAGTTTAAGACTCTAACCTGATGCAACATTAATTTAATAGTTTCTGTCTTTGCTGGTGCCACGCAGTTTTGCCTCCCCTTATTGGAAATTGCCAAAGCTTACCACATCCTTGCTAAATGCAGAAAACGGTAGATAACACAAAGCAAACTCAGAGATGTTCTGACTTGATTTTCTTTTCACAGTGATTTAAAATAAACAAACCAGTGTCTTCTAAATAATCACCTAGTGATACCTTCCACAAGATACTTCCATTTTCAAAATACTACTAGTAAGTACAGCAAATGAAAGTGTTTCCAGGAATCATACTGTGAGAAGATGTTCATGGGTGGATATATTTAGGAAAATATGTAACCCACCATGGAGCGGAAACTTCACTCCTATACTAACCAACACTTGGAGGTCACAGCAGCAGAACAGTGAGCAGCAGAAAGGAGTGCAGAGTCTGCTCCAGCATACTATTGATTTGCTCTGAAATTACGTGAATTATTACTGTTGACTTCTGTATAAGAACTGATGATTGTATTGGAGTACTTGATGCTGCAAGAAGGCCCTATCAATGTAAAATGCATCCTCCATGCTCTCCTCAGAGCTCCTTTGAATCTGAAATTTTCTCCCTTTTTTCATTTGGCAGAAAACTACTGCTTCTATATAAAATTTTCCTTCTGCTTACCGAGGTGGAACTTTAGCCCCAGTCTAGTACAGTTAGTAGGAACACTTTGACTCCTGTCTTTAATTTGAGGTATGAAGCACACTATTAATACTGCTTTTTCTTTTTTGAAATTGAACCAATAAACGGAGTTTCTTTTGAATATGTTGCATTGCACTCTGGGATGCATGAAAAGCATTTGAATGAGTAAGTTTGCATTATACTGATCCTAGCAAATACCTTCCTCTGAATGCTGAAATCAATAACATGTATTTGGCTTTCATCTTATGACTTGTCAAATGAACAAACAGGCACACGTGCTATATCCCAATGGCAACATTTGGCTTATAGGGCCTAACAATCAAGGAGAGATGATGCGCATATTTTTTGTAGGAAGACAATGTTTCATGTTCCTTCACTTTAATTTTGCTGTGAAAAGAGCAGCACAGGGAGCCTGCTGCCTCTGCTCCGAGTGTCCTGTTCACTCTGAAGCTACAGACAGATTCTGCCATGCTAGTCAGACTGAAGCGTGTACATGCTATGCACAGTTCCTCATGCTGCCCTGTACCAAACAGAGCTGCTTAGTTCATAGAACAGAGAGTCATTTAAGGTGAACCTAGAATCATTCTTGGTGGCAAAACTGAAACCATCTAAAGTCAAGCCAGGATTTTCCTGGACTCTTTCCCCCAGTCTTCAAAACATGTATCTGTCTTTGCCTTTATTCTCATCAATAAGGAATTTAAAGCCATAGACTTGTTACTCTCAAATGTCACTGCCTGTGAAAAATGCAAACAGAGAGAACAAATAGGCTCCATGTTACATGTAAATTCAGAGTCTCTGCACAGAAGTGAATTTTTCTGAGTCTACTTTGGGGAGCAGGCTTGACACGATTTCCTGAAAAGCTGCCTATTTTACTTCACCATCCCCATAACCAACAGTTGCATAACTTATGTGGATTAATTGAGCTGCAAACACTAACATCCAGATCTCCCATGCTGCTTAAAACACAATACAGTGAAACCAGCCATGACTGCAGTAAGGATCAAAGAGAGAGGATTACAAGAATAGACTAGACGTCTGTCTATGAGAATCAGGGCATTTAGACTCTAAGGCATTATAAGGTAAAACTCGTAACATCTTTTCTGCCATACGTCCAAGCAAAGATGAGCTGGAGGAGGTCAGAGCAATTCACCTGACTCAGCCTGCCACCAGACAATAGGTTGCATTAGCTTCTTCAGCAATTATCAAAGGCTTCTTTCTCTAATGAAATGGCTAAGATACAGAAGAGAAAAAGGAAGCCCCAGAGGATAGAAAAGAACAAAAAAAGTTCAGAAGGCAGGTGGAGTTAAAGCTGATATTTTGAAGCTTATAGCTATGCTTCAGGACTTTCCTATCCCAGGTGGGACACAGATTGCACAGCAAAGCAAAAGGGCACGGGTGTTTAGGAATTGGAGTTACTTCCTGCAAAGTTTGCTGCCAGTAATAATGTCTTGAGCAGCAGTGTTTTGAAACAGTATTGCTGAGTTGTGCAGATTTGTGATGATACTAATCTCCATGCAACTTCATGAGAAGCTGTCAGAAATGCAAAGGACTTATATTTGCAGTATATATTTGTGAAACTAAGCTTTGATAGAACGTCCATCTGCATTACAGAAGGAGACAAGTTCTGGGCCTGCCTCCATACATAAAGTTATTTCAACTAACTGCCTACCTTCCAGACTTCCTTTCAATCTCTGGACTATGAACTTCCCTGATATTGATGCTTTATGCCTTCTCCCTTTGACCCGTTCTACCACTTAAAGGAGAAAAAAACCCTTAAAAGACTGGAAAATAACATCAAAAAATCTGGGATCAAAACTCCTGTGTTTCCATGGATTCAGTAGAGCTGTGGTGCAGAGAGGATGAAATCAGGCCTCATACATTCAATTCTCTAATTTATGCAAGCAGGATTGTCTTGCATCAGATTTAATGTTCTGCAGACAGCTGCCTTTTCCAAAGAGCACAGGTTCCCCATGCAAATGGGGGACGCTAAGCACCCGCATGTGGAAAAGGAGGTAGCATTCTCTGAAAAGGGTTGAGCAATCCTATCAGCATCTTTCAAGAACTTACCATATTGTTATCTGAAAGGCAGTGACTTCCATGCCAAGGGACATGAGTTTATTACAGGAAGCTCAACAAATTACAGACAACAGTTTGTACTCAGAGATGTGCACTGATGCAGGATGTTTTTGAGTACAATGGCATTGCTGTTTCTTTGCCCAATTGTTTGCTGCTCAGTGGTGGATGGGGAGTTCTATATGTTGCAAAGTGTGTGAGAAATTGCTTTTGGATGGCCTTGCAGTTTCTGGGCCATCCCAGACAAGCCCCCACTGAAGAAGATAAGGACTTTAGCCCTTTTAGGTAACTTAGTTTAGAAGTATCCATGTGAATTACATCAAAATGTAAGCATAGATAATAGAAGCACTAATGAGCATTCTTTAGGATAAGATGTATCAAACATGCAGAAGATCACACCGCGCAGAATCATCTGAGAAGGGTCAAGTAGCGGACAAGTGAGGAAGACTATGGAAGACCACCAGAGGACTCCTGAAGACCACCAGAGACCTTCAATGCGCCTATGTAAAGGACATTTGCATATGCTAATAATTTCCCAGAAAACTAATGAATATGTATAACATTTCTCGGAAATCTAGTGAACATGTATGTAGAACATGTACTTAACCTGCACAGTTAGCCCTGATGGTGTGCACGATAGGTGGAGCAATCCCCCGTGCAACCAGCGCTGCAATAAAGAATGCCTGCTTTCTAAAACTCCAAAACTGAGTCTTAGAGAGTTTCTTCAGCTGGCTTTTCAGGTATCAGCACTACTTCTACATGAAGCTAAACCAGCGTTTTACTCCTTGTCCTGCCTAAAAACCTGTAAATGGTGTCACTCACTTTCACACTGGTACACTGCCACTGAATTTATTCCTGATCTGCTGTGCTGGGACAACTAGATGATAAGTAGCAAGAAGACCAAATCATGTGCATAACAAGCTAGCCACAGTGATGTGGATTTCTAGGACCAGACTTCTGAATAGCAACTCCTGCAGCTTCCCACAGTGGTGACCATGCATGGTCTACACCTCCAGCCACCTGCCACCACTTCTTTCCTGACTTCTCCTTGCACAGCACCATAGATAATCTGCAGCCTGAAGGCTGCATGAAGGCTGGATTTTTAGGCCTTCACACTGCTCTGAAAATCAACTTACAAGCAGGGCTTACTATGGAGTTTTCTCTGCACACTGAAGAGAATAATAAATTATTAGCTCCGTCTGTCAGTCAGTCCCTGGCAGTAACCTACATACCCATGGACAGTTTCAGAGAGAAGGCAGGGCAATCTTTCAAAGGTATAAAGTTTGTGTGAGGTTTTGTGAGTAGCAGGGATCAGGTAGAAGAAACCCAAGAAAGTCTGCAGCATGAATTCAGCTGTCACTTGTTCTGTTGACCTGGTCTCTCAAAACACATGTCCTAGACAGCCAACATGCACACACACACACAGCTTGGAGCCTACCACCCAGCTGAGTGTACTTCTTGCCCAATTGACACTTAGGAGAGATGCGAGGCAGCTGGAGGAGGTAGGCATGGTTGCCACAGCAAATGGGAACCGGGTGTACTGCAGGGTGTGGGGGCAGACACGAGGAGCGAGAGAGTTAGAATTACTGCTGTGGAAAAGGGTAAGAATAGCAGGCGCAAGTCTGCAAGGTGGATTTCGGCTGGTTTTAGTGTAACAGAATTTGTGCTTGGTGCTCAGTATAACCTGAATGAGAGAGGAATTTGACTCTAGCTGAAACCCTCACCTGTAATTTGTAATAACAGTACGTGTCTACAAGGCATGAGAACTGTCAACAAACCTAGAACTTGTATTAGCCTGCGGCAGACATGACATAAGTCCAGTTCCTTTTTATGGGTATTCTCAGACATCTGGGCTCACATAAGTTATGGAAAGGTCATCCTGCAAGTTCTAGCACAGACACCCACACAGATTTAAAAAATCTTTTCTTACCAACAATCATGTGGTTGCAGACATCGCAGAAGGTGGGTTTTTTGAAGATGTGCTCCTGGAAGATGTGAGCCTTGCTGTTTTCTGGCAGCTGCTGGGCTCTGGTGGGGGAGGACGCCTGGCTCTCTGAGCTGGGGAGCTGCCCAGTGCTTGTGCTCACCTCAGGCATCAAGTCTACCTGCAGTTTCACATCGCTATTAGTCCTCTGGAAGAAATTGTCGGCGCTTTTACTCCGCAAGCTTTTGGTCTTGAAGGAGAGTGATCGTTTCAGTTTCTGCAGCTGCAACAAAAAAGTCAGTTACAATTACTGCCTCTTCCTCTTCCACAGCAAGGCAAAGCTCCTGGTTTTGGGGCGTGCTGTTGACAAGTGAACCTGTGAGCCACAGGTAGACCTTGAACCACCTGAACAATAAAATTGACTTTAGAATTTAACCAGCAATTTCAGAGCAAAGAAAACGTATCCCAGTCAGAAAATAAACTACTTTACATATGCTTTCTGAGTGATAGACAATAAAATTGATAGCCCTGATGAATCCTTCTATTGGTCTTTTCTTTCAGGTATGACAGCAAAGAGGTACTGCAAATAGTTGTATGTGTTGGAGAATATATCCTTTGTATTCAAGCATGGGAGAACTTAGAGTATTATTCGTCCTTACGTGGTCCTTAAGCAGCCTGTAAAGCCATTTCAGGAACAGCTGTTAAACAGCAGTACAAGAGGAGTGAATTCAGTAAATATATTTGATATACTTAAATTTCTTGAATTTGGCAGAAACAGAGAATATATGCAGTTTTGGCTGAGAAAGCCTTGTTTTCTTTCATTTTTTTTAAAGGAAAGTAAGCTAAGGAGCAGTAACAGTATAATTAACTAGCCAATTGATAGTTAATGCATTAATTAATACTTGTTAACACACATTCACATATCATCTTGTATATTGTATTGTGTATTGATTGTCAGACTATTAAGCACCAAAATAAGGCATTATTAACTTAAATTATTAACTCAGACTCTTTACCTGTAAACTGTCTTGTGCCTTCCCCCCCCATTTTATATAAGGCTGGGAAGGGTGCTAGGTGAGGCACAGAAGCTATCGGGATACCAGCTACACAAATCTGCGGGGTTTGTCAACTCCCAATGGCCCACAAGTAGAACCCAGGTTAAAGGAAAGCCAGCTCTGCGTCCACTTCATATTTGCTGTCTCTGAAGTGTAATTCCTCCATATCACCTTTCTCTCAGCATTATTCCAACCACTGCAAAATCATTTCAATCACTGCTGCAATTCTCTGGGCGAATGTGATGTAACAACTAAAATTTTCCATGCCACTCAGGCTGTCTGTGGTAACCAGCAGGAATGGTTTATATTAGAAACTGTTTATGTTAGAAGCAATGAAGATCAGGAATCATAAATCACACTAATATAAAGGGAAGGAGTTCACATACTTTCCCAAAGAAGCATGGCACTAATCTGTCACACTGACTTAGTGGCCTCGGAGCGCTTCTCTCACTAGATTCTATTCCTGATCCATCCATTTTCTTTACGATGCAGCCAAAAGCATGCTGTCGGAGAGGAGCCTCAAGGCATCCCGGGGGGAAGCCTCTTCTCCACCTTCAGACATGAGCAGCTTGTCCCTGGAAAAGGGAGATGCTCCAGCTCTCTTCCACATGTTTCACAACAAACTCCCCAAGTCCAATGAACAGGCAAAGAGCTGCCGTTGCCTCTGGTTAAGAGTGTTTGGGTTTGCTACATGGAAGTAAACTGCATTCTGCTCCCTGAGCTGTTTCTCCACAGTGACTTTGGGAGCAGGGAGGGACTGGAGACAGGGGCCCATCCCACATGCACCACTCTCACCCATGACTCTCTCTGGGCTCATGGGAGGAGCCCTGGATGCAAATGAAAGAAATACCTGTTTGCAAGAAACATTCAGTCTCTGGGGGAATGTGGAAATAAGAGCAATTAAGTCATTAAATGCCAACTACAAGGTAAGAGCAGTTTCTGGTTTCTGAAGCTCTTTCAGCTGAAGCCTAAGCCATGGACTAGCTGAGACCAAAACTCGCTGTACAACTGCACCAACAAAATGTGAGATCCTCCCTCTTCTGCTTCGATGTTAAGTCACCAGCTCCTGAAATCACTGAGGTTACTCAGTACTGAGATTACTTCATCTCCCTGGTGACAGCCAGGAACTCGGCAATAATTCACCCCCTTGCTCCTGAAATGCTTCTCACTGAAGTCAGACCTAATTAGTGTAGCAAAACACAGAGAATTACAACACCACAAGGTGACTGAAATGGCATTCATTATTGATTTGCCATCCATTTCTACAGTGCCACATGAAGTAAATTATATTTCAAAACGCTGCTTCTGCCACAGAAAGAAGACTAAGCTGTGCAATACAGTATTTTTTTAACCATGAAACAACTGTCCTGCTAGTTTGGACAATGTATGCAGTATATTTTAAGGAGCTCTGCATTCACTACCCTTATCCCGTTCTCTTGTGCACAGTCATTTGCCAGTCAAGGGATGTACCAGCAGCCTTTCCTTCCCCAGGCAGAAAAGTCAACAGTTTTCCAAAGAACGGCGGTCCAGCATTCAGGCTATGCATGTCCAAACATATGCATACACCCGAAGGTGAGCATCCAACTGTGCATACTCCATCCATCTCCAACCACAATGTTCAGAGCAGGACACATATTCAAGAATGAGTTGACCAAGTTACATTCACAGATTTGGCAGGCACCTCTGCACAAGCTAATAGTCGTCTCTGAGATTCCCTGAGCACTGTCCTATGTCAATGTAGTTAAATAATTTCCAGACAAGGTGGGCATCCTTGTCAATACCCAAATGCAGTTTTCATACTCATTTCCATTCAGACTGGAAGACACCTACTTGTTTGGCTTGCATTGCATACCTAAACCACCAATAAAAGCCTGCAGCTATTATATCCCAAATAGGTTACATGAGTACAGAAGTGACTATGCAAAAAATGCAGAACATAGAAGTATACACTTTGCTCAGTACTGTTGAAAAGTACCTCTCAGAACAGTGTTTTACTCCCTTCTTGCATAAGTGAGAGTATACAGGGCAATAGAAGATTGGCACCAGGTTTTAAGATTTGATCCAACTTTCCTTTCTCATACTAGGCCCATGAGAGAATTTGAAATACAGTACTGGTATGTGATTATTTACTCAGAAAAAGTTGGCCCAAGCAAGGACAGGTTGTTGTACAGGTAGTATAAATTATAAACCCATAAAAGCTTAAGTGATTGTTATGCTACAGTCAAGTGAGCATCACTTCCCTTACTTAAATATCACCATCTCCTCATTTTGAAGTTTGCTGTGGCCTAGCCCTGTTCTTTTATTGGGAGATTTCAAATGTAATTAAACACATATCTACATGTATTACAGGCATGTAATATGTACCTAATTTTGATCTGCCATAAGCTGATTTAATGCACTTGTGATGCCATTGGCTCCTAAGAGAGCTGCTATAGCATTCACCTGAGGCAGGAATCAGCTCTTTCAATAGAAAGTATGCAGATTTTACTATTTATAATTTCTTTCTGCAGAGTGAATGAGTCCAAAGCTAAATCTTAGGAAGAAACACTACCAAACTTTGGAAAAACCTGCAACTAGGGTTGCTCTGCACTCAATACTTACTTCAACACTTCAATGAAACATCATGAATTGGGACTGAAAAAAACCCTAAACCGAGCACAAAAAGGCTTTAAGAAACATATTTGAGATAAATCTCCTAAGCCTTTGACATTTTCTCCTCTGCAAGGAAGGCTACAAATTAGATTTAATTTGAATAAAAATAAAATTCCCACAAGCACAAGAGTTTTTCTAGACCCATGATAGCATCACAAGACTTCACAACATTGACACTTCATAAACATGAACCCTTGATATCAAATCCAGGATGTTCCTGTGGCTTGAAATTAGAGTTGGGGAAGAAAAGTTTGTCTCTAGTTAAAAGCATTTTATCAGTCACACAGACTCTCAGTGACCGCACATACTAACCCCGCAGGCAAGGTAGAGATAAGTGCAATAGCTCAACCTTAAAGCTTGATTAACCTTTTTTTTCAGTATCTTCCAGCACAATCTCCATCTTCCTCTGAGTTACTGAATGTTCAAGCTTCAAGGGAACTGGAAGCTCTGATGAAGCACAGCTTATCAGCACCTCCTCTGTTCCTAATTGCCCTATTCCACAACTCTTGAGCTGCTATAACTAGAAAACAGGAGGCAGCAAAAGGACAGCTATTGAAATTTATTCCTAGTGTTAACCAGGTGCCACTGCTTTTGATGTGAATGGGAATTACACCTGCCCTCACTAAGACTTTATTTGACTTAAGCATTGGAAGCACACAACTCTTTTCTACAATATTGGTTTAAGAACTTCCCATGGAAGTTGGGAAGATATTAGTGATTTGAGCAGTTTTATAATCTCTAGCTTTGCAATTACAAAAGGTAATTGTCCACCCTGCAAACAGTAATTTATTCAGGCTCCTAACTGCTCCCTGCTATCTAGAAACTCTTTTTCCCTTGCCTCTCCAGCTTGTCTACATAAACAGTCGGCATGGCTCAGTAGGAGAGGAGCTGGAGAATGAAACAGAGGCTGTTGAGGACCCAGCATACACACCGTATGCATTTCAGGGCACAGAGTACTCTGAACCAGACCACCCTGTCAGTCCCGGTGTGCATTAGGTGCACACCTGGAGCCCAGGCAAACCCCCAAGAGATGCAGCTTGTGCTCTATGTGCCACAACAAGGACCAAAGTGGGATGAGCAGCAACAACTGGGAGATGTGCTTTGAAACCACAATCCCAAATCAAACTGAAATACCCTATGCCATCACCATTTCTCCAGCACAACTTCATCACACCTTCTCACCATTTAAAGCTCAGGGAAAGCCTCACTCCTTCCACCTCCTACACACAGATGCTTCATTCCCCTTCCTGAAGCTCCTTCCTTAGTGATCTCAGAGTGAATGGTGGTTACTAGGAGGACAAACTGTATATTATTATATTATATTATATTTTTTATAATACATATTAGTTTGCTTGGGCCATCAGCTTTGGCATTCAGAGCAACCCTTATGCAGTCTGCCCACATCACCTTATTTCCCAACATGCTCGGTCTTGTTCCCTTCTCAGCCACTGCTAACCAGCCTTGCCAGCAGCAGAGACTCCTGTGCAGTGTGGGGCCAACAGGGAGATTGTTTTTTCACATTTCCACTCTTAACTATCTTCCAGGAGAAATGAACAAATGAACCAGGCTTATAAACTGTACTTTACTGACAGACCATATAACCAAGCCCTCATTTTCAGACATCAGCTGTCTGCTGTATTGCTACTGTGCTGGAAATGAAAAAAAAAAAAAAAAAAGATATTGCTTGCTCTTCTCTATCCCTTTCTTTGCACTAGTGTTAACAATACCATTAGATGGATTACAAGTAATGCAGGGTATTAACAGAGTTGGAATGAGCCATCAAGCCAGTTTGATTCCTGCAATTCTTATAAAATGTTGTTATTTTGTTTAGCCACGCAGACTAAAAATGCTCTGTCAGCAGATTTTGCTTTCACATCCACCTTCTGTAACGAACCATTTCTTCTTCCTTTCAGCTTCTTAGAGCAAGTTTCCAAACTATTTGACTCTCACATTGTTATAAAAGAAGGACTTAAATGCATAGGGCCCAGATGACGTGTAGATTCACTAGAGAGCATGTCAAGTACATGGGATATGACCAAAAGGGACTCAGACCAAAAGCCTTTCAAATAAGGGAAAGAGCAAAAGTCTTAATGAATGGCAACTATTCTACTGAGTACAGTCCATTTTCTGGGTCAAGGAGCATCCAATTTGTATTAGCAACCCTCAGACATCAGATGTTAACTAGGTTTGTTGACAGGTTGGATGTTACCTGGGTATAAACTAGCCTTGTGGCATTGCTGGGCTTCAGCTGGCTATGCTGATTAAGAGCAAACAAGGAACCAGCCCCAACAGAAGTGCTTACTTTTTGTGAGCGTGAAGGCTAATAATTTTCTTCTTAAAATTGAGGGATACAAAAGTCAGTGATTTTTGAGCACAGTCAAGGGTGGCTTTTTTTTCTGGATTTGGTTTGAAAATGCACTGCCTTGGCATTTTAATGAGCAAAACCAAGATTATGACACGCCCAAAGCCAGTATGCAATTTCATAAATAATATGTGTGTTTGCCTGCTGATGAGAGAAGCACCATGTCCTACAGCTTTAACAAGATAAAAGGATATTTCAAACACTTAAGGGGTTGGTATTGTTTATTGGCAAACCATCCTTGATAAAATTTGTGAGCAAAGCTGATTCCTTTTCTACCTTCTTCTTTCTAAATAACAAATAGTACAAATACTCTACTAGTACAAATTGAATTAGCTAAACTGACTTCAGCTGTAGCTGATTTACGCAGTCTGAGAATCTGGCCCTATCATGTATTTGTGTCTGCCCCAGCCAGCTTTCTTGGAAGCTGTATCCTTTTAATCCACTACAGACAAAGAGGGAGTGTTCGTTATTGCAGAATCTGCTACGTATTATATTTGTGTATTTTCCCAAGCAGATTGCATAGCTGGCATTAGAACAAATATGTTTGTTATTATTGTTAAAAATAAATATATCAAACTGTCTGCTTGAATGCTGCATTGGACTAGTCAAAGGGGAGACATTTTCCATAATACCTAACAATAACATTATAGTGATTTATTGGGTACCTCCAACTACTCTGGTTGGCTCTTGCTGCTCTGATTGTCATCCTCAGATTCTCCTCCCCACCCTACACTGGTTTTGAAACCACTCACTGATCCTCAAACCTATTTAGGATATCAACCTTTTCAGGCAGGGCTCTTTCTGTGATTTTTTTTTGCACGTAGCGCCCTAACTACAATGAAATGCTCTGATTGGCATGCCAGAGCATAACAGCAAAAATCCCTGAAGAGCCTCAGGGTTTGAGAGCATGAAATCTAAAGGGATGCTCAGTTGTCACTGCTCCCACAAATGTCACCACGAATCACACATTCTCAGCCCTCTCCTGATGTACTACATCCTTGGCGGCTGTGCATTTGCATCTCTAATTGGCAGACCTCTAAATTATCAAGAGGTACAGTCTGCACGTGTAGCCAAACAGTGTGTTTGCTCAGCAGACCTGTTCATTCTGTACGAGACTCTGGTTTGGTTTAAACCAAGCTGAAAAATTCATCTAGTTCTCAAACAATTGCTCCTGCAGTTGGTTGGAAATTATCCTACAGTTTTGCGTATGTCTTCTTCTAATATTTCAGAGAACCAGGATTAGCAAATATGTGAGACAAACAGGAAATAAAGTGCTGAACATTTTAAGGCCTGAAAATATGAAAAAGCCTCCCTTGTGCTCCAAATTCCTTTATATATCTTCAAAATTCAGCATAAGGTGTGACAGGACAAAGTAATGCAGTTCAGGGAGCAATAGATTTGAGGAAACAGAAACAATTTATTAACTATAACAATTGCCATCAAACCTCAGGGAAATCCTTTTTTGTCTCTGTTATGTTCATATCTGTCTTAAGTCATAAAAAGAGTAAACTCTGCATTAGAAATTCTGCAATTGTGACTTACCCTGAGCTTGTATTACCTTCCCTGCCAAATATATTTTCATATTAACTTCAAAAGACTCACAGTCATTTAAAGAGTTTAAAACATGTTGTAAAAAGGAGGAAACATATGCAAAATAAATATAACGATACTTCTATGCATGTCAAATCCAGAAAATTTTAAGGCTTTTTTATAAAAAACTAAGTAAAATCCCCCCCCCATTTAATAAGTTTATTCATTTAGCCAAAACTCTCAAATTTTATATCTAACAGCATTTTTGCTGTTGTGTTTTTGAACAGCCCTATGTTCGTGTATTCTTTGCTTTCTTTTAATCAAGCAATATTAGAAAAAGTAATCTAGAAAGAAAAGAGTGCATATTACATTTCTCTTCCTGAGAGATCTAATCTCTATTAGTATTTCTTCAAACTTTCTAACAGGTTTGATTAAAGTTTAGTTTGGGGAAAATGTTTGCAATATCACTCAACCATGGTTTGTGTTCAGCATGCTTCTAGCAGAGAGGAAAAACAGTGAAACTTTCTCAAATTTGCAGCATTTCAAGCTAACAACTCACAAGAACTTTCAGAGAAGCTTTACTGTATCTTTCCAAAGTTTATCATCTGATTCAGGAAGATCAGATTAACAGTCCCAAAGTATGATTTGCTGGATTCATTGTGTTGAGCTCAATGATTGTCAATTCTTCCTCCTTTGTGAACATGTTCATAAATCAGAACACATTAGAAATCAAACTAAGCAACACTTCAGCCATGACCAAAGCCTGTTGCTTGTTTTATATCAGGGTTGGAAAATGTTTTGTCCCTTTGATCTCCTCTCCTGCCTCACCTAGCAAAAGAAGAGCTGCTCCTCTCACAAGCAGAGGGAAAAACTAGAAATCCCATATTTATATCCAGGATTATATTCTCCCTGCTGCTAAACAGCTGTTACAACACGGGTGGCACCAGCTGCAGGAAATCTTTTATAATTCAGGCTATGAAAGGTGGCTGGTGGAATAACTAGCTGCAAACCTCTGTGTGGCTCCTCTCTCTCTCTCATGGTCTGGCAATTGAATTGTCTCTGGTCTTTCCTCCTGAAACCAACAGGAAAGCTAACAAAGCAAGAGATGGTTAGGAACAGACCTACCAATTTTTTTTTAACCCCCCCTGTACTTGCAGTTTCAAGACATGTATGTGTTTACAACATCTTGTTTTGTGCTTTGGGTTTCACCTCAGGCATCTGGTTGCTAAGCAGCTGGTCATCTCCATACTTTGTCCCCATTAGGATGAGGCACACGTGGTTATCTTTTGTCTCTTGAAGTAGAAGGAATTTGGATTGTTCTTTCTGAAGTCCCTTCTGGGAATCCCACATTTTGCTGCCCTGTTTGGATATCTCTTTTCCATTTCAGCTTCTAAATGGAACAGTGATTTCCCTTTGGTAACTCCCGATTTAGTCATTTACTAATCTTTGCTGCGGTGGAAGTGGCACAATGAAATTTGAAGATTAAAAGGCTGGATTTCAGAGTAATGTAAATCCAGGCAGCCCTGCTGAGGTGAAGGAAGCTACACTGCTATCTACCTGCTGAGATTCTTCAATAATAATAATAATAATAATAATAATAATAATAATAGGGCCTGAGTTTTGCTTCTTTTCCTTCTCATGAATAATCTGCAGTGAATGTGATTGCGAATGTAAAATTAATCATCCTTGACTGTATCTCATGTCTGTCCACCTATGAAGTGTGCATCATTATTTTCCACTATTGATCTTATGAGAAATTAAAGCTCAATATGACCCCTTTGGACCTTTAAAAAAACCAAACCAGTGTTCTGCTAAAAAGTGCTGGTCTACCTATAGCAATAGTTTCCACTAATTTATTTTTACTCATTTGTTTTTCCTCTTTATTTTTTTTTTTTAGCAGAGCTGTTTTATAATACTTTAGATGGTAATATGTCTCTTGAAGCAAATATGGAAATACATCTGGCAGGGAGGCTGATACTAACTGAGGGCAAATTAACATCAGCACCAGATCCCACATACTGTATAATCACATTTGTACCATCTTAAAACAAAAAGGAAGACTGAGATCTACTGGGAGTTGTTATAGTTAATATTCTGTCAGTGTTTCCAGTCCTGCTTCTGGGGTTCCAAACTTATGCTGTTAAAATTGCTTCGCAATGAAAATGCTTAAGTCCTCAGCTCTACAACAAAGTTATTGTCACTGGGCCAAATCCTAAGGTCTTTGCTTACTGCTAACTCCCGCTGACTTCAGCAAGCATGTTTCCCGAGTAAAGGCTTGGGGTTTGACTGGGTTGTTAGTTTTTTGGTTTTGAAATGAAACTTTATTTTTACTGTTTTACACTGTACATTAAAACCAAAGGTTTTCTGCATGCAGCATGAAAAAACACCTGGCCAAATTTGGCATCCTATTATCTGGCTGACTTTATTTGACCTTTCTCAATGCCCTCCTCTTTTTTTAAACCATCTCTGTCAATCTTTGCTCCTCCACAACCAAATATAGATAGATCCAGCGGAACACCTATGCTTGTTGCTTCTTTTGTCTTTCCTAGACAGTTGTTTCAAATTCATACTTCGTGTGAATTAATTCTGCCCAAACTTCTTGCTTAGCTACTGTGCTTTAACTCTGAGATGATGATACCTCATTTTCCGAACAAAGAAAGAACCAGAAACACAGTGCCAGAATTTGGGCGCTATATGGCTATAAGCCCCCAATCATAGATATTTTGACTTATTTGATCCCACAGGTTTCTGCACTCCCTTCTTTGCTGCCTGTTCACAGACAGAGATTCAGATCCGAATTTTACAACTTGTTTCCATCTTTCCATTTCAAACTCTTCTCAGTGGGAGATGGGGTAGGAACTTATGCCTGACAGAATATTAGCAGTGTTTGTTGGTTTACTTTGATTTTTCGTTTTCACAGTTCCCTTCCCCTTGTACATATTTTTGCAATCTGGTAGCAAACTTGCTGCCTTCCATCTTCTTTTTATCCCTCCTGAAGACTGACACTGCCCCATCCTGTGAACGCTGCTTCTTGCCAGCCATTCTGGAGGCCAGGGTGTGCAGCCACCCTGGTGCTGCCTGGTCTGACACCACAAGTCCAACAGGACCCGCAAGGTCCTGGTGCGGAGCCACTTTGCTGCCCTGGCACCACTCTGGCCTGAAGCCCTGGATCTGGGGGAAAAGCTGACAGCGCAGGTTGAGCAAAGCTAGTTAATTACTCTGGGCTTCTCCATGCTTCACTTGGGTACCCACCGAGTTTCCTTCATCTCATATTTCCAATTCTAAAGTCCTACAGCAGCTACCAGCTACATAACAAATGCTGTGCCAATTAACATTTTTTCCTACCTCGGCAGCATCCTCCTTGTTATTCATTCTCCATCCAGTTATCTTACTGTCCACCATGTCAGAGATTTGTTTATTTCCAGATCCAGTCAGATCTGGCACATTTTTCGTTAAAGCACTTCTCAAATTGCAACTTATGGCATGCATTTATCCCTTTCAACACATCTATTCTTGTCATTTTCTAATTTTCAAAAAGTACTTCCAAATCATTTTGGGGAAAATTATGCCTGTAGTACCAGTTTCCAAGGAACCTGTTACTAGTACAGAAAGTTTCCATCTCAGTCTGTCTTTTGTCTTCTTGCTATTACACGTTAGTCATGCCCAGCAAAAACTGCATTCAGTGTACTACATAAAGAAAAGGTCCACTCTCCACATGAAGAATCTGTTTAACTTGATGAAGATATTGTCATATATATGACATACAGTTACTTGGCAATTTATGGAGATGTTTGAAGGCCTAAACACTGCTTCAAGAAATTGACAATGTAAATACATATATTTGGAAATGTTAATTGGCAAGAGTTGTTATATATGAGATTTATCATACATCTTTGACTCCTTTTGCCTCAGGCTAATCCATTTCTTTTATATTTTTTCCTAAACCTCCAAGCTGCTGAACATCTTTAGCCAGCTATTGTTTCAAGATCAACCCTGCAAAACAAAAACATTTTATTTTTATCCTCACCAGCTGCACAACTTTCCTCCTCAAATTACCTCTATCAAAGTTTCAAGATTAAAATGACTGTCTGAAATGCAAAAATGTGTTTTTATACTGAGATAGCTAGCTTCATGTAAAAAGATAGTTACATACAGAATATCACAAATAGAAAGGTAGAGAATTTAACACTATAACTCTTTCTGAAGATCTACAATTTTTTTTCTGAATGTTAGAAGAGATTTTTTTAAGTCTCTCAGAATCCTCTAGAGTTAAAATGTTGCTAATGAAAGCCTGCAGACAGCTAATAATAATAATAATTAAAAAAAAAAAAAAAAAAAGCTTGTAACACTGTTATGAGGTTGTGCTCACATACTAAATGAAGCATATCCAAACTTCGTATTTTTGGTGTTGAGAGAGAAAAGACCTGTTGGTATTGACATAAGATACCAACAGGTTTAATAGGAGTTACTTATTTGATAGGAAAGTGAGGGATCTTGAACCAGTAAAACTGCGAAGCCTCGTCTGACAAAAATAATACCAGTGACTTCAACAGGAACAGCATATTGCACAGGGCTGCATGAGGGATTCAGGCAGGCAGGAGAGCAGGGGAATAGAGGAAGGAAGAAGAAAGGAAAGTCAAGTTAGGACAGAGAGAGTTTTAAGTTTTAAAGAATATGAATATGAATGCTGTGTAAGAGGGGGAATTTCCATGAAGTGCCTCACTTTGTCTAGTCTATTCTAGTTGCAGAGTAGGTACCATTCTTGGTGTCACCAGAGTAGCACTGACTTATAAGGGGAGTCACATATTACAGCAGAAATCAGAGCTACTGACCACCGCTGAACTGAAGAGCAAGTGCAGTGCTAACATCTGAGATTTATATCCATTTTCTCCTGTCAGTTGGTGCTTTTTTATTTGCAGTAGTGGCTATGAGTACAACTGTACTGGAGGGATGATAACTCATAGAAAAAAGATATTTTTTTTTCTGGAACTCAGAAGCTGGTAGTAAAGATCAAATGACATTACCTTTATTGCTACTTCAGGAATATTGTATTTATTGCAGTGTATCCCTACAGTGCCAGAAAAAATAGGTTACCTTTCTCATCTTGTTTAAAAAAGGTCTGACTTTTTTTGACCAGACTGAGTGGCTACTTCTTATGGCCAACTTCTAGTCACAGCTGAGTGCTCCTCAGAGGCAAATCACGCCATTAAGATTTTTGTTTTAAGGCTTGGCTGTCATTTTTTGAACCTTTGTGAAATGCTTTTCATTTATTTACATTCTAGCAGGATTCAAGTAGGTCTCTTACAGCTGTTTGCATTCATTTTAACTTTGATAATCTCTAAGGAATCATTTGTCCAGAGTATTTCTCTTGGACACCAGACAGGAACTGCTAAAAAAGCCAGTGCTGTCAAAGTGCAGAATTGCAGCTCAGGGAAGTCTGTGGAAGCCTAAGCTGCTGGGGAGGCAGGAGCTCAAAAGCCCTTCACTGGCAGCGCAGTTGAAAAGGGATCTCCTGAGTTGCATTGGTCCTCAGCTACCTACCCAGAAAGGAGGACACTAAGACAGGGGAGACTAAGAGGAGGGCTTCATTTCTTCTGCATAAGGAATGTTTTCTATTAGTTCATTGCCTGGGTTTTAAATTGATGTATAGTTTCCTACATAGACATATAAAGAAAACATGAGGTTACATCAAGAGATCAATAGGCATCCACGCACAAGGAAGAGACCACGTAATACCAGACAATGTGAAGAAAATAAAACACAACTTAAGGCATTTCTTTGTGAATAAAGTAAGCACTGCTTGAGTATAGGTGAAAGGGAAAGTGCAAACTGTAGGGCTTGCTTTTTTCCAAGTGTACTTATGGCATGAGCGCCAGCATCCAGACAGTGTTTATAAAAGGTTCCTCCCCCTAACAGAAGAACCACCATCCATTTTCTTAACAGGAATTTTTAAACTTGGCTAAACTTGGAAACCTGTAAGTTTTTCCTGTAAAGACAGACCTTGCATTGGCTCATTGTATCAGAGAGCCTGGTCCTGGATTAAAGCATTTGGGTGAGAATAAGAACAGAGAGGAAAGAAAGAGAGAAACACTGAAAGGTAGAGAGCGAGTGGGTGAGCTAGCAAACAAGTTAACTGTTCGCCTGGATCTTTAACAGCCAGGAGGATGAAGTCCATTTGTCATTACAACTAAATACATAAGATAGATCTAACTGCTGTGAACTTGCCAAAGACTCCCGTGTGCCCATACTTCATGAAACTGATACATGATTCATCTGTGGCTACAGTTTAATAGCAGCACTTCACATTTTGAAGCCTGGATAGGCTCACATTTCTCTCTCTTTTTGTCATAGGTGCATAACTTTCCATTATAGGGCTGGCTGGAAAACAGCAGTTCCACTTAGCAAAAATTTTCAAAGTTTGAATTATTTTGTTCCACATTGACATAAAAAACAACTGCAGCCTTTCAAAATGTCTTTGAGACACCTGTGGGCAGAAGAGGGGAAAGTCAGAGAGACCAACCTGCCAGGGGAACAGACAACTGGCCAGCTTTTGTAGGCAAGGTTCAAGACCTCACCCTGACAAATTCACAGTGGTGTTCACCCTACTTAAATTCAAGCTTTTAACTCAGCTGTAGCCACCTACTATGGTCACTGGAAAAAGATTTCCCCTTAGAGAGGCTAATTTAGAGCACATAAGGCAGGCTTTTTCTCTAAATCACCTTTGATAAAACAATTTCAGTCTGTGTTCCATTTATAACATAGGGAGACTGAACTACTAACTTAACCACCCAAAGTTGGTCTCTAATTACAGGTGAGGCTGTATGATTTAACCTAGGATGCATTTTTCTCCTCTTTTGACTGAAATTTCACCTGCAACCAGGGAAAGCTTCCTGACAAAAGTTTACACATTCAAGAAAAAGGAACATTTCCTCAAAACCAGAAGTTTTGACTTAAAAAAAAAGGAAAAAAAACCCCAAACACTCGACAAGCACACATTTCACTGGGATGTTCTTTACCAGAAATGTCTGGCAAATCATTACAAGTCACCTTATGTTTATTTGTAAATAATTCCTTAATTAGATAATTTGAATTGAAAGAGGATGTGTGACCATAAGTGAAAAATGAGCTACACACACTTGTAAGTAATATAAATAAGTACACTAAGAGGTACAACAAAAATTGTATATGCTGGATCTGTGAGAGGATTGATATTGGTTGATAACTTAACAGTAGGTGCATTTTAAAAATGCATATGGACCTGAATGTCTTAACAACTGGATCCTCAATTTAACTGCACAGAAGTCAGTGGCACTCTGCCAAGTTTACCATGTTGCATGTTGCCTACTATATTTAGTTTACTTGTGAGGACAGAGATGCTCAGTCCAAGGCCGCTTCTCACCCTGTGTACGCACAAAAGCAAGTGAGGCTGGGTCAAGGTTTTCAGCCTTTCACTTCAATCCCAAGACATTTTGGTTTTGAGAATTGCTACTACACCATTTAAACTGACAGTGAAAATGCTGGCAAATCTGTAATGAATAGTACACCTATATAAGTGATGTTTGAGGAGGTGACATGTATGCGTCATACCAGAAATCTGACTCTTGGCCAACAAAAGCTGATGCCTCCCTTCACTATGCATGAGCAATTTTTGTAAAAACCAAATTAAGTTAAATATTGGGGTAATGGAGATGCAAGTCTGTCTCTAAGATAATATTCAACAGTATTTGCTATAACAATCTGTCAGGTCAACTTTGCTCTCTCACCTGTGCTGTGCCTCCATAGTGTACATTTCTTTGTCTTACTCTGATGAATAATCTACGAAAAAAAAATATTCTAAATGCTGATTTTAATAGCTTTGTGAATACCAGTTTATAGTATTTTGCTCCTTTCTCAACTAAACCTAATCATCAGTTACTATAGGTCAGCTGCATTTTGCTTTTCTATTCAGGACACTAGACTGCTAAAATGATCTTTATTAATAAAGCAGTGCACATGTGGCATTTTAATAAAGCCCCCAAACTCTAACACTTCCATTTGACAGTGCTTAGCAAACTACTCTTATCAGTGAAAAACAGGTCAGCTAAGAAACACTGACCTGCAATGGGAAAACTTCGAAGAGTGTCTAGCACATTTTTGTGAGACTACAGGCATGAGACTCATTTTTTTTTTTAACAAATAAGAAGATGTGCAAGCCATTTGTCATATTCAACTGCTGATGTCAAAGACACAAGAAGTCTGCTTTTCAGACATCCATTGTAAATATGTTTTGCAGGGTTCCTGAGTTGAATTCCCTGACAAGGATCATATATTATATCAGTTGGTCTACTGAATCAAGGGAGTTTCCTCGAGCAGAGGCAATGTTGAAAGAAAACAAGGTCAAGTTATTTCAGTCCTTCACACATAGATTTCTCATTTTCACAGCTGGTTCTCTTTGCTAATGAACATGCAAAGTTTGCTTATGCTTCAGCTAGAATATAGACATTCACTTGCCTGGAGAAGGCAGTGCTCATTTAACACTGAATGACCATTTGCCTCTGCAACTGGAAGTTGTACAGGACTGAAGACTGTGCTAAGAATATTCAACTCGTGCTCACATCTGAAAGATTAGTCCTCTACCTGACAAACATGAGCACAAATTTATCAAATATGCAATCTTCTGCCTATCAAGAGTATACAGCAATGGCTCAGGCAGGCAATAGGAGAAATGCTCATCATACAAGGAATTATAGTTTTCTATCAGGTGATTATGATTTACTTTCATTTAAATTAAACAAAGTGTAAGGGAAAAATGAACCTCTAAGCCATGTTTTGGATTTCAAGAGGGTAGCCTTTGACGTGCTACATTCCCTTGAAGAAATTCCAAGCCTTCAGCACTCTCAGCTCCCTAGGGATATATTTTAGACCACATCACACTTTGGAGTGTGACACAGAAGGACCCAAGCTAGTGTCCATCTGAAGGTATGAAGGTCTTAGCAGTGGTCTGGAAAGCAGCTCAGCTATGTAAGCAGGTCATCGCATCTGCTAACAAGTGCTGGCTCTCAGCAGGTACTGAGCGCTGATGAACCCAGATGACCATGGGTTGTGGAACAGCCTTGGCCTTTGCTAGCCTTGAGCTATTAGGTTAGAGACATGCTTCACTAATAAACAAGACTGATCAGAAATGGTTAGAAACTGGGATGTATAAGAGGCATAGAATTTCTTCAATATCTGTTAATACTACCTGGAAGATGAAATGAAAAGAAATAAAAAGATCCTGTGACTGTGTGCCCCTGGAAAATTGCATGAAAATAGTTACCTCAAAAAGGAACTTTAGAATAAGCAAAAAGTCCACAAATAATGCTGGGGAGGGGAACAAGAGAAAGAAAAAGAGAAAATAAACTGGTGTGCAAATAAAACTGGAGCTTTCAAGCAGAGTTCCTTAGGTCTAAGCACATTAATCGTCAAGAAAAGCTGAGTGAGTCCTTGCAAAAGGTATTTAAGGAAATGTCAATGGATTGATTCAGGCTAGGCAAAAAAAAGAGGAAATGGGCTGCAGTACGGTAAGGATGGGATAAAAGGCTGGCTTAGAACTTCAGCAAACACTTAATCTTACTTTCTTCCCAGAACAATGATCCTGGGGCAAAATAATAGGAATAATAGGAAACAGGTTGCAGGAATGGATAGTATGACATTAAAAAAGCAGTTCAATGTGTTTGCTGAGGTGAAAGAGAGAAAGAAACTAGTTAATCTCCATTACAAAATTTTACTTTGGAGGTCTAGGAACAAGTTTTCTTAATAAGCTTTATGAAGCCAGAAATGATACAAAGTAAAGTAGAAGTCTGTTCCAAGAAGCAGGAAAAGTGACCCCAGCAAATACAGATTTGTAGATCTGACCTCAATAGTGTTCGACAAAAATGAAAAAAAAAAAAAAAAAAGTAGATCCTCCTAGACCAGTTGTCTTGGAGAAGATGAACAATTTTCTAGACAAAGAAAATGTTTTAGGTCAAAGGTAGTTTCTGTCTATTTGGATTTCATTAAAATTATTGAGTGTGCTACCAAAAGGGAATCTATTAGCTGAGACTGAAAAGGGAAGTAGTGAAGACATTTTAAGGAAAGTTCAATGGGAGTTGGTTACTGTTGAAGGGAGAAGGACTAAGCTGAAGGAAGGTCATTGATGGAGTTCTTCAAAGAACACCACTGGCCTAGTCTTAGGGTCAATCTTGTTCTCTGTATTTTTATTACTGAATTTGATGCAAAGATTAGGCATGTCATAAGGCCATTTTCCTCTGACATGAATTTGGAGGCATTGTCAAAACTGAGGCGGCCTGGGGCTTAAGGGATGGAGTCATGGAAATGTGATGAAGTTCAGCTGTGGAAATGCAAGCTTGTGCACCTGAGATCTTATCCAAACCACTCTAGATGAGGACAGACAAACATATCCTGTATCCACTGGAAATTACAGAGAAATAGAATGGTGACCTCTGGTTGACCAAGGGGTGACTAGAAGACACAAACATCAGAAGCACAGTTTCTGGGAAAGTTAGTGAGGCATTAGTGATACTGTACAAGACCTCATGTAGAATAGCATGCACAAATTCAGTCACCCTTTTTCAAGAAAGATTATTCAAAACTGAAACAGGTTCGTGAATCTGCTACTAGAATAAGATGAAGAATGGAGAGTTTATCTTATGTCAGTCTGGCTTGTTTAGTCTAGAAAATAAAAGGCTGGGACGAGATATGAAAGTCTATACTTACATGATGGAAACCTGCACCAAGAATGCAAAAGAGATGTTTAAGCTAAAACAACATTATCAATATTACAAGCTAGCCAGAAATAAACTTAGACTGGAACTAGAAGGGGGCGAGGGGCAGAGGGCATCCCTTAGCCATTAGACCATCCAGGTGTTGGGAGAGCCTTTTAAAAGTAGTGGTAAAACCTGAATTCAACAGGATTACATTATGAAAAAGAATGCAGCATAAGAGACTGAGACGGTAGGACTGGACTATCTTCCAGCTTTGAAAATGGTTTTGTTTTGTTTCAGTGAAAATTTGAACTTTTTAGTAAATCCATTTTTTTACCACACCAGGTTTCAGTCAAGTCATCTTTAGTTGTTGAAAGGTAATAGACATTTTCTTCGTTTTGGCACTGTTAAATGTGTGGATAGAAGAGAATGAACTGATCGCATTTCTATTTTGCCTTAGATATCTCAATGTGCCTAGGAACTGATCTAACATATATATCAAAGAGAAAACAATACCAGAGTGTTTTAGTGAGAAGAAGAGTAAGAAAGAGAGAGAAGTCAAAATAAATGTAAATACAAGAATAAGTCTGCTCAGGAAATTATTGATAGGGTAGAGTATTACTTTTCTGCAATTAATGAAATCTTCCTGCACATAATTTGTTCTAACACTTCATCAAAACACATAAAAATACTTAAGCTCATTTCTTTCCCTTCGTCTTACCTTCACAGTATGTACTCACCATTCTACGCAGAGGCATGGAGGTAAGATTAAGATGGAGAACGGGTCTTTTTTTCCCCTTTCACGGGATTTTTTTAAGCTGTTTGGTATTCCTTTGAAGACTACAGCAGTAGTTTATATACTGGATATTTATCACTAGTGTGGGGGGTGAAACACTAACTGTACACCATACTCCCTGCCCTTTTAAAATATTAATTGATGAGTAACCATTTATGGAGCCTCATAAAGTATTAACTCTTTAAGTGGGGAAGATCTCAGCTTACCAGCATAGCACAAATCCTACATGATTTAAATCCCACGCAATCCTATTTAAATCCAGAGAGTTTCAAGCTGTTTATGTCAGTTCAGTATCTAGTATTAACACCTGGTTTTGAAACCTCACGTAAGCAATATTGCTCTATTGGACTAGCAGAACAGGGGAAAGTAAGTTCAATCTTCTTGACCAATGTGGGGATATACATAAATGAAGTCTACATCTTGAACTTCAAAGTTTAATGCTTTTCTTGGCTTGCTACTTTTCATCAACTTCCATTTCATGTCCTACATATCAGGTTAGCTAGTGTTTAAACGGTTGTGCTACATCTCCTGAATTGCTATACCTGAATTTGAATATAATGGTCTGCAATTCCCTGTATACTGGCCACTGGATAGTCAGTGTATGGAAGTGTCAGACTGAGACAGACTCATTTATTTTGTGAAATACATAGTCCAGACGCCATATTTATTTGGAGGTTTAGCTTTTTTTTTTACCATTTTTCAGCTATTCAACTTACCTAACTGACCCAAGTGTAAGCAATTTGTTAGGTCCATGAAACTGGTTCAAAGGAAAATTTTGAAGCTATCACGCCAAAGATGCGTGACTGCAGTACATCACAATTACAGCTGGACTTTATAAAAAGTAGATGGAAATGGGCAAAGCTGTGAAAAAAACCTTTGGTCTTCACAGATATCCACTGATATCTACAAATAAGTAACTTTTGCATGACAGATTGCCTGCAATGGCAGGGGCAGGGACATACCCCTTCCGGGACGTATGGCAGAGCCTGGAAGATGTTTAACATACTTGAAATGAAACACTAATAGCTTGAAGATCAGCAGTGCTGACCAGCCCTGCTGGTACTAGCTCAAAATATCACAGATGCTCAGCGCGCCCCCCCAAACTTAAAAATGGTAAGGGAATTTTCTAAGATATACCCAATTGTCTATGAATACTCCCAGCCATTATTCACAATACAGCAATAATGACTTGACTCACACCTAAAGAAATCAGCAGATGGGCTCTTTCCTCTTCATATAGAAATGTCAGTTAAATCTAAGAAGGATAAAAGCTAACAGACTTACATGCCAACTATACCAAAACATAAAGAAATATTGCCAGGTGTAGCAATCTTTTCTTTAGCCACATATTCCTTCAAATTTTAGGGTTTTTTACTAAATTCCAAGGTATCTTTACATAAGAGACATCAGAAATATGATCTTTGATTGCTGGCACTAGATTTCTGCTTATATTGCTAAGTTAGTGATTGTACGAGTGTGCAGTGTGTCCTTAATTGCTACCACCAGGAGGAAATTTTCCCTTAGGATTCATTAGCTAATGACTTCCTCCCTCGCTGAGCTGTAAATCTACAAAAGTCTTTGGCAAACTGGTAATTTGCCTTCTTGGAAGCCAGATGTGAAGGACCCAAACAGGTGGGAGCCGTAACTACAAGCATATGAATGTAATAAAATTAGCAATTACATATATTTGTATGGTACCCTCATAAAGTTATTCTCCTAGTAAACTTTAAGTATCCACTCAAGTCATACTTAGGTGTGAAGTAAATGCTTTCAAGAGCCAATAAATTAATTTAATAAATGAATTATTAGGTTTGCAACATTCTTAACCATTCAAGCTCTAGGGTTTTTAGCACAGTAGCAGTATACATAGTGCTACAGGCTTAGTTATAGCATATTTGCTACCCTTCAGACACCTATTTGAAATTGTATTAATGAGACAGTACACTGGAGGTACTATGTGTAAAGTACTTGAGGACACATAATCCAAAAGACACAGTCACGTTATATAGCAATATATATACTATGCCATAAGGCAAACATGTACTTGGAACACACAAATGGATTTGCTCTTAGGGCCCAGGAAATGTGGTGAATTGAAAATGTATTTCAATTTCCTCATTCTGAGCAGTAGTACTGAAGTCCAGGTGTTAAGGTGCTCATGATGAGGAGGACATGCACGAGTCTAGCCTTTCAGCTTTCAGCATCCGGGTGCACTCACCTGTAAATATGCTCCTAATCCACAGGAAAAGGTGGTGGGAGGCTTTAGCATTTATTAAAGAGTGAGCTGCTTCCCTGTGACAGGGGTGTGTGACTAACACGAAAGTCATTCTTCCAAATTTCAGCAACTTCGTAGCAGCCTGAATTTCTGCCTCTCAAACTCACGCTAGTCGGGAATTGCAATATCTCCTCCTTGTCATCTTCTGAGTACCGGCTGGAGTGTGCTGGATAAAACTCTTTTTCTGGACTTTGGTACTACAAGGCACTATGTGCCACAGTTGTCTACGATTACACAGGACTGGAAGCAAGCTTGCTACATTAGTTCTACATTAGTTTTTCAAAACTGTTTTTCCACGGAAATGTTTTCAAATGCATTTTGAAGGCTGCTATTATCCATGTTGTTTCTGTTCCTATATTTGGAGTCATAATAGTGTTTTGCCACAGAAACAAGTCATTGTGGGGTAATTAGATACTGCACACACTGTTCTGCAGTAACTGCAGCAGACACGAACTTGTTAACCTATGCAACAGAGAGTACCTGAAGAAAGCTTAGCTCTCTGTGAATGACAGGATAGCTCCCTCAGCAGGGGACACTGCGGGATAAAAGCTTGCACACAGGCCCTTGGCACACACTGACTTATGCCTTTGTCAGTCTTTAGCTTCCGAAGTACATCAATTCTCTTAGAAAAAAAAAAACCCAGCACAAACAACATCTTTATGAAATCACTGAGAATTTTTCCATCCTGCTGTTTACTAGCACCAAAAAAAGAAAGCTTATCTCATTACCCCAGAGATCAGAAGGTTCTTTTGACTCCATCTAGTGAAATGGAAATACAGTGTGCTTTCTGATGGTATTTGCCATTCTAAAATGTATATACACAGATTATACATTTACTAAAAATATCTGTATGCAAGTAATGGCATCAACTGCAGAGTCATAGCTTTTGCTTATTCCAGCATATCGCTTCAAATGCTCACAAGACTGGAAAAATGGATTATAATAATATTTGATTATAAACCAGTTTGTAGCCTATTTGTTCTCTGGCCAGATGTGCCTAATTCCTGCTGTCATCCTTGCAAGTGCATGGATGCACAAACAGCAAGAAGAAACCCTACACGTAGCACTTCGCTTTCTCTCAGTTTAGGATTCATGCTGGTCAGTTTGTCCTGGGCCCAGTGCTTTGTGACCCAGTGGGAAAGTCCCTCAAGTACCATCGTCATGAAGTGCCTGACCATGTCAGCGGCACCTCGAGCTCCATAACCACTTGCCCAGCACTGAGTGAGGACCATAGCTGGGAGCACAGAGCCCACCAGGCCCTATGCACAGCCTAGCACACGTGAGGAGCTGGTGCTAGCAGTGCAGTGAAGGCTCCAGTTACTTTTGGGACCTCACTGGGGCGGGCTGAGCTTCCCACTGGCCAAATAACAATTCAGCAGTTCCAGAGAAGTGGTCTCGGGGGGCGAATCTAGGTACCGATCAGCCGGATCCTTTTAGAGCCTGGGGTTAAACCAATAACCGGTTTACTTTTCATTTCCCATTAAACAGGAAGACTGCAGCAGTGTCCCAGTAGTGCTGAATGTGTACAGTGAACAGTGTATGCTATTGCTGCTGGGAGAGCTCTTTTCTTTTAAAGAGGCTGTTTTACATAGGGAATACCTTAGCTGTCCTCCTTGGAGTATAGCATCTAATAAAAAAAAAAAAAAAAAAAAATCCAAAGCCCACGTCAGAACTCTACCCACGCAGACAGATAATTTCAACTCACTTTCCAGAAACCTAGCTATAACTGTGGAATAATGTAGCAGTCTTCCCACGTTAGACCCAGGCAGCCACTGCCTTTAAACTTGGGCCAGCACAAACCTTCCCTGTCAAGTAGCTGTTTTGCTCATACAAAACACCTTCTAAGGCTCTACCCAGCTGTAAGCTCCTAGTGATGAGGACCTCCCTATTTTCACATGTTTACACAGCACATAGCATCACTATGAAGTTCACAGGAAGATCTGTCAGGTGCTATCATGATACCAATCATAAGTAAGTAATAGAGGATCAGTAAAAGCACATTATCCACATAGGCTGCAAAAAACATTCATTATGTAAGGTTACTACTTTTGTCTGTTTACCTCTCTGTCTTCCAAGTAACATACTGGCAGGCAGAAAAACTTTTCATATGCAAGTCAATTAAAAATCCAGAGGTCATGCCATTTGAGCTGGACATTGGTTTTCAGTAAGGTGAATTGAACCACATTTAAAAATTAATAAATAAATAAAAGGCTGGGAAAAAAAAATAATCCTTTCCTGGGTGATGTACGCAAGGATTACTGTGCCAAAACTGTCACTTAAATTCTGTTTCAACTGCTGGCTCATTAAACAGTGAAAGTTCACTGATGGGTCTGCCAGAGAAGGTGAGGCAGGTGAAACACCCCAAGCCCCCAGACAAAATTACCTTCTCTGAACCTGTGAGAAAACCCAATCTTTCCAACCATGAACAAAACCCTTTAAGTGATCTGATGCTTGGTGTGAAAATAGCTAACAACATCTATTAGCATCGATCCCCTCCCTGAGCCCCACCACTCCCCCAGGACCTTACTTCAATAAGGAGAAGAAAACACGAGCAAAAATCGCCCAAACCAAACATCTCAAAAGGCAGGTATTTCCCCAGTTCAGACTCCTGAGCTGCCCAGGTGACAGGGAGAATTCAGGAGTAGGAGTGTCACAGCAGGCATGGCAATCAGAGGTAGCTCATAGCACTCTACCACTGATCCTGGCACAGGGCTCCAAATAAAAATCAAAGCAACACACCTCTTTTCAAAACAAAGAAAGAGTATAAAAAAAACAAAACAAAAAAACCTCAGTCTCTGAGTACCTACCTTTGATTCCTGGCTGGTAGTTGATGCTGGAGAGGGGGGCTGCTCCACTTCATTCTCTTTCTCCACACCATCCACGCTGACTTCAGTCGTGCTGCTCGGAGGAATCATTTTACCTCTAAAACACTGCTACTATCAGGAAAAAAGCTACAGACCTTTCTTGCTTTTTTTTCATTTAATGTCCTCTTTCTTCTCTGCTCTTCTAGAGCAAATGAACTCCAACCGCTTGGTTTCACTACATTTGCAAGACTAGAATTCTCTGGATTTTCTTTTTTTCCCCTTCTCCTCCTCCTCCCCCTCTTTCTCCTCTCCCTCCTTCCTCCCTCCCCTCCCCTATGTTCTGATGCGAGGGGGATAAGTTATCGATGGTTCTGTAGGTCGGTTGCGTGCCTGCTCTTGTGTTTTCCCCGATTCTCCTCCCCTCCGTGTAAAGCCCGGAGGTGTGGAGCAGAGTCGTGACCGTCAGCCCCGCGATCAGAGGGGAGTGAGCTGAAGCAGAAAGCCTGAGCCAAACACACACACACACACACACACACACGGGGCACTGGAGGGAGGAGTTGTATTTCTAATGCTGTGAATAGCTTTGGAGGAGCATGTGCGATAGTAGTGAAAGAAGGTAACGCATGCATGCACACACACACATGCACACAGAGAGGCAGGCAGTGTATGTGAGGTTTGGAAGCATTTTACCTTTTAACGGGCTAGAGAAGGCAGATTTTGAAGGGCAACTTTATATTCTTATAAGTCTTTTCCTGAAGAAGGACTCCAGAAACAGAGAAGAAAAATGAGTCTTCCCTTACCTTGTCCCAGAGAAGATTATTTAAAATCCTAGCTACCCAGTGTCTCTAAAGCTCCCACCTTGCCTTAAATCCCGAACTTGCTAGCAAGTGACAGGACAGAGTCAGGGGAGAGTCACCTGTGGATCCACGTGTTCTTTGCTCCCCTCCCAGGCAGGGAAGCCCAGCGCTGAGCCATGCACACGCAATCAGGGTCAGCAGGAGCTCCCACTACTGTGTGCATCCTATACCTGTACGTTGTCATAGTGATAACACTCCATCGGGCAGCAGCAGAGCAGAGGCAGCCATCGGGAAGGGCCTGCTGGCTTCCCCCAGTGCTGTCATTCCCGAGGATGCAGCACCTGAAGTCACACTTGGGGCTGCGGTAATACCAGCAGAAGGTCAGCACGACTTTGCTGGCTGGCTCAGATCACTTTATGTTGCTCGAGGTTTTGCCTCTGATTTAAATCTGCAAAGGTGCCTGTCAGCTCTCTTCCTTGCTGCATTAAGGTCCGTACTGTGAAAGGTTGAATGGATGCACTCCCCACCAGATACATGCTTTGCGGAGCGGGAGCCGCTCCATATGGCTGGTGGAGACGCCTCTTTCATTTAAAGAAAACAGAAAAAAGCAACCCAAACATGTTTCCAATAAGCAATACTTAGATCCTGGAAAGCAAGAAGAAAGAAATTGTCCCTTAGTTGATCTATACTGGAGGTACAGGTGTTTGGAGGTGATTTGCTGAGGTCTGAGTCAGAGAGGAGCTTCAGTACCTTGTAGTTCTGGGAGAGGGTACCAGCTTCCCTTCCAGTCCCATCCCTTTGAAACACAACTACTACCTGGAGCTGCCTTGCAGGCCCACTCCACCTCAGATAATCCATGCATGAAAGTGAAGGCAAGTTTTCAAGATAGTAGGGGTTATAGGGATGAAAGCCAGAGAAGAAATTTTCCTGCAGCCTCCGTATTCTTAATAACTATACAGAAGCCAGGAAAAAAAAAAGCTTTCTTTGAATCCCTGCTGAATTTTCAGGACTGGCAGTTAGATGGGGAAAAAAGCTTTATTTCTTTGAAATAGAGCACATAAGATACTGAAATATTTAGCAGACAATAAACATGAAATGCTGCAATGCTATTTGTACAGCTACTTCAGAGCAAACGTGTGTCTTAGGAGTCTGCCAGTAGAACCTTATTTGGCCTGTAGTCGCTAACACTATTACAGAGATCAAAACAAGAGCACTGGTTGCTGTTGAGGCAGTGTCAGTGACAACTGAGGTTGAAGAAAATAAATACAGAGCTCAGAGGGGCCGATTTGGCAGGTAAGTAAAAGGATTTATTTCCAAGGGTTAGATTTCCAAAATACAGCAGTGTCTTAGACTGTTTTCTTCAGAGCTGGAGGAATTCTCCAGGTGCAAAGCTCATTTCTTCCAGTCAGCAAACGAGATGTGGGCTTTGCTGTAAAATCAGCCTCTTAGCAATGAGCAGGGACTGGGCGGAGTCACAGTTTGGGAGAATTAGGGCAGCTGTGGGCAACAGAGATCTTGGCAGGGCGACAGCGATTGAATGCTCCAACTCTGGCAGTGGTATCCTTCCCTGATGGTCCAGCCTAGCACAGCCAAGTCAGGGCCAGGGCATGGCGTCTACCCCCTGCAAGGACTGTTCTGTGTGCCCAGCAGTGTGACAGGTGAGAGTCATCAAACTAATTTTTGTTCAGTTCCCCAGCAGTGTTGTGAACCTCTTAACTTTCCTGTTAAGAGGCTCAAAAACCTCTTCTTCTGGTGAAATTGCAGGTCACCTTTGAAATGGACCTGGAGTGGCTGGTTAATAGTTAATGCTCTAAGTGTTGTAAAATCCTGCACAGATTTTGTATGAAAAGCTTGTAACGTCATGACTGTGTAAGTGACTATCATACCACTCTCTACTCTTTTTTTTTGTTGTTGTTGTTTTACCAAATTAGTACTGACACCTGCTGCACTCCCTCTCTTCTCCCAATTACTCACTTGTCAACCACGACTGATCTGTCAGTTTCTTGACAATTAGCCTGGGAAAGATGAGTCAAACCTAAAATCTTACCAAAAAAGCAAAAAGGAAAAGCTGGATTTCTTACATTTTTATTTCCTTCCACAGGAGCTGGCTATTAAAAATCAAATATTTGGTATAACAAAACAGACTGATTGAATTAGATGAACTTGCATCTCCCTCTCTCTCCCATGCTTCACTCCTGAGAAGCTGGACTTGTGATTACTGCCTATCAGTCTCTAAGTGAGGGTACTCGGCGGAAATGTGAGCACTGCAGCACAGGGCTAAACAAGAGGAAATTGAGCAGATTCTCTAGTGAAGAGATGAGTGTAGATTTCTGGAGTGGAGAAAGGCAATTTGGATGAATAAAACATGAGAGCCGATGCTCAGCCCCCAGCTGAAGTTGTTGCATCACATAAAGGTGCTTGAATGTTGCCTGGAGGCACCATCAAGCATTCCCCTGCGCGGTGGTCCAAGGCTAATCGCACGGGTCCTACGCCTTGTCCGTCCTCCCTCCCTCCCAGTCCCTGGCCCTGCACACAAAGGTGACAGGGTGTGATGCAGAGCAGTCCTCTGCACCGGGGGTCCAGCAGTTCTTTCTAAGCTCTGGCTGCAGCCAGCATGACAAGAGTGTCCTAGAGGCTCCTGACACCAGGTATATATACACACTGCTGTACTGCCAAGTCCTATGTGCTGTAGAGATCCACGGTGGCAAGATTAAGCTGATGTAGGGGTTTTGGCCCATGCCATGTTCTTTTGCCTTCTTTCTCTGGTACAGGCATTCCTCTGAAATATTTGAGCACCTTTCTGCAAAAGAGGTACATGAGTAGAGCTGGATTTTACCAAAGGAAAGATATGAAATCAGTACTTATCAAAAGATGTTATTCCTGTTTAGACCCCCATGTATTTACTAGAGAAAAAGAAGAAGTAAAAAGGAGGGAGGGAGCCATAGGTGTCATCATTCACTGTCTGGTGCATAAACCATCCCATACTCCTCGGCAAAGAGGGTATAAGGGAGCATATAGAGACAATACTACTGATAAATGGCACTGGTTTAAATCATGACGTACCTCTCTCTCGAAATGTACAAAGCAGTGAGGAATCAGGCTGGTTGCCACCAAAGCAGAGTCCTTGAAGGAAAAAAGAATTAAGCCTACTGAGAGTCCAACTTCCGAGAGGATGCAGACTGAGCACCACAGAAAACTATTAGACACAGAAAAAAGGTTGTAGTTCTGGCACCTACAGTGAAACTTGATCAGCCTCTCCCCAAGTCCCTCAGCCCAATTTGTGAGTGTTCCAGGTGAGAAATCGTAACTTCATTTCTTAGTCACTTCAATTTTGTCTTTGTGGAAACTGGCAACAGGATACCCTTCTAGTGCCATTTGTGTTGGGCATTTTACTTTTGGCATGGTGCATTTGGCCAGATGTACTGGTGGAAGTCTTCCCTAGGCTCTCCTCTCCAGTATCTGCTGTCACTCCCAGCTGGCTACTAGACTGCAAAGACCAGACCATTGCTCTAGTGGAGTATCTGCCTGTGGTTCCAAGTAACAGACTTGTGGGCACTTCTCGCCAGCAAATATTGTACCCACAGAGAAAACAATATTAAAATTGTGTGAGGAGGCTGGGGCTTTTTGTTTATAGTCACACTCCCCTTGCTTGCTTTCAGTACAATCTTGGCAGTTCATCGAGCAGCTAACATAGTAACAACCCCCCCGGATTCTGCTTGTCAAAATGCCATCTAAGGGCTACAATCACCAGCTCGTCAAGCTAGAAGCACAAGCTGGTCAATGCTCTGAAAGCATTCCCAGTACTAATGTGAAAGCATTCCCAGTACTAATGGGATACTGGTGGTTTGCATTTTGACTAAAATGATCTCAAAGTACTTTTTAAAGTATTAAGCCTTGCACTGCTCCGGGGAGTGATTATACTGTAGCAAACAGTAATGGTGGAGGAAGCCAAACCAACAGATTTGTGCTTGTACTTAAGCAGGGTGAAAATTGGAACCTCTGCCTAAGTATTAATTTCAAAACCCTCTTTCTCTCCATCTACAGCAATGCTACAGGGAGTGATGCAGAGATCACACTGCATCTTGGGCAACTTGAATCTGTCTTTCAGAGACATCACGATGAGATTGAAACACTGCTACCCAGATATCTAGACCAGGAGAAAGAAGAATGCTGCCTCCTCTTGTGACAGCAAGAATGTTTGAGAAGGGGAGAGAGGATGTAACTATAAAAGATGGAATTTAGCCAAGATACAGCATGTAATATGTTCAGTCTTACAAAAAGCATTGCAATACCTTTAAATAACCAGCGACAGTCCTGACCTGATTTTACATCTCCGCTGGCAATATGATGCCTTCTCACTTTTTATAGGAATGCGATATAAAAAGAAGAGGCCTGTGGATTCAGTAGCACCATTTCCTGCAACTCACAGATGCTCCTAGAAATTCCTGCCATTTACTGACTCGGTTCAATATGACTGCAGCAGGAATGCCCTGAACCAGTTCAATGGGTTGCTGCAGTGGGGATTTAGCCATGCATTAAATCCTTTCAGGGTATCCATGCTCCAAATATTTAAAGAGATAACAAAGATACAATAATTAACATCGTCTCCTCCAGTCTTTCTGGACTTTGCTTTAATCTCACTTCTCTTTCCTTGGATAGTCATTAAGAGTCTTCCTGATGGCTCTCAATATCAGCCAGAAGGGTGTCGTATAATCATACCATCTCAGCCAACAAAATCTACCTCTTTTCCTCAGCCTTTTCTGGGGTGGGAGGAATCCCCCCCAGGGTCACCACACTGGATCTTGGGCTTTTTTTTTTTTTTCTGAAAGGCTTTTGATAGGACAGACCTTTCAATCGCCTCTTTCTTTCCTAGATCTTCCTTGACCTGAATTGCCCCTTAAATTCCTTTGTGTGGTTGTTAGCCTTTCCAGGCATGAGCTGGGTATTACAGCTCACAGGGCTTTACTGGATTTGCCTCAGGTTCCCATTTTCTCCATTCACTCTGGTATTGAATACCGTCATCATGAGCTATTTCTTAACTAATGTCAGGGAAAATGCATTGAGAGCAACATTTTGCTTAGACTGTAAATAGAATCCAAAATAAGAACTGGCAAACATTCCCAGCATAGCTGGTGGTGAACACAAGGATATGTATATGCAATTTTTTTCATACAGATATCTTATGGCTATGCACCAATTTTTAAAAGGCTGTGCATGCACAGTGTTTCCCATCTTAGGTAGTTAAGCGTGCCTGTCACTGTAATATTTAAGCACAACATGCATGCTGAATGCAAAATAAATCTCATGTCAACTGCAAACCTGCAACAGTTGTGCTATCATATTTTGCTTTGGAAGAAAACAGGATTTCTCAGTGCACCAATGACCTTTGTCAGGAAAGCGGTTTTTTTCTACAGTGTGTGGTAGAACTCAGTTATGCACAGCAAATCTTTTAAATGCCTTTGGACTCTACAGGATGAAAAGCTTTGTAGAAATATCAGAAATTATCATTATCAAGAGTACTGTTCCACGCTATCAGATTAGTGCATGTGTCAACTGGAATAGAAGTGTGTATGAGGAGGGTTGCCCACAATTATGTAACTTATTATAATGTTCTATTACAGCTCTCAAACAAGAATAAACAAAATAAATGCCCAGCCTGTTATAAATCTGATGGGAAAGTGAATACCTTAAAGCCCAAATATATTGGGTTTGTTACTTGAATCTTTTTAAGATGCAAAATTTGAAAGATATTGATGGTAGCTGGGTTGTTATCTCTCTACATAGTTACCAGTTCAAAATAAAAATGGGAAGTAAAATTTGAATTGAGCGAAAAATAAGGGTAAACCTTAAAAACACTGCAAGAGTAAAACACTATAATGATTTTTATTATTTTCTTTAAAGCAATAAAAAGTCTTAGAGTCCAGTGCAAAATGATAATAGGAGGATAAGTTTGTCTTCTTGGTAAAGTCAAGACTATCACTATCCTATGAGCCTATCAAATATAATCAATACCTATTTAAAAGGTTTCAGGTCAATTTAGATAGAAAAAAACCAGATCTCACTATTAAGTCTACAAGCAGTGATAAAACCAGTAAGCATTGCGGTCAAGAACCTTTCCAACCAGATTTCTTCATAGAAATAACATCCATTTTTTTTAAGTGCTCCAGTGCATACCACTGTTGTATATTGTTGCTTAAAGCAATAGGGAAGAATATGATCACTTACTTCCCCTTGAAATCTCAACACATAGCATTCTAGAGTCACTGCTTCTTATTATTCAAAGCGGTCAAGCTCAGCTGCAAGAGCAAATGATTTCACTAGCAAAGGTAGTCAAGATTTTTAGAAGAACAGATATCAGAAGAGAAATAAAAGAGAAGTGAGGGGAAAATGAGTGCCTTTACCTTCCATATTCATTACTATTTCTATTCTTCATTGGATTTAAGAAAAAAAAATCACTTAAGGTTTCCTTATGTTTGTTAGTCATACCACCTGCAGTAATAACACTCTATAATTGTCATTCTGGTGCTTCAGAGTGTCTGAAGTGTTCAGGGAGAAAGGGATTGCACACCAGACCCCGTAAGAGCTGGACCTCTCCTGCTGTTTCCATGGAATGGGTTATCTCAAATTCAAATACATAATAACTGAGCTCTGTGGTTTCAGACTTCGTGTAAGCAGGATACTGAAATATGTTGCAGATTTATCCATATAATTGGTCAAATTCATTTTGGTAACTGAGACACTTAAAGTTACATGAATGGTGATTTAGCTAATATATATCCATATGATCTTAAAATTCTATTTTCATTTTGTAGTCCATGATACTTCTGTGTCTTAGTCTCTTTTACTAGACCATGAGGAAAGAAAAGACTTCTGAGCAATGAGCACCAGGATGGCTGAAATCTGGAGGAAAAACAAGTTACTACAAATTCCTAGGGAGGGCTAATATTTAGAGTTCTTTAATTTAGCCAAAGCAGAACTAACAGAACCACCTGAGCACAGGTGGTTGGACATATGTAAATTCAGCAGACCAACAATTAAAGAAAGCAGCAGTTTATGGCAGAAGGGATAGCCATTGTCTCATAATGTCAGGGATTGTTTCAAACAACTGGGGCATTCTTCTGGGATCCCAGATACAACGAAATCCGCAGACTTGGTAGTCCACACAATCAGAACATTCAAGAGATGCAGACATTAGGAAGATACAACTTCAGTGAGAAAAAATCTTTCTTTGATTCACAAGAAAATATGAGAAGGAAAGTACTAGTAATCAATCTGGAATACAAAAGATGAGATTGTCTTTCCAAGGGGACGTGACCAGCCCTTGGATATGAACTCCTGCAAACACAGAAAGTTTGTGTCTAAATTGTGAGCTTTTCAGGCTAGGTATTGTCCTTCTATTTTGAGTTTGTACAGCATCTAGCAGCTAGTTTTGTTTTCTGTCTGGTCTTAGGTATTACAGTGAAACGAATAATAATTTTAAAATAAGCGGATATGTGTCTACTCAATCCCAGCGGCACTGTAAATCTAACTTGTGCAATATTTGGCTGTGTTCAAAGATTTTATCACCAAAATTTTCCCTTTGCTTTCCCCTCAGCTCCCCTCCACCGCCCATTCTGTTATGATAAACAAAGTTCTGCTTTTCTGCACTGACTATTAGAAACCGGAGGAAGAAGTATAAAAACATTTTTAAAAACTAAAAAAAAACCCCAACCCACAATGGTATTTTCAAGACTGAAAGCTTAAACAGAGACAGTGAAGTAAAAAAGTAGAAGCTAAACAGTACTTTTAAATATATATATACACATATATACATGTTCATTTGCTGCATATGTAGCACAATAATGGCTTCATATATTGTAGTCATGTTGAATGACAGACAATAGGCAGTAATGCTCAGGAAAGATAGGGGAAAGATCACTGCAGTAAGGACTCCATACATCAAAAGAAGTAGTGTAGAGAATGATCTGATTTAGAAAAAAATGTCTGCTGTGTATTTGTGTGACCCCCTAATGAGAGCTTTGTGTAGGAAATCTATTTTTATCTTCCACATAGAAAAGCAAAGAATGTGAAGAGCTGTGAATGATATGCTTTAACTGCAGATAGTTGGTAAAGGTTTTGACTTTTGTTGTTCGGGTTTTTTTTAATCCCATTGCACCCAGTGGAGTTATAAGGATGCTTGCAATATGTCTTAAAAGCCATTTCTCCATGAACTGAAAGACACTGTGCTCAGATCATCATGGGATTTTTCAAAAATGCTTCATAGACTTATCTCCCACAGATGTGAAAGCTGCCTTCCTTTGACCTGGACAGAAAAGTTGGACTATAATAGAGCACTTAACTGAAAATCCTAACACCACTTTGGTCCAAAACAGGTTAGGACTATTTTCCTTGTTATTATTATTTTTTCATTATTAGGCATGTAAAAATTATTGCTGGACCCTATGCTCAGGAAAAAAAATGTAAGTAATCTGGTACTGGCTTCAGGCACCTCATGTCCATTTTTTTGCTCCTTAAAAAGTCAGAATTGAAAGCTTTATTCTACTGAACCAAAACTCTATCTGATCTAAATGCAAAAAGCTGTAAGTAGCATAAAAGACAAGATAACAAGCAGCAGCAACCATTTTTTTCCCAGTCCTTTATTACTAGGTGTTGTTTGGTTAGCAGCTGGTAAATAGGCTATTAAAGAAGACTTGGGGACAATTTTCCAAAAGACATGAGTGAAAAGACACCAGAGTCCTGAATTTTAGTTAACAGAAGACAGATAAAGCTAATTTTTAGTTTAAAGAGAAAACATCTCCCTCCCACCCAGAGAGGCACATTTTGAAAATGACAGTAAAAACTTCTCTGCCAATTCTAAAAAACATCTTCCCTGAGCAATACAGCTTTGCACATTAAATTTCAGTCCTATTAGTCTATTGGGAAGGGGGAGTCATTCACGTTCAACTATCAAAACAATAAATATTTTGAAAGAGGATTATCTTAAAGGGAAATTTTGAGGATGCATGCAAAATCCTGGGACCACTGAAATCAATAAAAGGTCCCAGGATTTCATCCCTGCAAACAAATCTGGGTGGTTCCAGTTAGGCATGTCTGCTGCTATCTGTGGGAATAAAATGATTCTGAAAAACCAGGCCATAACAGTTATCTGGCAAACAAATCAGACAGTGCTATTACAGTCAGCAATGCAAACCGTTTTCCCTGTTAATTATATGCATCTAATGTCAGAGATCTAATTATCCAAGAAAAAATTAAAATTCCTAAAAGAGCGCAGAACTGAAAAAGGGAATACAGCCAAACTTCCTTGAAGTTTTCACTCACGACAATGTTAGCCTGAGAGATCAGCATCAATCTTGACTGTGTTTTAACTGTGGCATTTTTTTCGGAGAGGTATGAAAAAAGGAAAAAATAATCCTGGTGGACATTACTTTCAAATGCTTACCTCTTTCTAGCACCTCTTGTACCATCTGACTGTACCAAATTATCCTGGTTATTTTTTTCTTTCAGTCACTGTGAGAGAAGCATCCCTGGAAACATACAAAAGTACCTTGTGAAATACAGTTTTACACCAGTATTCAGTTTACCTCTGAGAAGACCACTCACAAATTCCTAGAGCCATGAAGAATATTAAAAACTGCTCTGTTAACTATTTAAGTTCATCAATTGTGATTGATATATAAAGCAGAAATTAGAGTTTAGGTGAAATGCCTTCGTGAAAACCTATGTTTTCCCTGCATAGGTATTTGGCTTGTTTCACCTAATTCAAGAAAAGAAATGGCTGAGTTAGGAGATCTTCTGATGGCCAGTATTACTAGGCTCCTCTCTGTGTTCCACCTAGAGGCTCCCTGGACTGAGGACCAGCTATTTCTTCAGGCCTCTTGGGAAGCATTATCCAAGTCAAGAGCAGGTTTGCATTGGGCAACTTTGTCCCAAGGTTTCCTGCTGAAATACCTTGTCATTCTCACAAGTCAAGATGCTATGGGACTGTGCTCTTCACACTTTTTTCCTTTAAAAATTCAGCACTCAAAAAAAAAAAAAAAAAAAAAAAAAAGGAAAGGGGAGACAATGGAGAATGCAAGAGGGAAAATTCTGTGACATGTCCAGGTGTTGGGTTGGCCCAATATTGGCTAGTATTCAGCTGGGTTACACAGCCATAGTTCAACTGAATTTAGAGAGCTGTGTTAATTTACACAAATGGGTTTAGAAGCATGAAGTAGCATTGGAAAGCACGTTAGCCAGAACCCAAGTTGCATCTGAAGACACATGTGGAAGTTTCATTTTGATAGCTCTTATAATTTTTTTTTTTAGATCAAGCCTAAAGTCTCCATTCTCAGCTTTCAACTTCTCTACTACCAGAGGGTATAATATGAGCTGAGGGTAAATATATAGAAGAATGCACCGAGAGGAGGAATAAGTATTAACCTGACATTACAGAAACTCTATTAACTACATCACCTGAGACCACAGAAGAGACACAAATTAATGGAATCATCGCTCTCATTTTGTAACAGTCTTCCCATGAGGGAGCAACTTGACAAAATATCAGTTACTATTTTAAACGACAAAGAAGAACCAATTCATCTTAGCTGTCAGACATTCCTACTCAGAAAGGACAATCCCTGTGTTTAGCAACATGTTCCTATTTTCTGTATTTTTCTGTATAGCCTGTCTCACAAAGTGTAACTATTCCAATGCATTTTAGCACAGTTTAAAAGCTATGTCCCTATTTCAGCCTCAGGAGTTCCTATTAATTCCCTTCAAATGTTACACATTAGTCAGGAAATGAGGATTTTCTGCTTTAATTAGTCACCTTAGTTATCAACTCATATTCCACTGTCAGTCCTGGACATGTAAACGATTTATGTATTTCTCATAAGGCTAGCTTTGATATTGGGGGCCTTATCTATCAAATAGTTTGTCAAGACTCTCCAACAAATTTAATCTACTATTTTTTTACTCAGAGAGTACCACTATACTACAATCTCTATTGGGATTTAGTGGCAGATGTAGAGAAGCATGGTAGTCAGCTTAGGCAGCGTTGTAACCAGCTGGGTACGTTTTCCCAACATGCAGGAGGCAAATTGCTGATCATTGAGGTCACTGCTGGTGTTTTGGCCTTTATCAAAGACTCATTGCAAATGCGGTAGAGAGCCATCAACAGTAAGGGCTCTTGGGGGACAGGTTGTGAATGTATGTGAGCATGCCCTTTTGCGCTGTGGCCAGAAGATCTTCCCTTCTTCCCTAGATGGGGAAGGAAAGAGCATGGAGTTATAGAGTGACTTGTCTACACAAAACCTGTGTGCCTGTGTACACACCATGTGGACTCAGGAATGGACTGCAGGCAGGTTTCAGAACATGTTTAGGAGAAAGCTAGGGTTTGGTCACTGATTAGCTGCCTACCTAGGTGGAGGTGAGAAGAATAACTGCTTCCTGTTTATTAGAAATGAACACATACCCACCATAGACTCATTGGCCATTTTGGCTTGATGCTACATGAAGGTCTGCCATTCAAACTGAAGAGGAATAGGTGTTTTTTTACTCCTTGAAATTCTAAATCAACAATGTAAATTATCCTATCAATGACTGTTGAGCCTTTCCTCAGCCCAGTTTTTCAGCTGTAATGCCTTAGTCATGTTGGCATGAAGACATTAGACTCTGAAGGCTAATACCTATATCTACTTATTGAACCATCAAACATATCTCCTAATTCCCTGACTCTTAGACCAGCACAAACTACTCTCTCCCACCCACCCTCCACCATGGTCTTTGGAATGGTTGTGCATAGTTTATTTCATCTCTTCAGACAAATCTCTCCAGTGCTTATCATTTATGATGTGGACAAAGCCTTTCAAACCTGTGAGTCATTAGAGCTTGATCAAGCCATGTGAGCTCATGAAAGGAGGAAGGATTGTACTTGTGGAAGTGCTTTCCTTTCTTATCTGTTGTGTGTCTGAAGTAAGCCTTTTTCTAGGCCACTGCTCACAAGCAATGGTCTTGCTATAAAAGGAGGGAACGCACTGGGTATATTGTGTTCAAATGAGCTTTTAATTCTGAATGTAAAATTCTTCTTGGATGTCAGCTGTACATACCGATGCATATTTGAAATGGAAAATGGATCAAATGTTGCGGTGCTGCAGCTGTATCAGCTTCCTTGTCTTCCAAAATGGAACAATTTGATATATTTTTTTAATCCCTTAAGACTAAATGAAACTAAAAGAGCAGAATATTAAGAACATGGATCTTGACAAGGAATGTGGGGTTTGGGTTTAGTTTTGCTGGGTCAGATACATGGATGGTGGAATTCACTGCAGTGCTTTCAAAGCTAATGGCAGCATTCTAAATTTGCACAGCAGAGTATTGGATTATGAAACAGTCTCACATGCAATCAAATGAAACTGCAAAATGTGTCTGTGATTTTGATGTAAATCTGTCAGGTGCTTCATCTGGTTTAGAGGAACATGATTTCTGAAAATTTTTATGCACTTGACGTTAACTGTGACTTAACCATAACAGAACTTGAACTCAGTAAAGCACCTGGTAGTTTTAGGTTTCCAGATGCTTAGAGCCATTTTCCTTACAAGGGTCAACAAAAAAGAACATTTGCCCATATTAAATTCAATGTTATCACAGCATTCCTGTGACTGCTTGTCAAAGTCAATGGATAATTTAAAGGCTGTAATGTGAGAGCTACCTTTTCTTTGTGAGTAGGACAATCCCACATTTAGGAGAGTTCAAAATCTTATTTTTTACACACACACACATATATATATATATATGATTGCTGCAAATGCTTTTCTGGGCATGGCATGTTGTACTAATTGTTTTGATTACAAGAATTACAGCCAGCAGAGAATTAGCTCCTGGGCCACTACTATGGAGTGAATAAATCTCACAAATCTAAACATCTCAAAGTTTGGGATTTAAAAGACAAACCAACATCTGAATTCTGCTACACATCACGTAGCCTCCTCCTTTCTCCTGCTTCCCTCTTGATTTTGCAGCCCAGAAGTTAGACAGCTCATTCCAGGCACAACCCTACCCCATCCTTCTCATTGCTCCAGTGTAACTTATCAAGAGTACTCTCCTTGTGTTTTCATTCTGCTGCTACTACAAAATCTATTTCTTATGCAACACTGGAAGCTGCACTTCTGAGGTCAATGGTCCTAAGCAAATGTCTCAGTTCCTGGAAGAGAACTGAATGGGATCACTGAATTATGAAAGGGCTGGGGCCCAAAACTACATCTGCTATGGCCTCACAGCCTCTGAAACAAGCACAGTCCTCTCAGGTCTTTTGCTTATACCTTTTACAATGCAGATTTAAAGCAATCTGGGATGGCCAAACCACCTTTAAATGGAAAACCAGATTAATCAACCTGCACTAATCTCCATGTACAGATCACTGTTATGTAAAGGTCTTTCCAAGTCCTTAATCTACAAACCCCCCAGCCATTTTTTCTCTCAATTTGGCCACAACTTAAGACTAAGACCTCAGTGTGTTTGTGGCATACTTACCCACAGCGTGGGTAAGCGTGTCAGCAGGGCAGATTTTACTTCTTCACATTACATTGGTCATGTGTCTTTGCTTCTAGCTGGAAGAGTGGTTCACAAAGACCCTCAGCAAAGGTTCATTTAACACAGGGTGAAAGCAGTTAGAAATAAGGACACAGAGCCAAGCACACCTCAATCAGGTTGGCTTGGCACTGTGAACCAATCAGCCTAATTAGAGAGATGTCCTGAGGAGCTGCTGTCCTCTCTAGAAACACCCAACTATGCATAGAGGTGGCAACAGTAATCAGCTTTTTATCAGAGACAAGAAGCAAAATATTAGCACCACAATTACCAGCGAATGACACTCAGGTGTAGAGGCTCATGTATCTGTGTGTGTGGCACTGGGGAATTTATAGGTTGTTGTGAAACTGTTCCAGTAGCTAGGCTTACGGAGAAAGGAGAAAAAGAAGAATGGATGTAAGTTCTAGTGGAATTAACTGAAAACTGTCAAAACTGTGAGATGTTGAAAAAAAAAAAAGCTTCAAAAAAGGCAATTATATTCCTGCAGTTTTATGAAGTTATGTCTGCTTTAATACAAAAAGAATTGAACAATACTTCTTATCTTAAAGTGTTGAAATGAGACAGAATATCTTTTCATGCTGTCGTATCTGCACACTTTTTTCAATAATTATAGTTTCTAGTCCTTATGATTATGACTATAATTTAGAAAACATTAATTGGAACACTATACAGAGTAGAAGTGTCTGCAGTCACTGTCTGAAACAATAACTTGGATGGATACGAATTATTTCATCCACCTTAGCATATATTAACTCTGAAGACTGATAATAACAATACTGTTACCATTTCATGATTATTCTTTTCATTTGAAATATCTAGCTAAAGCATGTATCTGAAAAACATATTGTCTCTAAGCATAATCCCCCCCAATTATATTTTGTGTAATCAAGCATGAACAGATATTCTTCCAACCTGTTGGTGTGTTGGAGTTTCATTGACAGAAATGTTTTCTTCTGGCAAATGGTTTCTTTCTGCTCCTCAGAAAGGGTCCATTTCCACTGAAATGTGAATGTTCAATAAAACTAAAACATTTTTCTGAAGCTAAGGTTGCCACAATCTGAATTGGAAGAAGCAGTTCCTTTCATATTTGGGTTTGTAACATTGTGTATTGCGTTTCCCTTGTGCCATGATGTTATCTCTCTCTACACACTTTGTCTGAGACTCCGAGGACCCAGAAAACTAAGAGTAATTTCTGCAAAATAGGTGTAACCTTAACTAACATTTAAGCTTAGCCTCAAATGGTCTTTAACCTCCTTCAGAATCTGGTTAACCTAGTTACAAGCTGCACCACATTAGACAAAAGCCAGAAAACAGAAATGCTGGAAAGCTTTTCCACCAATTTGTTCCTTTTTTTTTTTTTCCCTCTCAGTGAAAGAAGGAACCAAAGTGAAAGACTTTGTTTTCTCCCAGTCTAATTCCTCTTACATCTCAGAGATGTTGTTGGGCTTTTTCCCCTCACTTACATCTCCAGATGCAGATCTGGAAAGTAGTTCCCTGTTTCTAAATTTGTGTCACAGGCCAAATGAGCCAGTGGGAGATGAAGGCAGTGGAATTCCACAGGCTCCCCACTGACTCCAATTAAAATGAGAGCCAGAAAGCAATTACTCTGTGAAAGTATATATATCTGCCCCCCCCCCCCAAGAGATGGCATTAATAAAGAGTTTTAATGCTGTTGCCTAATTAGGAGGAGGAGAGCTAAGGTTAGCAGTTTTGCTTGTCACAGTGATTCAAAACATGACAAAGGGGAGTGAGAAATAGTACTTTTAAGGTAAGAGAAGCTTCACTTCCAAGCTTGTGGCAGCTACGCTTTCATCTGATGACTGAATGACAGATGGAAGGAAGAAGAAGCAGCCCTAAGAAGCCACAGCCCAAGAGAGCGTCACAGATTTTGCAAAGCTGCGTCTTCTAGAAAAACGAAACTCATCCCCATTGGTCCTATTAGGAAAGGAACCATCTTAATTTATGGATTTCTTTTGAACCTTACTGCTATCCCATTACATCCTCCCTCCCTCCCTCCTCATGTCTCACATTTGGGCAAATGCCAAATCAAAACTTGTGTGTCTCTGGGCTTTGGATGCTCTCCAAATTTGCTGGCACTTTTGTTCCTTTCATCATTAAGTAGCGAGAAGTTCAGGGGCTCAAACATCTCTGTTAATGTTGTCTGGATCACTGTGAATTGGTTTAAAAGGGCTCATCACTCTACTCTTGATAATCAGGTCTCCCTCCTTGCACTCAGAGTGAACTGGCCTGGTGGTCTGCCAGGCACCTGGGCTCCAGTCTCCCCCTCCTCCTCTCAGTGACATCCTCACCTCTTCTCACAGAATTATACTGCATCATGTTCAGTTTGACTGGAAGGAGAACTTGAGACGGGCATTAATACAATTATCCTCACTAGGATGGATAGGAAACTCCACTCTCATGGCAAGGCCTATGAGACTATGTTATGTCTGTTGTTCATCAGGGCTTTTGTTTTAAATGTTATTCATCTGGCAGCATGTCCAGAGGCAGACTATCCCCTACAGCTACTTTGGATCACTGGTGAATTTGAGGAAGAAGCACAACTATTGAATCATCTCTTCCTGCATCGTTCCAGGTTTCCAGCCACTTAACAACCACCCTTACCCTGGCCAGATTATTAGAATTTATGAGGCCATGGCCCTATGGAGTATATGTGCTGTCTAGACAGACAGATGCAATAGGTTTACATTGGATGAACTGGCACTGTATGCTCTTTATTAACAAAATAACCTCTTCCCATGGGGTAATTATTTGCTTTGCTACTGGAAAATATGCCACAGTAATATCAACACAGAGCAGCCAGCACATAACATTTACACTGAACTTTGAGTCCTTTCAAGTACTGTTGTAACATTTAAGAATGGGAATCTTAGAAACGACTACTACTCTCATCATCTATTTAGAGTACGACCAGAACAAGTTCAATTGCTCTCAGATGCCAGCATCTCCTTATATATGGTCAGGATGGTTAAAGGTGGTAAAAGTAAGTATTTATACATACTTCTTCCTCCTTTGCTGCACAATTAAAACAAACAATTGTTTTCATCTGCCGGGAAGAAAGAATGTATGTATACATTACAGTAAAACGGTACAAGTCTTTCTCTCCAGGGCTAACTGGTGATGATGTTTTTAAATATTGTCCAGAAAGATATATGCTCAAGTGCTATTATGCCTCTATACTGCCAACTAAAAGGAGAAAAACAACCTCAGCTACCCTTCTGACATCTCTCAGCTGTAGACTTTTCCTCCCTGCAAGCAGCCAGTTGAGGGGGTCAGCAGCAATCCCTGTATTTTAGGTCATTCAGAAACTATTTCTTCACTCTTACTCTCACGACAGGGAAGCAGGATGCTTAAGGAAGTCTGGAGAAGCATACAGGGCTTTCTTCCCTTTCCACCATGCAACAACAGGATGAGGAGAACACTTTTAATGGAGAGAAAAAGATTGCACTCCTACTGCCTGAGAGGAGCTGGACACCAGGGCTCTGGCTTAAAAGCCACCATTCAGCTCCTAAGTGGAGCCACACAAGCATGCCAGGATTCCTGCTGCTGTGGAAAGCCCTCATTAATTTCAGCTGAAGCTCAGCATGTTTCACCTGTGCTGCCCTGATGGGCACTCTGGCCAAAACTCCTATAGCAATAGTTTTGGTTAAAAACAAATAGGGGAGAGAAAGAAGGCAGCAGAACTTAAAAATAAAAAAAACTGAAAATTTGTCTGAAATCAGAAAGATAGTGAATATACAGAACATGGGTAAATTAAATGATTAACCTGTTTCTCCCAGGATAAACTTATGATGAGTCTGAATTTTCCTGGCATGACATCTTGTCTCTCATACATTTTGTTCAGGAAGAGATAAGGCATTTAGCTACTCCCCTGGGATTTCAACATAAGCAGGCTTCCACTTGGAACACTAAGTCTGAGTGGACTACCCAAAATCCAGAGGTCTGGACAGCTCTTTTACAGGTGTCAGCCACAGGTATGTCACACATGTACATAGCCTGGATGCTCTGGGCGGGACAGACTTGCCCCAGGAGAACGACATATAACCTAAATCCATCTAATAGACTAGATTACAGGTCCAGATGGAAACACAGATGCATTCCCTGTAGAATCAACTTCTGTAAGAACAGTATGTCTGATAAATCCAGCATGCAATGGGTTCACTCTGCATGACTTTGTATGTGTGTGTACCTGGATGATACCTTGGGAGCCCTGAGCCAGTACATGGTGCTAATCTGCCATGAGAGAGTAGAGAATGATAGTGCTGAGTAGCTGATGCCTTTTTACATTACACAATGAAGTGTGGAAGTTTTTATGATAAAATAGCAATGCTACATCTCCGCAGCATGTGTCTGCCCCATGCGATTGCTTTAGTTCTAGTCTACCTGGCTTATTTTAGCTTGAGGCAAATGTTTCGCTACAGCTTTGACTCCATTTTGAAATGCTTGCCTGCTGTGCTGTTCTCCCTGCTTGATAATTCTCTCATGAGTAGCAGACTTCTTAGAACATTTCTGTGAGGATGTCTCTACAGAAAGTGTCCTGAAAAATGGCTGTTAATACCAGCTATAAGAAGTAAAGGCAAGGACCCTGAATGTGCCAGAGACTACAAAGAAACAGAACAAAGTCTCTAACAGGGCACGTGAGAAGAACTGATTGTTGTTAAGGGGAAAGGGGAAAAGGTGGAAAGGGGGAAAGGACTGAGTGATCTCAAAATTCTCTCTTTAAATTACCAAAAAGGGACTAAAATGGCACTTGATTCTGGTTTTATAGTGTTCTGATTCAATTTTCTGCACTTCCTTCCCATTTCCCCAGACTTCATTCCTTCCCAGCTGCATACAGGACAGTTTTGTGGCTTGATAGAGACTTTTGCTTAATGCTACCACTTTGTGGAAACAATACATTTCCTCAATACAAAACTGAAACCTTTCCCTTCTACAAGTGGAGTTGAGGAGCCACTCTTAATTTTTATTTTAGGTTTGGCATCATACCCATGTAATGATGCATAAGCAGTAGATGAGTTGAGTCTATAAAGAAAATCTGCGATTAAGCGGACTCTCACGAAATCTTCCACAACAACATTAGACTGTTGCTTGGAAAGAAGTGAGTCGTCATTTCCAGCCAGCATCAACACTTGCACAGCTTTTCCTTAACCTTTTAGCCCACTGCCAGCACCCTTCTGGCCTGTGATCCCAAGTGCAAATCAAGTCCAAGTCCTGTACCTTAGGCATGGCTTATTCTAAAGCCTTGCCCTCCCAGGGACGAATTAAGAGATCCATCCTACCTTGTAGGCCAACCTCAGTATTTTTGTGTTCACTGAGCACCAGCAACTGTTCAGCCCAAGCAGAATACTTGGAAAGAGAAGAGAACTTTGAAGACAAAATAAAAAGACAGGAAGAGGGTGACTTTGCTACACGACAGTATTGATTGTTGCTCATTATCAATAGGCACTGACTCCTTTATGAACTTGGTAGCTTTATACTAGAATAACAAGGAATGAAAAAAAGTTTGTATACCGACTATGCCTTTAAGTACTTACAAGTAAAAGACATCACAAACTGCTGTAACCTCAAGGAATTGAAAACCCCACCAAACAAACAAAGCCAGCCAGACACACTGCCCTCCAATTAAACTAGAAGTGAAAATGCACTGACCTGAATGTTTTTTTTGGATTGCAAAACAAGTTTGATTTAAATTCTGAGAAATAAAATATAGAAAATTTATATAGGCAACAAAGGCATATAAACTTTCTCTGCTATCAGAATACACAAGACTTTCAATTCTCTATTAGTGATAGGAAGAACTGCGTTTTCACCAAGTATATTGGACAATCAATCCAAGAGTATTTGCAGTATCATTTCCAGGAATTGGTGTCTGCAAATATAAGAGGACTTTTCAAATTATCTCTTCCCTTACTAAGACAAAGAACTTATTTTTTGTTTGTATGTTTGTTTTGAAAACTAGAGAACTCTCAACATCTTCCTGCTGTAGCATCTGTAGTAAAATTTTAAGCATCTACACCATCCAACTTCTTGAGCTCTTTTGAAAATCCAGCCTCTTAGCCTGGTGCCTAAATATTTACTGAGAGTTAAATCAGTTTGCAAAATCTGGCTCAGAATGCAAGGACCACCTAACTTGTTCAGACTAGATTCCCAAAGACAAAGGGTCTAAGAACAACTGACTAAAACAGACAAGAGATACAAGCACTTTTAAAACTATTTAATATTTCATTAAACCAAAAAAAGGAAAACCAAAAAAAGTTGGGGTAGAAAACTGGCCTTCTAACAAATGACTGTTTCCCTGCTTCTTGAGGGCATCTATAGGTATGACCTAATCCTCTCATTTGACTTCCACCCCCATTAGGCAGAAGGAGATTTTCCTGAAACTGTGTTTATGAGGAAGGTGACAGAGCTGTAAGTTTGCCAGCAGTAGCAGCTCAGAGAAGTGGAGCAGATGAGCATGGCCCAGTTTAGGCAAAGAGGGACTAGTGCATGTCAGGGAAGACCATAATGGTTAAAATTTTCTATAGCTCTTTGGCAGAAGCAAAACTGATACCTATTTGAAACTATTAAGACTGTTTGGATTGGGCTTTGCTGGTGAGGATGAGAAGAGAGAAAGGCAAGGCTGAGATGGCGACAGTCACAGCCATGCAAAGAAGCTGAATAGGCCCAAGGTAATATAACGTGCATGAGCACATCTGCAAAAAGGCACAGGTGGATGGCCAATGCCACCCTAGGATCACACACTGGGATTTTGATCCCCAAGCAAACCTGAGCTGTGTGCAAAGGCAACCTGTGTAGCAAAAAAAACACCTTCAGAGGTGTGCCAGTTGCCTTTGCAAGTGGTGAGTTATTTAGGGTAGTTTGTCGCCCATGGGTGGTAGCTGCAAAGCAAGTTCAGGTGACACATGTGGATGGGACATGTTTCTCCGGTTGTGAGGGCATTAGGAACGGTGCCTGCAAAAGGCATGGCTCTGGCAGAAAGCCTGGTCTTGCCACAGCCCTGGGGGCTGCCCAGTAAGGCAAAGGGTGGTAAGGCCCAAGGTTACTCAAGGGGCATGGTCAGCACAGTGCTCCAGGGGTGCACAGCCCCGGGAGGGAGGAGTAGTGGACTTTCTGAGTAAGCTTCAACCACGCTGTTCATATCGGCTCCTATTGTCAGCATAACAGGGGCAAGGAGCACTTAAGACATCTTCTGTGGACTCCCAGCATGTCAGATGATGTGCTTGCATGACAGTTCCCAGAATTTCACAGCAGGCAGACAGTTGAGGCGTTTGGCCTTGAACTTGCTGCTGGGGATGTCTTTACAGGACTATGTAGACACCGTGACTACCATGAAATGTCAAAATGCTTTTCAATTCTACAGATTCACAGCCAGAAAGATAAACAGCAAGGTCTCAGATAAGCTCTTCTAGTGTTTTTGTAGTATTTTGTGCTAGCATGCATGCATGTTGGTTTTTTTTATACACACCCCCCCCCCCCCCTTTTTTAAGCTGACAGCTAATTTATAACTAGATTGACAAGGAAATTGTATGATGAATTCCTGTTATCAATTTTTTTCTCCCTCTTTATTAAGGTGGCCAAACCAGTGTATTTACTACGACAAAAACACAAAAAGAAGATTAAAAAAACAGACTTACTATTATAGCAAATTTTATATTACTTCCAGAAAACTTTTCTAAAATGGCATTTCTTTTCCAGAAGAATACGATAAGACACATGGAAGAACTAATCTGAACTCCCAGCCAAAAAAATAAGTTATAACAATTTATATTCTTCCCTAGTGTTGATTCCTTTTGGGAGGAGTGGAGCGGAGGAGGTTATTTTTGCTTAAATGAAACAAGTGCATCAATGGTTGGCAGAATCTTAAAAGGTGGGAAGCTCAGGAATCACTTATAGCAGGATGAGGCCATGTGAATACTTCTCTGAAGGTCTTGCAGCTTTTTTTTTTTTTTTTTTGGGCCAGCTTTGATAAATTCTCTATGTCTAGTAAAATAGGTCATCTCATGAGTTTTTCAGACTCATCCTTCTAGTCCCAGACATAAAAGCAAGACAGTCAGCTTTCCTTCTGCTATTTTACAAGTTCTGTTTGAAGGCAAAAGTCCATAGCTGTAGGAATAATTAATGAAAGCCCCCAAACTTTTAAGCTAATTTTCAGCATAACACTTGGAAAGATGGAACTACAGAAATAATTGATTATTTGGGGTTAGTGACTGAAACCATAAACCAGCCAGCAGCAAACAAAACCTAATTTGGATGAGGTGCTCTGAACTGTAATATTTCCTCCTCCAACTTCTCACTAAATTAAAAAAAGCAAAAACATTTTTTAGAATTTAAAGCTTCACTTTTCTGTTGGCAGTGGTAATCTCTTTCCTAAATTTTAATTTTGTTTATTGTAATCTAAAATGTGGATTTGAAAAGAGAAAATGTTTTCACTTTGAAAATGCTGCATGAAATATGAAAAGGATTATTATGATAAGGTCCTCAATTTTCCCAAAGGAAATTTTCTTCTGAACTTAGTTCCCCACTGGAAGATTGTTTAGGTCATGCAGAAATTGATTTTTCAGCTAGCAAACAATGCGGCTGAAAACTTTTGCCTAAATCTAAGAACTTTGTCAAAACAAGTTCAGCTATCCTAACTTCACTTCATAGGATACTTTCCAGATTTCTTAACGTTTACCTAATGACTACCATCAAATATTTCATTCAACCAAGTAGTAATTGCACATTCAACTAAATTGTATGTATTTCAGTAACTGCACATTTATATGAAGTGTATTAAAAGCTTTGGTCTCTTCTAATTGCACATTCCCCAGGGTTTACTAGCACCCACTAACAGGCATTAACACAATGGCCCTCAGCTCCTCTAAATGGAATATCATATCATATATGAAAAACATATAATCATGGAAGAAAAAAACATTTTCCATGAACAGTGATGTATTTGTAAAATATGCTTACAGACAAATGCCCACACTTAACTTTCTGTGCATTTTAAAAAATGTGGACGTGCCATTTAGGGGCACATCTGACATGCATTTTAAGAAGGTCTACAGAATACCAGGACAGAAGAAAATCCACTCCTACAGAATTACAATGCTGGAAAAGACCCCAAAACAACCAGTATGTAACAATGTACAAAAACGTAGCTGGTTAATAAAAGTTGAGTTAGGAACAGGGTAGATAGTCCCACTATGGCTAGGAGGAGATAAAAAGACATTAGGAAGATAAAATGGAAAATTAATGGGTAAGGATATTTTTTGTGATCTAAAGAAGAGGGGACAAAAAGAATTATAAAACCCTTTATATCCTGGCCCTGTGCTCTATGGCGAATACACCATAATGTGTTCCTCCTGAGAAAAATACATACACATATAAACTGATAGTTAATAAGGATGACATTTCCCTGCCTTTACCAATGAAGCTGAAGAACAGTAGGATGTAGCAAAATTTCAAACGGTCTGCCATGGCCTTAGGGGCTATTGAGCTTCTTTGGCATAAATCATAGCAATTTCTGTAGCCGAGAGCGCTATTTTATTGTACTTGTCCATTTGAAGTTGTCAACAAACTCATTAAAACTGACACTACTAGGTTGTGGCTGATATTACCAACTCACGGGGCTAGTGCAAAAGAATCTTCTTTTGGAGATGCAATTTGTCATTTGCCTTAATTAGGGCAAATTACATACTGCAGCTGTGCCAGACAATGCTAGCAGGTGATACCACGTTAGACCGTGCCTGAAATACACATCCAAGTCACGACTATCAGCATCATTACTGGTTGCATCTGCTGGCAATTAAACAAGATCTGAATGCTTTCCAGAAGTGTCCCATCTTTGCTCTGCTAAACACCGGGTGGGAGAGGAGGCTCAAGACTTGCATCTCCTAAGAGCAGCACAGGACAGCTTTGCAGTTCAACACCCTGAACCACAGACAACAGCTTATGCAGCTTGACAAGAAGCTGCTCAGAGGCAGCTGTTGTCCTCGCTCTCTATCTTGGGTTTGGGGTATTTCACCAAATTAGAATCCTGTTTCTACAAGCCTTGGGTTTATAGCTTTTTAGTTGTAAATTTAACTATTGTTGATTGGGGCTATTGTTTTCCCGTGGTAGCACATGTCAGTGATTCAGAGTCTGAAATGATTCATTTAAAAACTCAGGGACATTCACAAGGGATTGTTTTTTGGAAATGGCCAAACGTCCAACCATTGCAATAGCATCCTGAGGAGTCACTTATACAAAGGCAGAGAAGATGACTGGCTGAGGGATCATAAGCAGCTCTGCTGTAAGCCAGTGTGAAGAAATGTTCCTGTGAATATGTCCATTTGGCTGCTAATAAGAAACTGGAAAAGTTGGTAAGCAAAGCAGTGCTATGACTCATTAGGGCCATCAAATTATTTTCTTCACCATCTCAACATTTCCCCTTTAGCTTTTCATCATCATTTTTGTATTTTATGACCAAAGTTAAAACAAAACAAAACAAAAAAGAAAAATAGAGGGCTAGAGAACAGACACAGCTTTTTGGTTTGAAAGGATTTTTAAACAAGTTTCCCTCTAGGTAAATAATTCTCTCTAACTGTTCCCTAACTAGCAACTCGCACCAAACCCACTAGCGATCTGTGCTGTTAGAGTTGGAAAAAAACCCCTAGCAGTAGAAAGGGAACAAACCTCTTATTTCAAAGGCATATGATTCAACAGCCCTCCCTGAGTGCAATGGATCAGTGCAGTGGGGTATGTTTAATGCAACATCACCCTACTCAGCCCCAGGCAGACAAATTCTGTGTTTAATGGGAGGAACAAGAGCTCCTTGCCTGATTCCCCACAGTACGAACAAATGAATAGGGACAGCAATAAGTGTAGGAGCAGTCCTGGCTTCTCTCTCTTGTCAGTAGAAGAGAAATAGCTGTTGGCAGCATGAAAAGGAAGGCAACTAGTGTGTGAAGTAACCACCCTTCCCCTAGACTGAAAGGGAGTTTCTCACACTCATCACTTCTGATTTTATGGCCATCTGTATAGTTTTCCCTGGGTAAGAAGTTGTGCGAAGGTACAGTACATCTACCTTCTTTACTGGCAGCTGTGCAATCTTCTCAATCAAAAGGCCAATGCTCACCCCCCAAACTCCATCAAGCAACCTACCTGAGCTTTACTATAACATTCAGTGTGAAAGCAATAACATCCAAGGAGATGAAGGAGGCAGCATAAAAGAACAAAACTTCATGAAGACTAATTCTTGCTCTGAGGAAGAGGAAGAGAAAATGAATTTGCTCTATGCTTCCTGGTATCAGCAAATGTGTGTCAAGGAGAAAAGTCAAAGAAAAAGTCTTAAAAAGCTCTGGAATACAACCTGTTTTTCTGTATAAAGACAGTTTTGGAGTGCAGTGGTGTCTGTTTACATTCAGTTTCTGCAGATAAGCCTTTGAATCCTGAGTCCTCAAAGAAGTTACACATTCTCACCATCTCCTTTTCTATACATATCTACCTTCTATGTAGGAAATCCATTCTCACAAGACAGGACACATCCTTCTGCCCATGTTAGGAGCTCCCATCAATGAATAACAAGATTTCCTGAAAATGCTGATTCCTTTCTTTCTTGCATGGGTCAGGACTCTTTTAACATTACACAAACAGTAATTTTACACTCCTGGTAATTATAATTCTCTCACACTGAGTTTAGGAGTTTGTGACTTATGCAGTCTATCCACCCTCTATATTTAGATTCATAAAACTAACATCCTTCGCTCAGAAAATATCATGCGCTTTCACACTCAGATTTGTCCTTTCATCCTCTGAGGATTTCACAACTCTGCAATGGTACAAACAAGACAGAAGGGCTTAGTTTTGCCCTATATTTAGTCATGGGACAATGTCATAGTCTGAGCTCTCTTTTTTTCCCTAAGAATTACAGCTTGCAGTAAATGACTCAGCTGCTTTGCCCCTGATCCCATCGGAAACTTTGCTGCTGCTGCTGCTTTCAGTACAGGAAGAACAGTTCAACTTGTTACATCTAAATTTGATCTCATATGAATTATCTTTAGGATACGACAGCAATATTCCCTCTACTCCATTACCTTTCTTCCACCACTGATCAGTAGGTTGACATAAAGAAAGGCAAAAATTATATATTATGGACTAGCCTGTCCTTTGCAAAATATCTTTCTAAGGTACTGAACCTTAGACCCTTCATGACCTATTAAATTTCGTGTAATGCAGCTGAGCATTCTTTTTATCAGCCGAGATGAAATACCAATAGTAAGCAATACTATTTTGCAGTGATGAGCTTATATTTTTATTGTGGAAAAGAATGCAGTATTACTCTCTACTAATTGCTTCCTGGGGTGCATACACACTTGCTGGAAGCTTGGATCAAAACCTAATAGAATATCAGATAGGGTTAAATGAGAGTACAGATAATTAGGTGCAACATTGATTTTCCTGTTTTTAAGTACCAGTTTGTTTGGTGATTGTATGTTTTTCATCAGGCTGGCTGCTCAGCATATGACAAAGTACAGAATACATTATCTGATGACAGGAAAAAAAGGTGATCACAAGAAATGAAAGTCAGAGACTCCCAGCTACAATCTACCTAGAGATAGCTATCCATTGTGCCTAGGAGAGAAAACTTGTCTTACAAAAAAAGGTAAAGCACAGATAAAGATAATGAAGCAAAAAAGATATTTAACCTGAATGATACTCAGTAAAATCAGGTATACAATATTATCCAAGTCATGGGTTACAAAAGCTGTATGTAAAAGAGAGAGATATGTGTATTGCATGAAGGATCTTTCTTAACCAAATAAGAGAAGGTTATTTATAGATGACTTCTGTGCATAAATTAAGTACATAACCTATTTTTACACATGCACACAGCTAGAAAAGTACCTACAGAGAAATGAGCATAAGCTTTCTAATCATCATGTACTTCATGTGACACAGGTGGTTCTTCCAAGTCTAATATTTAATGGGAATAATACATGCTAGCAACTCAAATCTGCACTCAAATAAAGAGTCTTCTACGACTTGGGAGAGGTATGGTAGAGCTCAGTGAATAATCACCCATTGTCAATCTTGATGCCAAGAAGGGACGATACTCTAATTTCCTGTTTATGGCTCCATAGACTACAATTACTATTTTAAATGCATGAGAGCTCACAAGAGAAAAGGCAAGGCTGGACAGGGGACTTGAGATGCTGAAGAGGAAAAGGTTTCTGGGAAAACTAAAAGTGGCACATAAAAAGTTACAATGGTACAACCTTATCTCTACAAGGACCAAATTCAAACACAATTTTCAATTCATTTCTGGTGGGTCTTGTGCCCAGTGTGATCTTTTAAATCCAAAAGGGTAACAATCCTTCTGCACATCTGGAAAAAGACCATATCCAGAGAGATATATTCAAATAGTTTTATCCTTGAAGGTGGGAAGAGCTGTGTTTTTATTCAGTGCACTTGCCAAGAACATTCTGATTTGTTGCTATTATAATAAAAAAAAAAAAATTAAAAAACCCACCACCTGTAGTAATTGAGAAATCACAAAACATGTGTTTTTAACAATTGTTAAGTGGGCCTTAGCAGTTGGCAGCAAAATAAAATCACAAAGAAAAGAAGTACGTTTAAGTTGACAACACTGGCACCATGAATATAGCAGTAGGGAAACAAGAATTACTACAGAGGACCACTTTGAAAACAGTGAGCTGCATTCACGTGGTATTTTTCTTAGTGTTTGATCTGAAATATGGACATGCACACAAAAAAGAGTTATAATAAAATCAGCAAAATGTGGACTGGTAATTACTTTGTCAATACCTCACCTAACAAGTCCCGATTTCCAGCAGATCTGGATCTGAAGTGTGGGAACCTGCATAGATGCAGCTAACAGAGCAAAATCACCACCTCTCCCAGAGTGACACAAGCTTGGGTCTCCCTCTCCCACCCAGCTTGTTGTCACAAAAAGAAGTTCCATGCTTCTGGCAAGTTTGGTTAAGATTTGCTAATGGTATCAAAGCTACCAGGGATAAGTGAAAGAGAAGAGATTGGTAGCCAGACTTTGTGATCATCAACACTTTGTTGTCATACAAAATGCAGCAAAATGTTCTGGAAAATTGGTCTCTGTCACCATTTAATGGGGGAAGCATTAACTTTAGCATTACTGAGGTTATGTTTGTCCTCTGGACCAAAGTGATAGGGGAGACGAGTCTGTTCCAGCTCCAAATAAGGATGAAATAGTAGTATCGCAGGCCATTAAAGACCTTGGTTCAATTCCTCCTCACTTAGCCAACATGGTAACTGTCACACTATCATAAATTATGCAAAAAGATGTCTTAGGAGCAGTTCTGGCAGCATCCTCTACTATCTCATTCTTAACTCTATTCTGTAAGTGACAGTGTATGTCAAGTAAGCATTAGTTGGGAAAACAGGGCAGAAACTGGAGGACCAGGCAAATGCAAAACAAAGAAAACACGGGTTTGTCTTGAGAGAAGAAGAATTAGGGAGAGGGCATCTCAGAGAGTAACAGCAGCACAGCTAAGTGTTTTGCAAGTATGTATCAGACTGCACTATTGACTTTAATTAAAGTATTTCTTCAAAACACTGTGTAATGCACTTTGATCAGGAGCAGCCAGATGTAATGAAAAACACCTTTTTCTAGAATACCACAAATAGGAGTGAGGAAAAAAAAAATCCTACATTTAAAATATTTTAATGCCCCTGTCTTCATGCCCTTGTAGGTGCCAATATAACAAAGTAGGAGAATTCAAATCCCAAGTGCCTAACCATACATCAACCCCAACCGTTATTGAAGCATTCCTGACTTCCTACAAAATTATTTAAGAAAATCTCAATCAGAATGCAGATCATTAAACTGTAGTTATATACATTTCTTTCCATATTTTCCCTGTGCTTTCTTGCAGGAAGCTGTAAACAAATATTTATAAAACATACTGTGGCTGTAATTAAAGAGATCACAGTTTTTGTAGAGAGCAAGCTGAATGGATTTACATTAAAGTGTTCCTCTCAGAGCCTCTCTTCATTTAAGAGGCTAAGCCAATCATAATTTTTTCCAAGTTTCTGAGCAAATCTGAAAGTGCTAGGAAATAAGATAAAGGCTCTTTCTTCCCCCTATGCCTAAAATGGTGTAAATGCCAAAGATTTGATTAGTTCTGTTAACAATCAGTATTAGTTCTGTTAACCATCAATATTTCCAGTCAAGGGTTTGAGTGAAACTAGTCCCCATCCCTTTGTGTGCTTTATCTTTGGTATGGAGCTCAATTTTGGTTCTTTTAGCACTGTCCAAAATTTGGAAACTTATTTGTTGCTTAAGGGATTGAAAGGTTGCCTAAGGAAATCTCCCCATTTTTGTGCTCAGGTAGAGAGCTTCTAAACTGAAGTTTGGTCTTGGTTAAAGACAGATTATTGCAGTGCAAAATGGTCATCCCTTCTTTAACAGTACAAAGGGCAAAAAGGATCAGCTAGACCCACATTGCAATGGAGCTGTGCCAACCCCCTATTTTTTCCTACAGAATGAAGGTGAAAAGTATAGCAGGGGGTTTCTTGCATGTTGTGTAACAATCTTTAAACACAGTAAAATGGTGCTCAATAATGGTATTTGCTAGTTGAATGCAGTAAGTTAGACTAATCCTCTCATCAGCTTCACAGACTAAAAGTCCCATTCCCAGGCTTCCTTGCCTTTGAAATCTGTAAGAGAAAATGTCCCTAAACAGGAAAGTCACTGAATGAAATATACATGGAAGAACATCACCCATGATAAAAATGCCTTAAAATACCCACATGGTGTTTACTGCCTTGAGCAACTGTGTTGCATGTTATGAAGATGAGGAAGACTACCTTGAAATCTTCAGCATACATCCACATACAGCATGGAAAGGATGCCAAGGGAAGTGTTTGTCCTGGTTTTGCGTAAGAGACAAATAGATGCTAGAAACTTGCAGATAAACTGTGGGAGTCACTTCCCAGAGCTGAGAGCTCAGCCTGGTGGCATTTTAACTCTAGGTTAGAAGATGACCATTTTCTGTCTGCCATCCCTTTGGTGTGCTTTCAGTGGAAAGGGGAGCTGGGCATGTGGGTCACAGCCAGGCTGCAGAGCACCAGCCCCTCACTAGTCAAATATCCACACCACAGCCTAACCACTAACCCTTCCTTTTCTGTATCACATTCACCACAAATGGCTGCCTTCACATAGCTGAGCTACAGGTGCAGAAATGTGGTATGCGAATGAAATGAGAAATTGCTTTAATATTCCCTTTTCATGGGCTCTTTTAAATATTGAGGTCTCATTCTCTCAGTTTCAGGAAAAGTGCTGCTTTGCTTTTTGTTCTTTGAGGCACAATATTAGATTGTGTCCACAAGTGAGAAAACGACTAGTCTTTTCTTCTTCTCATTTTCCTTAACATGACAGAAAAAAATTAACAAAACAACATTTTGACTGACATACTTGTGGTTTGTTATTTTCTGCCTGCCATAAACAATGTTGTAATGAGTTCATTTTAGTTCATTCCCATTTTAGGGGTATTATGAGTTGTAGCACTATCTCTGCACTTAAAATGGAGCACACTTTCTGGATCTGGCAAAGGCTCCACAAACATTAAAAACTTAGTTTAATGTGTCCATTATATTTTATATTTAGATTACTTAATTAGAACCAGAGGGGAATTTTGTGTTGGAACAACTTCTTGACAGAAAGTATAGATTTGGCGGGGCGGGGGGGGGGGGAGGATAAAAAGTTTTTAAATAAGAAAAAACTGATTTTACATGAATAAAAGGAAGTATTGTGGATTGTGCCTTTTCAACCTAGAATATTTCAGTTTATCCAGTTCATTCAAAAGCATTAACCACATATCAGTTTGATAAAATATTATACTGAAATGTCCCTAATATCACAGCATAGACTTGAGAAAAATAAGTTCAGGGTCTGATTTTTTCCCCACATGCTGCCATCCCTAGAAGTGCAATTCTTTCAAGGTAAGGTTATCCAGTACTCTTCCTTCTAGAGCAAAAATGATATAAGACATTCCAGCATCTGCCTGTTCCTGTCCTCCGCCTCCTGTGCTATCTGCCAGGAGATTGTGCTCTAACCTGGGTCACTGGGCTGATCCAGACTACGACAAGAACCATACTGGAAGTCAAATTGCGGCCCTAAAAAACTGCATCAGCACAGGGGAGTGGAAAGAGCAGCTGGGGACGAGAGCAGTTCTGTCTGGCTTTAGCCCCAAGTGCAGCATAACCTCAGACTGTCCCTGTGTAATGCTCCCTGCAGCCATCCATCTAACTCTATTGATTCACTATACCCAAGGGATGGCACTATTATGGGAGATGCATCCCATGGGATGGATGCTCTGTCTGGATTGAGATCCAGAAGGACCTGTGTTTCTAAACTTTTTTCCTTTTTTTAAAATTCATGCTCATGAGAAAATGTATGGTAATAAGTTACCTCAAAGTATTGCATAATTTCAAAGGAATCAATCTTCGAGAATTTTCATTGGAACTGCTGAAACATTTCTAAATTGGATGACTTTTGAGAATTTTTACCTCACAGCTATTCCATTTTCTCCACTTTCACCAACTGACAAAATATCCTACAGTATTCTATGAGATAGAAATCTTTTGGGTTTTTATTTCAGTGTCATTAGAAATCATGTATAGAAATATCTTATTAACCTTTGTGTAATGCTTTCAAGTTAGATAAATACTCAAGGATTATAATAAAATAAGTTGTAACTGAAATAATTTAACAAAGCAATTTAACATATTCAAGGGGCAGACTTAGCACTTCAGCTCTGTTTTGGGTAATTAGACTTTTCCAACATTTTATGGGGTACGGGAAGTTCCCTAGTGTGCAAAGAAATTTAGAAAAACTCCAAACCCCAGGTTTCGTCAAAGAAAGTTGATGGTTTTCAACATGCTATTCACGCAAAATATACTTAGATGTATAAGGTGTTATTAGTTTGGAAAATGTCACTGAAAGAAGCATCAAACAAAATATTCTAATCCCCTTTTGGTTTCTAAGAGGTTCAGCAAAATAAACAAATTTGAAAAATAAATTTGATCAAGTCAAAGCTACAATTTTTAGGTGTAAAAAAAAAGTATCTAAAAAAATCATTGCCCTTTTCTACTCCAGCTGCTAATTGGTGATCAGTGCACATGTCTGATACATCCGCTTCTGAGCATGGATGTTGATATTCCACCAGAATAAATGAAAGATGGAAATAGAAAACACTTGCCAGTGTCAGTGGCTGTGGGTAAATGTCTATGGTTCATAGTATTGCAAGACATTAAACTTATAATGGAAGAAGAACAAGTTGGATTTCCTGCTGGGGATGTAAAAAAGATTGTTTTTCTACTCCTTCCTTTCTTTGCTATGTTGATACAGAGGAGTGAGCTTGACTATAAATCATCTTTTGCATACATAAGCTTATAGCACTCATCAGGTTTTGACATGATGTGTCCCTAGGCATCAAAAGAAAATTTCAGAGAGGACTGACTATATTGCATTAGGAAAACTAATTACCAGAAGTACAACCTAATTAAGACAGGACATTTACGGGGCAGCATCCCAAAGCTAGAATTGCTAGGGGACTGTAAAACACTGAACACAGAGTTTCTAGTGTGTAGCATCATATCTCCTCTATAGCCCACATTAAACCAATGCTGTTTTGCAACAATACTCTTGAGAAATCATTTCCCTGCATGTGGTCTTACATGCTATGCAATTTCATTATATAACACAATGACTCTAAAATATGTATATTAAGCATAATATATGGGTTTCAATTTCTACATCCTGAGGACCTGTGTCCTTTTATTAAAGGTAATATAAGCCAGACATGAGTATGGATATAATACAAATAGTCTGTACAAAGCCAGCCTAAGTATGTAAACAACAATACTTTGCAATTACTCTTTAACAGCCTCCACAGAACTACCTCAGTATATCTTGGAAAAAAAATCAGAAATGAGCCGTTTTACACACTTAATCTGCAACACTTTATGAAAAGCTTGACATTCAGCTTTTCCAAAACCAACTCCCCTCAACGGTTTCCAGCTGGGCACCCAAGTCATCAGAAATCTCGCTCTTTATAAATACCCATGCATTAAAATTGCACTTCAGATAAATGAAAGAAGCAGGGAATTAAATCCCTCACTGGTTTTTTTTTTTTTTTTTTTTTTTTTTTTTTAACCTGTGGGTGAGAAAAAGGTGAGAAGACATCAGATGACTTGTCCAAAATCTCAAAGAAAGTTTCTGGGAAGTAGAGTTTGTGTCTGATTTCTAGACTATGCCTTCAGCCATGGGACTGCCTCTTCTGATGGCCTTAATACAGGAAAGAACAGCATGCAATGCTTGTCATCAGGTTGTGATATCTCAATGAAAAAGTGACTTAGAAAGCTAGCAGAAACTGACATATTTAATGGAAGAGGGTTAAGGCCATGGACTCTAGCACTTGCAAGAAGATATACTTTAATTAACATTATTGAATAAATTATTAAGAAATGTAATTTCTCTTAATGACTAAACCAATACATGACCCAAACACAGCAATTGTGGCTAGTCATTTAAAATGTACCTTAGAGTTTGAGGCTGAAAAAAAGAAATGTGGCCAGAAATGTTAAAAAAAAAAAAAAAGTAAAATATTCCTAGAGCAGTGACTGAACAAGGCATTATCAGAATAGTCATCCTGGTACTCCCAGGGCTGGACTGTATAGGTCCTTTAGGATTGATTTACTGTATGTCTGGACTTGGAATATGTTGAACATGAACAGATGGGTGTGGTGGGAAGACTGGACCTGCCCCTGTCAAATGTTTTTAATGCAAATTTTGGACAAACAGTTTTAGGGAAGTCTTGAAGTTGGCCTATTCTGTGGCAAGGTCAGTCTCCAGCCAAGTAGAAAATCATAGAGCTGTCAGCAATTCCTGTTGCTTTCATATTTGTTGACAGGGGGGATTTGGGTCATGCCAGAGAAACTGGCTCAAATAATTAAAAAACAAACCAAAAACAAACAGGGGGGAGGGGGAGTGTTGGTGAGAAACTAAAGAAAAAGGGAAAAAATGTATCTGGATTTTAATATTTAAACATGTCTATAGATTTAAATATCTATTATGCATCAGATACTTAAGCTGTCACAGTGAAACACAAGTCAGACTGCAGAGGTTACTTAAATAATGGTGTACAATAATAGAAAAACAAATATATTTCAGGGTCATCCATCAATCTAGAACAAGCCATAGCAGTCAATGAGAACACTCTAAATCATCATTTTTTGAGGTAATTATCCTAATGTAGCTGATACATTCCCAAACCTGGTCCTGAGATACTCTTGATCCCTAGGGTCACACATAGTGCTTCATGTAACTACTTTAATTGCCTTTCAAACTCTTACTGCTCACAGTAAGTGCCACTTTTCAAAACTGCAGTTTGTTCTTGCATGTTAACACATTATATGCACTGGAGAAACTACAGCGAATGAGCTCTGAATGTGTATCTGTATACTGGAAGTCATTATGCTTTCTGTGGAAATATGGAACATGAATGACATTTTGCATGCTAATGAAAATTTGCTGGAGTTTCAAGTCTACTGAGATATGAGAGACTTATTATCAAGATGACCTACCAGCTACCTAATTTCCATGCCATTTTTATAAGCAGGCTGAACTGAAAATTTTGTATGCAAGCAACACACTCCGTTTTTAGAAACTAACAAATTAAATTGAAACCAAAGTTTTATTACAGGGTACAACTACACTTTTATTCTACTTCTAATTAAGCATACCTGGAGTAACAGACTGTTAGGATATGAAAGTCCTGCTGCCAGAATAAAGCCCCAAATTCACAATCAGTTAAGTCTGCAATTCAAATGTCCATATCCATTGCCCAGAGAAGCACAGTCTTAATGTGTTCCTAGTGAGAATATCAAAAGAAAGACATTTTTTCTAGCCTATTTATTTTAGCATGTCACCTTCCCTATCTTTGTGATACTCCACATTTTATGGTTTAGTCTTGTAACAACTGGAAAACTTACTCCTCTTGTTTTCAGTCAGCTCCTTCCCAACTTATGCCTGCCCAACCTTTCATCTCCAATTTCATACAAAGCAAGGAGGGATTTAACTTCTCAGCCTGGGTTGCTGGTTTTTAACTGCTCCCCTGGTAAATAAGAAAATAATCTTGCTGTGTGCTTTCCCCTATTCTACATCTGAAGGTTGGAAAGAGCAACCTATAAATAACTGCAGTATTACATTCTTATCCACCTCCACTGGCTTCCCTAAAACTCTCACTTCAATGGTTACAAAAAGGCACAAATTAGTGCCCATTCCTCTCCTGTCTCCTATATATTCACAACTAAACATGAATATCGACCACAGATGTGGTAATTCATTATCATCCAAGCATTTCTTCAAACTTGTCTTCATCTATCTTGCATTTCTATCCTAAACTTTGGGGGGAAAGATACTTCTAACTATTTATATAGCATATAGTATAAGGTGAGCCTAAACAATACCTTGAGATCCTAGCCACATGAATTATATATAATATCCTTTAATCATGAAATCTCTTCCTACACTTAAAATACCAACAACAACTACAACCACCTTTTTTACACAGTGCTTAAGGCATTTGAAATCTGGGCTTTCCATGTATTTCTCAGCTATTCAGCAGCATCCCATATAATGAAAAAATGGTAGAGAAAACTGAATAAGTACACCTGTCATAGAAACTGTTAAAGAGAAGTGTGAGATTATACTAATAGACAGCTATTGATGGCAACTTCCTGTTAACTTTTTTGGCTAACTCCCACACTGATTTGTTGACATCTTTTGGAGATGCTGTTTGTGAATAAAAGACAGCCATGCATCTTCTCTCAGTTCGAGATTTCCTGTTTTCACTTCAATATTGAAGTGAAACACATGTATATTTGATTAACTATTTATAATACTTTGCTAAATTGAACATCTAAATCTGAAAGATTTTAGCAGATATAACTGGAGATGAATTTCTTCAAGGGTTTAGCATTCATTTAATTGCCAGAAAAGATGGCAAGCATTTCACAAGAGCTCATCATGGTAGATACCGAATTAATCTCAAAATACGGCCCTTATTTTCAGACCTAAATAAAAGCTTTGTTCTTTTGAAAAGCTTGCTGTGGACACTTTAAAACAGTGTTCATTTAAGATGGGCCCATTGGCAAGTTCTCAAAACCTGAGCATCTGGTACTGTGCTACTTCAACTAACCTAGACTTATGCTTCTTTAGATACAGAATGAGGATAATACCAGCAGAACAGTGAAAAAGCACCAAGTACACAGGCAAGACATAAAAGCTGTTCTTTCTAAATGGTTGTTGCTATCCACAATTATGCTACAACATTATTACAACATTGTTAAGGGATGAAGCACAAGACAGTGAAATAGAGAAGCATAAGTTTCCTTTTAAATAAGTATTTCCAGCAATTAGCAAAAGTAGCTGGGGGGGGGGGGGGGGGGGAAGAGGTGCAAAGTAACTTTGAAATGATAAAACTCTGTTTCTATGAGCTGGAAAGTCTCCTTAAAGGTGCTGTAAGAATGCACTGAAATGATGAACCCATGAATAGGGACTTCTAAAAAATTTCTGCTTCTATGGAGAGGCAATTGGAAGCAAAACTGTCCAAATCCTTTACTCATTATCTGTATTACTCCCATAAGTTAAGGGGAGCATAGGAGCAATTAAAGGGCCAGATTTTTACTGATATCCATCTTCACAGAGAAGTATAACAACAGTAAAAGGCTTATGCTTTCACCACAGCTACATTAAGATTTTTCTCATGAAGGTTTCTGGAGCAGCAGTGTCCTGCGGGAAGGATCCAAACATGCAGAAAGGCCAGAGAGGATGAGATGTAAGAGAAAGAACCACCTCTTTCTCACACCTGGAATGGAATTGCGGGAAAGACATTTCAGAGTAGCTCAGCCCGGAGAAATACCCAAGGTAATATGTGCCTTTGAAAGTTTCCAGAAAGCTGGTCTTGTACTCCCTAGGCACTATGCAAAGACCAACTTGAGTATCAGCTATGGCTCTTCTACTATACCGGTACTTGAGAATAAGCATTGCTATAGCTTCAAAATCAAAGGCTGCAGCATGTTCTGACTATACATATGGTAAAAAAAAATATTGGACAAGTTTCCTTGAAGGGTCCCACTTCTGACTTAAAAATAACCATGTTTCTTCATCTAAAGATAGCAGCATGGTGGCCATCAAAACAAACTAGCAATTAACTCAGTATGTAACAAAAAGGCCTAAAAGGCATTGCAACGTGCTAATTGTTTGTATACATTGAGTACCAGCAAGAAATGAAATGATGTAAAGACAGGATGTGATTTGAATTGGCAGACAGTGAATGAATGGCAGTAGACATAAGTATTTTGCTTGTCAAGTATTTGCACGTCATTCATTATCCTAATTAATGTCTTCCGCAGGGGATATTCCAGCCTCTTTCTGCAAAATTCCTTGGATTTATGAAAAGAAAAAGATCAAGATTAAGAACCACAGCAAATCACCAATTTAGTGGGGATTTTTTTTTGTTTTTCTTGTTGCAATCATTGTAACAAAAGCCTGTTAAAACACTTCCAATTTCCTCATGGAAGATGGATGATAATTCCCCCCCTGCAGCTCACACACACACAAGGTTTCATGCAACATTTCACATCTCACCTCCAGAAAGAGGCAGCATATCTACCAGGATGTTTAAGGACAGCATTGCTCTGTTTGCACTATCCATTTGCATTTTGAAAACTTCAAGTAATTGTCTCTATGGTCTAATTCATGTTTTAGCAACAAACAAACAAAGCACCATCATGCTGGATCAAATGGAACAAAGAGGAAATGGTATATACTTTCTTGAAATCATCAAAATGAAGAAATTTTATCCATCTATATGCTCTTAATCCTTTCTCCCAGTAAGGAAGATGGACAAATATTCAAACACTTGACTGACCATTGTTCAATGTGTAGGTTCAAAGAATCAAATTATCACCATTATCAAGAATCGTAGTACTATACTATATGCTGTCTTATGCATGTACTTTTTACCAAATTTTTAAGATTATTTGAACAATAGGATAAGAAGTTCATAAAAATCCAGTACTATGAGACACAGGTACACTAACGTTAATTTTAAGGTTACCTTTTCCATTTAAGTGATTTAAAAGCCTCATGGTAGATAGCTGAATTCTCATCTAGATCTCATACAAATCACTGGAAAGATGTCCATTGCCATTAACCAGTTATAGATCAGAGCAGTCTATGTAGACTACATGGATTTTCAAACCTAGACCTTATTTTCCACCTTACTTCCCAGTGGTTACTGCACATCACATACTGCACCGCAGCATGTTATAAGCAGAGGCAGCATCTTCTTGCATCTAGCACGAACAATTCATGCTTTGCAATAGGTGTTACCAAGTGAAAAGCGAGTTCTTTGCCACTCTGAACTATACTTGTGTTGATTTACTTCCTTTCATAAACAAACAGGCTGAAGACAAGATGTAGTGACTTGCTCCAAGCATCAGTAGAGTCAGTAGCAGAGATCAAGTCCAGTCCTCTGCTGCAATGTAGTAGCCGAGTGGTGTAAAACTGTGGTGAAATTACCCAAGCCACTGCTTTGGTTACAATGGCAAAGGAAGAAATAGAGGAGTATTAGCAGTTTGCTCAGTGGAGGGACCTAGTATCAAAGTCCATGCTCACCACTTCACGCTATCAGAGCGTTTTAGTTAGCATATTGCACTTTTTTTTAAATGCCTTCTTCAAAGAAGAAGTAAAAGTGTTGTAAAAAGGAGGCAGGGAATACTCTAGATAAAATAGTCACAAAACACATTTCTGATTTAAAACTCCTGATAGGGAAAAACAATGTCTTTTTTTTATAGTTGCTATCATTTCAGTCCTGCCAAAACATTTAAAATTCTCTGGTGAAAGCCACAGTCACATAATTCCTTGCATCCAGTGCAGGTGCTGGCAGCTCCAGGCTATGAACATCCCTCTGGATGCAGGTGAGCCATTGTCTGGCAATGTGACTGCGTATGTTCCTCTCAAGTTATTTTCCATCCACAACAGAGGTGAAGCTTTTGCCTTTTATTAATTGTAAAGTGGCAAGAATCCTTAATGAGATAAATGCAGTGTTTCTCAGAGGACAGAACAGTTTAATCTTCATGAGATGGCTCTAATTGCGTGGCAGTACTTTATTAGGGTTGAGTTTTGTCACTGTGAATCAGGAAATGTATTGCTGGAATGCCTAGCACACGACTTTGGATGCTGTGGCTTTCTCATTTGGATACTTTAAAAAAAATTAGGCTTATTGTGTTTTCACTTAAATTTCTTTCCCCATGAATTGATGGACTGGCTACAGAGTAGTCTGGAAAGTGAAGAGTGTTACCATTAAAGCCATTGCAAATGACCCAGCATCTGTAAACAAGCCCCTAAATAAAACAGGGCCAGTTGGACCCTAGTTCTCGATTCCTTATCCTTCAATCAAACTGCAAAATATTTTCCAGTTTTCATCCTGGATTCAAAGCATGAAGCTGAGGTAGGATACAGTTTTGGAAGAGGTCTGCAAGCGTTATAGAAACAGCTGAAGAGGAAAACTCTAGAATACAGGGAAGCCATGTCAGAGCTTCCCTCTCCTCTTCCCACTGGAGCCTGTGTCAGGCTTAAGGGTGCAGAGGAATTCCCCACATCTGCGGCAGCACCAAGATCAAGTGGAACTATGTCCCTAGAGCATGAGTTAATACAGCCTAGAAGCAGCTCTGACTCCTCTGGGAGCCAGGGCTGGCCTTGAGATTGGAGATTTGGAACAACTTTCCAAAACTTCCCTCTCTTACTCCTCCTCCCCTAAGCCAGGGACAGAACAGTGATGGCATCCATGCAACCTCTTCCTGGGCTGCTGGTTTAATTCAGCAGTACCAAAGCTAAAGCTGCAAGGAGGAGGGGTTACAAGACCTTCTGAATTGCAAGGCTGCACAATTAAAAAGGAACCATCAAACTGCATGAGCCAGAACTCAGAGCTTTCTACATCTAACTAGTGAGAGGAAAATTAAGTAAGAGACTGAGGTCCAAAGTTAGAGAGGCTGCTACCTTGACCTGCAATAGAGTGTTCTTTTCTATTTTTTCTTTGCCCTCCATTTAAAACTGGCACAAGAAGCCAGCAGTGAAATTATTAAGGGATTACTTCTGAGTTTCAGACTTCAGAGGATTTTTTCTTAATAAATACTATGGGTGGTGGGAGAGAGTAATGGGAAGAGATTTTAACAATTAATAGAAATGTTAGCAAGCACGCACTATTTACAGATCTCTGATGTTATCACTCTGGATGCTTGTGCACAAATGCGATGTTTTGTCAAATAAGGTGCTATGTACTGCAGACTCCAGTTATCAAATAAAAATAGCAAAGATAATTTCAGCTCCATCCACAGCAGTGGGAGTTGGGGAGGGGAGGAAAGTGGAGGTGGAAAGGAGTATTTGTGGAGTGGAAAAATTCAGAATTATTTGGGGATGAGAAAAGGGGAGGAAAGATTTATGTAAAAGCTCTGCAGAAACTGCTGAAAAGAACAGAAGACAGTGAATCCAGTCCTGGTCTGTACGCAGCTTTTGTGAGAGTCTGCCAGTCTATACATCCAACGCTGAGTACCACAGACCACCAACACAATTCAATGGTGAACATGCTTACTTTGAAACGTTTGTACCATAGGCCTTTGCACATATACCGTCTTCAGTCAGTTAGCATAGTTGGAATAAACAATGTAATTAGTAGGTCTGTGATAACTTGACTTAGACTTTAAAGAGATTAGAAATCAATTACATGGAGAGGTCAGCCAGTAGAGCTATGACGTCCGTGACTAGCAGCTATGGATTCAGCCACCGAAACCAATGCAAACAAATGGCACAACCTCCTAGATGGGAAAAAAAAACCTTGGACATTGGAGTTAATCTATGTTAGAATAGTCAGGAAAGTTCATCCGGAATATTTTTTAATGTTGATTGGCCACACACCCTTAAAACCCATAGGTGAACACTTACTCAGTATAAGAGTAGCCAGCATTCAGCTTCCCATAAAAAGGGAATAAAATGAAACAAGCTTAACTCCAGCCATTTTGTTCACCAAGGAAAAGTCCACAAAAAAGGTATAATACAGTTCAGCTATAATGGAGTTATATCCTGTCTGAATTCTCTGTAATAGGAATAGGCAACCCAAAGAGAGAAGCCTAGAGGTAGCCAAAAAACTCATACAAGAAGAGAATTTCTTTCTCAAACAGATATCCATAATATGGGCCCTCCATGCTAACAGTTTAAGAGAATTTCCTGTCTTCAAATGAAAGTCTGTGACAAAATAACATATGCTGAATTATTACAAATTCTGAGCAAAGCAGATTTTCCTACACTTGATATTCATAAATTCGATGAGGCAAATCTTTGTATCACACAATCTGTGTTTTCAGCAGAATCATCTTCAAGGCAGCCAAATATGTCAATTTGTGAGGTTTAAAAAGTCTTGGGTATAAATAATACATACACATTGCAGGGGATTTTAGCCACTGTTAAAAGATTTCTCACCTATCTTGAGCCACTAGTGCTGAGTCTGGGATGTTATCCGAGAACTCAGTATTTTTTTAGCAATGAGGCAAGACCTTCTGCGTCCATGGCCACCCCAGTAGACAGTCTAGGTCAATGTGTAATTTCTCCAGTGATCTAGAGATTTTGGCTAGTGACGGCTGTGTGAATGCCATAGTCACTCTAAGCCCGTGAGGACATTTCAGGCAGGAGCAAAAGAACCAGGCAAAGTTAGAGACTGAGGAGCCTTGGTCTTGTCTGTCCTCTTAATGTCCTATAGAATCTCCTAATTTCCTTAGCAGAAAGCAGTAAAAACATTGCCTTTTTGTCTGCTGAGGTTACACGTACACTGGTGCCCTCACACTTCCCCCCGTCACGCATTTGGGATATACCTGCAGGTGCCTCAGTGTCCCATGTATAGATAAACGCTTGGTCTCTTACTCCTCAGTCATCATCAGTCTTAGGCCCAAAGGCCTCAGACATGACGACTGAATTTCTGTGAGGCTGAAGTTAATGCTTTTAAGCATCTTATTTGCTGCAGGAGGAGGCCAACAACAGTCATGCCCAAGCACTACCTGATTATGAGCAACACTGAATCCCCTAAATGCAAAGGAAGAGAAAGCTGTCCCTGCTTTCCGTTACCTCCCAGGCATCTTTACCTAAGATGTCTTAACCTAACTTAACCTAATTTACCTCCACAGCACCACTCTCGTCCAGTAGCAATGACTAGAAGGAAAGACAGTTCTGGAAAACAGTTGTGCAACAAAAACAATTTCAAGGCAAAGTGGGTTTAAACAGAGCATCACTCTACAACTTCATTTTTGTAACTCCTTTTCAGACTCACGTCTCTGGTTACTCACCCAAATCAACCAGCTGCACTAACAAAGCTGAACAAGCCCTCTCCTTTAACTGATGCTTTTCTTCCGCTTCCCAAACAAAGTCCTCCAAGACAGCTGCCCAGTCACTCTACAGAGGCTTTCTGTGACGCTTCCCACAATGCGCTTTGTTCAAGGACTGTGTAACTTTACTCTGCCTGCTTTAAGGCTGCATGAACACAGCTGTCACTAGCTGATTAAATGAAACAGTGACTCATACTACATCCTTGATATTGAAAAAGGTGTGGGTAGTATTTCATAGTTCTCAAAAAGCTATGATATCACGTTATGTTTAAATAAAGAAGGGCAATGACTTTAGAACAAATAAACCCTAGGTGATGGATAATGTACCATGTATTAAAAATTTTTGGCAATATTTTACATGGTTCTGTCATCATCCATCAGCATGAGGACCACAAGCAGAAGACAACTTCAGATAAACTTTCAGCAGAAAAAGTATACGTTACAGGAAAAGAAAGTAAGGAATTAGAAACACAAAGCACTGCTCTATTCACTCCCCAGGTCAGATTTTCTTTGGTAGGGTAGGAAGAAAAAACCCTGCACATACAGAGGCTCAGACTATATTTGTCTTTGTCTCACACAGTCAGTCATATTTGTACAAAGTGGATATCAAGTACCACTGTTCTTGCACGGTGGCATTCTCATGTTTGCCCTCTAAAATGAGAGTACTAGGTCCTGGCAATGGAGAATTGTAGGCAAGTAATTTATGGGATTAGAGACACACTTAAATTCTATTTCTCCCCATTCCTCTCTTTTCTTCTGCCACTTAATCTAGAAGAGTACTTTGAAAATATTTTCTACTTAGACACCTACAAATAAAACTGATCTCAAAAGCACATAGACACCAGAAGTACACTGCGCTGCTTATACAGTGCAGCCCATGGCTGGAAATACCTTGCTCTTGATGAGCCAATACGCATTTCAAAGTTACATCCTTCAAGACACATGATTCCTTCTTACAAGTGTTAGATGCAAGAAAATGTGATGTAGAGGTTTTGAAACCAGGACCTAGGCAAAAGAAAAATTCTGTTTATGGAAAATATTGATGTCAGAAACTTTTTCCTCCTTAACTCCTGCAGGAAATAAAAGACAAACCCCACTTGCTAGGAATACCATAAATGTACATACTTAGGATACATAGCGACCACTTTTCCTGTTGAGGAGCAAGGCAGAAGACACAGTGGTCAAGTTAGTAGTAAAGGCAGCCATTGGAAAGCTTGAGGAACACTCTCGTTTTCAGATGCTTCAAATTGTAATCTGACTGAGAACGATGTCCTGGTTTCAGCTGGGATAGAGTTAATTGTCTTCCTAGTAGCTGGTATAGAGCAATGTTTTGAGTTCAGTATGCGAAGAATGTTGGTAACACTGATGTTTTCAGTTGTTGCTAAGTAGTGTTTAGTCTAGCGTCAAGGATTTTTCAGCAAGAAAGCTGGAGGGGCACAAGAAGTTGGCACAGGACAGAGCCAGGGCACCTGACCCAAACTGGCCAACGGTGTATTCCATACCATGTGACACCACATCTAGTGTATAAACTGGGGGGAGTGGGGGCGGGGGATCGCCGCTTGGGGACTAGCCGGGTGTTGATCGGTAGGTGGTGAGCAATTGCAGTGATCATCATTTGTATATTCCAATCCTTTTTTCATTACTGCTGTCACTTTATTAGTGTTATCATTATCAGTTTCTTCTTTTTATATTCTATTAAACCATTCTTATCTCAACCCACAAGTTTTACTTCTTTTCCCGATTTTCTCCCCCATCCCACTGTGGGGTGGGGGGGAGTGAGTGAGTGGCTGCATGGCGCTTAATTGCTGGCTGGGGTTAAACCATGACAATCATCTTAATTTTTAACACTGTTCCTTTGTTTTTGCTATTGATTCCAAATCAGCATTACTCATTTGAATAAGATGCCAATGTAGAGGCAGGCTGAGGTAATCTGGGAAGTGTTAGCCAGCTGATACCCTGGAGGTGTTTGGAGGACTGGATTCAAATACTTCTCAGCATGATTTTGAACACCCGTAAAGTCCCAGTTCTTCCCAGTAGCCAATAAAAGAGTGAGTCAACCAAGACAGTTTTATTTTATTACATGTACTTTGCAGCCACCTTTCTAACTTGCATGATAGTCTCTCAGTGATTCGCTGTCATTCTGCTTCAGTCCCCACCTCTGTTTTGTTGTTTCTTCAAGTACCAATGTAAGCTTTAAGTTCTCTAGGATGCTGTAATGTACTGAATAAATAATAAGCTTTCCACAATATTTTCCCCATAGTTCCTTTGTCTTCATCATGGCCCATTAAATCTAATTATATCCACTGGAACATCCCCCCAGCTACATTCCATCTGTCAGAACAACTAATAGTACATTCTAGAGAAATGTGCTCAAAACTCTGCTCATAATTCAGGTCCCACACGCTCGGAGATACAGCTACAGATTTACTTCTTCCTCTGACACTCATAGCAGCTCACAAAAATGGTCAGGGAGAAGACATAGCAGACTTGCAATCCAAGTTGCCTGTTTGCTTGCCTGACCCTCTGCACACTATGGGAATTGCATGAGGAGCTGAAATCAATGGTTATCATACATTTCAAACAACAATTTGCTTTCCCTAGAATCTCATCCTTGACAAGATGTAACACAACAATGCCAGACTTCAAGAGACACTAAGGTCTGGACTGAGTGCTTTCTAGATTCACATCTTGTGCCCTCTGGTCCTTGGAAAAACTCTAGATATCCACAGTTCTAGGCTAAGCATTAATTTTTTGCAGTAACTTAAAGGAAAAAGAAGAATAAGGAAGTATCTACTTTCCACTACTAGATAGGATTAAGACTAGGGCATTGGGGTGGGGGGTTTTGTTTGGGTTTAGAATAATAGAATAATTTCAGTTGGAAGGAACCTTTGGAGGTGATCTGGCCCAAACTCACTGCACAGTCTGTGCCATTTTCAAAGTGACATTGGGTTGCACAGAGCCTTATTAATTCAAAATGGGAAACACCAAATGAGGGAAGGAAGGGATAGTATTCTGGTGCAGAGGGTATTTCTTCATGTTTAAAAAACATATCTTTATTTAGGTATCAGAGCAAGAGCTTCTCTTGCCTTTCACCTTTATCTCAGGAAGAAAGATACTGCTGACTGCACAGTGGAGATCCGGCCAATTAAAAAGTGTAAAACCACATGAAATCTGTCTTTCTGCCTTACAGCTTCCACATTCCATGCTGAAGGGAGTTTGGAGGCAGAAAGTGGCACTGCAAAGCAACTCTGGCAAAAATATAGGGAAGTGGTTTGCAAAGAAGCTGCTTAATATTCTCAAAGCTTTTTCTATTCCCTTTTCCCTCCCCCAAACCTATAAAGTTTTTAACAAAATTCAGTAAGATCCTCTTCTTGACAGACAACCTATTAGCAGTGTATCAGCTCTCTGTTCCAAGCAGCAGTCCTTGGAGATATCTGTATTTTAGGCTACATTGCAATATAAATGAAAGTGATCTGAAGCACAAGGAAGAAGTTTGCTGCAGTCGTGCTTGTAGCTAGTCAGACTTTTAGCACTCTCTGCTGTGGATTCACAGTGTGTATATGCCCTAAGCTAACCAAGATACGAGCACGGTGACTTAAGTAACTGGAAATCATGTCTCCATTTAATGCTGCACCATCCCATCCTCAGGATCATGTTAACAAGGCCTTTGGCCTGAGGTGGGTGTCATGTGTTGCATATAAAATTGTTTTCCTTCTCCCTTATAATATTCTCGCAGAATGCTAGGTAGAGAGAAGTAACCCCTTTGGGTAAGGAGGCATGTGCAGCTTGCTTAGGAGTTGTCCTGTGCCTGACAACAACATGGTTGTTTTAGAAGCTTCCACAGCACTTCCCAGTTAGGAACATGCAAGGTGCAAAGGTCCCTAGAAAAATTTCACATCCTGTTACATTTTATAAACGGAGAAAGAAGAGGGCAGTTAGGAGGAAAATAATGAACAGACCTTACAAATATGTTAATTGCTGCTCCCACAAGATCTGCTGACTGCAGAGAGTTGTCAGCACAAATTTATGATCATAGCCAAGATGCCAACAGTGACCAATTGATACCATGCCAGCAAAATTTACAATGTAATTTTATGCTGTACAAACTGGCTAATGCATGATCTTAAAGTACGGTGGCTAAAGACTCATTCACCTGGGCTTCCCTAATGCAATTCTCCAATGAAGTGAAGAAGGCATATTCTGACCCCATTTTGAGCAGGAGGTTGGACTAGGTTACCTCGAGAGGTCCCTTCCACCTGAATGATCCTAGGATTACCAAAACTTATTTTGAACATGGCTTGCTTAAATTCACAACTAGAGAGGTGTCCGATTACTACACCCAAACAGAATACAATTTTAGCTTATGAGTATCAGAATTCAGCATGAAAATGGGATGGGAGGAAGAGGAAGTAAATTATCCTAGCAAAAATAGAAGGTGCATATTAGTGAAATATTATTTAGGAAAGTTACAAGCAACAGAATAATATCAGAAAGAAAACTTAACTGGAAAAAGTAAATTCAGCATCTAACGTTACTAAACTATTCAGCCTGTGTTAGGCCATAATACAGTGATTCTCTCTCCCCATATTCCTTCCCCCTCCCACCAAGCTATTTCTCTTAAAAGTAAGAAAATATCTGGTTTGTAAAGGAACTGGAGCTCTCTAGAAAAAGAGCATTTGGATAGGAACAAAGAATTCATTACCAATGGAGTTTCTCTGTACACTCAAACTCTAGGAAACAACAGGACCATAAACCAAAGGGAACAGCCAGAAAGGTGCCTTATCACTTCCCAAACACAGTGACTGAGGATGCTGCTGTTCCTTTGATGAAGGAGCTATCCTACAGTTCCTGCTTTGGTGATGAAGCTCATCTATGAAGGGACAGGGGATCAACACCCCACCCACCCACCGCCAGCCTGATGTTTTTCTTATGGAGTCTCTTTTTATTTGGTGCATTTTATTCCTCCCAGTGATAATACAGCAGACACTAGTCACTCTGATCAAATACCAGGACACAGTGTCATTACCAAAACAGTCAAAGGAGTAAGACTACACGAAAAATCTTGGGACACTTATGAATAAGTTTTTGAAACATGAACATTGAAGGATAGAGGGTTGTTTTGTACAGTGATCATCACTCAGAGCGTGTCAAACGAACGGTAGCTGACAAACACAGAGAGGATGATGTGAAAATTTAAGAAGGTGATTACAGAGTAGGGGTACTTAACTGCCTTTCCTAATTAACTTTCTTAAACATCTACACCATTTATAATGAACATATTGCCCAATAAAAGAGAATTGTGACAGAGTGCAAAGTGGTTACGATTTTTCTGAGGCTCAAATTCTCAACCTGGGAAGTCACTGCAGGGACACGGGCAGAGGGAGAGCAGGAAGAAACTGCCACAAAGCTCTTCTAACTAAATGAGATAGACATGAAGAGACAACATGAATAATCATCAGGTGTCCCCAGGAGCAGAGACATTGACCAACGCTAATGGGTGGCAGGCTCAACACAAACAAAATAGTTCTTCAGAACACATGTATTAACTGAAACTTCTTGCCGCGTGATACTATAGGTGCTAAAAGCTGGCACAGGCTCAAGGCCTAATTGAACAGGTTCATGGAACTGGAATCAATTTGGAACAATTAAAAAGAGATCATTCTTCACTTAAAAAAAAATAATAAAGCTTTGTGGCAGAGCCCCAGGTTATTTGGAAGCTGCGAGAGTCTTTGAGAGAAGTAGCATGATATGCTTCCCCTATTCTTCCATACCTTTCTAAGAATCAGCTTCTGACCCCGGTCCAAGGCTGCATGCAGGGCTAGCTGGATCTTTGCTCCAGGGACTGTTTTAGCAGACGTATTTTAGGAAAGTGTACTCTGATAGGAAAGAAGAAACCAATCACCAGTGTGACCGAAAAGGGGTATTTGGCAATTCTTTTCAAACAAATATGTTTTGTCTTGCAGCTTTACACTGATGGAGAAGCCTGAATGGCACTTACTAATGCCACTTTAGAGTACTGGAGCATTACAGGACAACTACCATCATAATGCAAGATACATACTACACTACAGAGTCATGGTATATATTTGTGTAAATCCCTAAGGTTCCCTAAAGTTTCCAGTTTTGTGCTCACCCACACCTGTGGGGAATTTGCCATGCTATCTCCAGTCTATGGAATGGTTGATGTGAAGGAGTGAAATTAAAAAATTTCTAAGTCAACATTTTACTATGGATGTCACAGATGCTCTGGGAGAAAAGGCCTGATTCCACCTACTTGATGCAATCATTCAGTAAATCCTATAGAGAGCAGAGGAAAAAGAGAGCAAAAGAAATCCATGCTGTATTTCAAGTATCCGGTTTAAAAAGAAATGAAGATTGTTAGTCTTGGGGAAGTACCTACAGTTATCAACACAAAATGGCACAAAATGGCACAAAGTTACCTAGCTGACAAACATGGCTTGCTGAATTGCAAGGGAGAAAGACTTTAATGGCAGGCTAAAGATAGGCTGACAGTGCAATGTTCCGCAGGCTTGGGTTCTGGTCATTATAGTACACAAAGGAAACTGTTGCTATGTCACTCTAACCTTTTTATTTCAGCACTGAAGAAAGACTGTTTTACAGGAGAGATATCAAAATAATTTAAGAAACAGAGAAGCTTATAATTTTTTAAAAAGTATTTAGCTACTTAAAGATGCAGATAATTACTTTTGAAAAATCCTAGTAGGCATCATACTGCATATTTAACTGCCCATCTTCAGTATGTCTACAGATATCGAACCTATATGGGAGAAGGAAAAGACTCATCAACACCCTTTCTTACATATGTTCTGCAACAAGGACAATTGGGAGGGTCCTTCCTTTCCACATCTAACACTCTCATGATTTTCTCTCAAAATTTGACATCATCATCAGTGCTCCAACTAACAGATATACATAATTTGCAAAAAAACTTGACTCTTACAACAAAAAAGATTTCTACATAGTCCACAGGGAAAACTTTGACTACATGTCTCATCTTCTCTCTCGAAGCTCAAAGACCAATAAAAAAAGCAGTACCCTGCCTTTTATTTATTTATTTATTTAAGTTTCAGGATCTTTAGGCTACATTCAATCTGAATTCACAAGAACGATGAATGACAGGCAACTGAAAGAACAGAAAATATGTATTAATTTTCCTCTGGAAACCCTAGGATTAGAACAGGTCTGGTTTCATCTTCACTGTTTTACTCACTCTACCTTTGAAGAGAAGAAAAGAGCATTTCCTGCTCTACTTTTAAACTAAAGTACACTTGTTTGATAGAGGCTTTGAACTGGTGAAAAAAGTACCCTCAGTTTTATAAACTGTATTACAGTTTGTCACAATACTTGAGTGCTGCTTTGTCTTCAGAGTCCTCTGGGATAAGTTCCCAGGGTGAGAAGCTCCATAAATATGCATGGGGTGGCAGTGTGTCTTGTGTTTCTAAGTTAAAAGTTTATGTCGTTCAGAGCCTCAAACACTTCAGTTTATACAGAGCTGGAAAGCATGGTATGTAGCCCAATGATATATGCTATACAATGAAAAGTACCAGAGAAGCCCATTTCCTCCCACTCTTTTGAAAAGCTATTAGAAGAAAAAAGAAATCTGTCTTGAATTAGACCTATGGAAGAGTCAGAGATAACTTTGTTAAGAATTTTAAAGTGAGTTTCCCAAGAGGATGAAATCTTGCCTTCTCCAGGACCAGTGTTTTTAATCCCAGGAGGACACAAGAAGTAGTAACATGTTCCCATCATCATCCTCTTGGGTCCCCACATTAATTTATCTGTATCTGATACTCTGTGATGGGAGCATAAAATAAACACCATGAAAAATCATTGCTTCTAAAGGAAAGAAGGGGAAGGCACAGTCAATGACATATTCAGCTATAATGAGAAACAGTGAAGATACTGACTTTGGGATGTATGAATTATTAGTCAAGTAAACACAAAAAATTTGAGGAACGTACTTAGAAATAGCATACTTTGGAATGCCAAAGTGACTGATACGTTTTTCTCTATAGCTACAGATAGACCAGATGGGTATTACATTAGACTCTGGAGCTCTTCCTTGAAAGTTCAGTACCATTACTATTCATTACTAGGTATAATAAACATAAGCCATGTGGCCACCTGATATTTAGCAAAGTAGTTTCACGTTGGTCTGATGTATGCCAGTTCACACCAAATGGTAGTCAAGCCCACTGGTGAGTTGTATAGCCTAGAAAGCTTTAGAGTGCTGCAATTCCCCATAAAGAGTTAAATGAAAGCTAAAGAGGAAAGCACGCTCTGTGCAAAGACTACAAATTTACCATGTATGCCTTTGGTGTAAATCATCATCGATGTTTCTGCACCAGGTTACAGCAACTGAGGAGGATCTATTTGTAACTTTCTATAGCCTGCAAGCAAAATAGGTAGCTTCACCATGTACTTTGCCTGCTGAGGTACAGAAAGGATGACTTCTTGCTACTGATGGCTGTAGTTACGCAGTGTGCCATGATGAACGCTGTGACGTGTATTCCCGCATCTGCATCTCGCATGCCAGCTCTAATGCACCTAACAAATGGTAGGAATATATTTTTGTACTTCAAATAGACAACTGTTCAGTTGTGCAATCCTTTAGACATCAAGTCTCAACCCAACACCCTCTGACAAATAGCCCATTTAAAGCCAAAAGCATGGGAAAATGTATGCAAAGCAGCCACATGTCCCCCACTGCACACACCCTTGGACACAGTATTATGCACTGCCAGCAGGAAAGTATTACCTTACCTTTCAGGTGAGTTGATCATAAAAGCATGTTTGCCCACTGTGCTGTCCTTCTCTTTTTCATTCTGGGCCCATTACTGCGAATCAACAAAAAAGGCTGACGGGATTTAGCATGCAGATGTATTAGAAAGGTAAAAACTGGCTGCTTTAATTCTGTTCTGGGCTCAGAAAGAAAGAGGGGCCAGAAGAAGAGCCAGCTGAAGGTATGTACAGTTAATGCCTCAGTATCATTACTTTCTTATCCAGGAATTAAGAGTCCTGCTTGCATTATGAATGTTTGAACTCAAAGAAGAATTGGTAAGTGTTTGAAAAAGCTGAATTGTGTTCTAGAGAAATAGAAATTTCCTCCTACCAATGCAGGACTAAACATGCTAGAAAATGTTACATCTTACTGAAAAGAAAAAATTTGCAGAAGCTGAAACATGACCAAGAACTGCTGCAAAGAAAAAAAATAGAATTGCATTGTAAAATACAAATAATTCTCTCTTCTTACTACCAACTAGAATGTAATTTATTTTTTTTTAATCACTTCCAATTTTTGTCCAGTTTCAGAAAGGTTGGAGTTTTAGAGCTTTTTTGCCATTAACTTCACTTTTAATATATTCAGTTTTGGGAACAGGAAAAAGGAAAGAAGAGAAACAGCAGACTGTAGAAGATTTTTGCATAATTTTGGAAGATGGAAGTGTTTCATTTTGATTCCTGCAAAATAACCAAGTAAAAATTCATTTTAAATGTCTTTACAGAACAGACACATTTTCCTTAATCATCTCTACAGTAGGAACTCTGAAAGTACTCAGATTGGAGCTCTTGTTCATAATGTTCCATATCAAGATTACAGTTAATGAAATCATCCAGACTAATTGTAAGATGCTGGATTTTCTAATTGTGAACAAATGTAATAGTGAGAAGATCTTACAGCTATTTTTCATCGATGGGTCTCAAAGCACCATACGTTCATTAATTATGGACTAACGTAATCTAATCTGCTTGAGAACCCACCCTGAATAAAGCCAGAATAGCTTGCATAAATTTACAACTCCAAGTGAATAACTTAATGTTTTATTTCCAATACATTATCATAGCTTACAGACAGAGGCTTTTTGTGGTGTTACTAATTTTAGCAACTGCTCTAAGGAAAGAAGGCTTTAAACTGTTAATCAATTAAAATACATGATTTACACAGCAACATTCACAGAACATGACTCAGAGTGCTTTCTGAAAAATACAGTGCAAATGCTTAAGTGCTTGAATACCAAAAACAAAGAGAAAATTCTGGAAAAAAACCCCCACAACAATAAATAAACATAGAAGATAAGAGTTAATTACGTTATTTCCCTTTTAAAGTTGGCCTGGGCATTGGGACAGTTTCAGTCTCAACAGAGGTCCTATTCTCTTGGGTATCTCTGCATCACCAAGTTTGTTAGCTTCACCAAAGCTCCCTACAGGTACCTGGACCCATCTGGCATGTACAATAGAAAACATGCTGTGAAATGCAAAGCAGGATGTTAAGCTTCCTGGTCACTGAAAAACAAAACAAGTCACCCAACAATTCCTTTTTCACATCACAATTAGAAGAGAGTTATCCAAGCAGAAGATTGTTTCATGTTTTTCCATGGGTACACAGTGCAAGAGCCCCCAACGGAGGAAAAACAGAGAATGCCTAGCAGATAATCTTGGTTGGTGTAGTTGGTTGGGTAAGGTGATACAACTGGGTGCAGAGTAATATGATTTTGAAGAAAAACTTAAAAACCTACTTCTCTATACTTGTCTTTAGAAGTAAAAAAAATACAAACCTTGCCTATACACCATATGGATCTAATGACATTTATCACTCCAATATCCCTAGCATTAGAAGATTAGGATATAAGGTTAAAAATTTTTTATGTGTGTACAGCTACAAGTGTGCTTGGGACTGTACCATCAATCAGTAAAGAAAAATATAAAAGGCAAAAAAGAAAGCAGCTAAACAACCCACAGCTATAATAAACACACGTATACTGATGGGAAGACCACATTTGTATTATACACATTGGAGTGTGCTGCTAAGAATTTACTGAAACTCTGCTGAAATCTAACAATGAACTGTACATATATGCCCAGGCCACTGAAATGCAAAGAAAGATGTGTTTGCATAACCAGGTCCTGGAGACAGCCTTTTACAAATCCTACTGCTAAAAGGAGAGCAAGGGTTTATTGGATCACACCCTAAGGGCCCTAAACTGCCAAATGGTTCCTGGGGAAACCTAGTATGAGACCCACAGTACAGCCTGTAGCAGAGCCCAAAAAGGAATTTAAAGTAGAAGAACTGTGAAGAGTAAAATAAAAAATAATTCCATCAACTTGAGTATAGTTTTCTAAGTGTCTCATAGTTAATTATGAATTGCAAGTTTATGTTTCTCCCAGCCCTGATAGAATACAAATTAACTGCTAACTTGTACCTGCTGCTGTAATCCCAGGTACCTCAGGTTTCTAAGCAAAAAATGAAAGGAAGGAAAGCAAAAACACAACAATTAATGCACATAATATATATATATACACACCGAAAGGTAATATGTGTATTGTTACACACACACATGGCATTTTTGTCTTTCAGGCTTTACAGGGGCTTACTGAGATGCAATTCAAACATTTTTAAGCACATTACTTTAGGCAGAGTTCAGTGCAGCAAGAAATGAGAAGGCAGGAAAACATGTTTGGGTTCAGAGTAGCTTATCTCACTTGGTCCCGTCAAAATTGCAATATCATTTAGCACAAAGTGCCACCTTTGTCTTGGGAAGTTCTTTGCTTATATTAAGAGGAAGACATGATGCAAGGTTTGAGATGATGGCTAAGGGACAACTCAATGCACTGATTTATTACCGAGTCAGTATTACAAACAAAGAAGGTAGGAATATTGCAAAACACATGGTTTGACCAAATTCTGCACTCTTCTGTCCATGAAGGAGCCAAATTCTTCAGCTTGTGAGAAAACCAAGTGAGAAGCCAAGGCAACAGTAGCACAATGCTCACTAGCAGAGCCCAGAAGAACTCAAGAGAGATGATAAATTGTGTATGCAAACTAAAGATATTGTACATATAGCACCTCAAACCCCAATTCATTTTGGTCTTAGAGTAGGAATGAACTGTGATAGTTACGGGTTTCTCCTGACAAATGAAGCCCGCTTCAATCTGGGGCTAGCACATATCAGACAACCCTGTGCATCTTGTTTGTAAGTTTTACTGGACTAATACATGACTGCACAGAGCAGCTTTGCTTGTTTCTCTTACCACATCAGACTGCTGGGTAACATGTAATTAATTCCTCTCTGGACATGTCTGAGTTTGATCATTGGTGTCAAGCCTAACTCCTTCAATCATCTGTCTTGATACATAATCAGCATCATGGCATAGTTTCTTGTCTTGGACATCGCTCAAATTACCTTACTTCTTCAAATCAGAAAACCCATACACATTATTGTGCTTCATGTTTCTGACAAAGATCATCTGTAAACTCAGAGATGTCAAACTGACTACCCATCTCATTTTTCTTTCAGTATCACCTAGTCTACTCAATACTGTGTACTATGTTTCATCTTCTGGCAAATGTTTTTGTAGGATGGGGGGAAAAAGTATGACTACAGTGGCACTCAGACTCCTAGATGCAATGATAATTAAAGCTATGTTTTGGTAACATCTCTTCAGAAATGAGGCACCTAACACTGCTGTTCAGTGACTGTTTCTTAACTCTGCATCATTTTTACTGACAGTGAAATTCTACTACCTGCAACAGTAATTGTGAAAATTTTTCTGAGGGACAAGGAGAGGGGAGACGCAGAACACCACACCCAGAGAAAAGAAAAGTTAAATTCTCCTGTTATGGACTCAGAAGTTTTGAGGCATAAAATCATTTTAATGGACAATAAAACTGAGAAATTGTTGGTAGGAGACAAACCCTCCTCTCCAAGGTCTCTTTATAGCAATTGTATTAAGATTCAAAGTACTTCCATGAATCAGAGGCATTAAAGATTGCTAATGCTTATTTTCCTATCAGTGTAAGAAAACCTTGAATGCTCCCCATGGCACTGCATCATGACTACAAGATCAGATCCCTAGGCAGGTGGTCTATAACATCCCTAATGAAAGTATTTCTGACTTCACCCAGTATTTAAGGTTATGAAGGAACTACTTTTATCTACCTACTGAAGTTTGTACCAGCTTACCAAAACTTTTAGCACATGCTCTCTACAGGTAACCCTAGCTCTCATGCTCTGCTGCTCTATAAATGGTGGTATTTGTGTCTTTCTATTTGACTTGAGCTATTCACAGTTATTTAGACTCAGGTTTCTATTCACTTGGACTGCTAGTGACATGCAGAAGTAAAGCAAAGTGGTATCAGTCACTGAACTGTTGAGCTGGAAGTGCAGATATTAGTGCATGATCACCAATTCCCCATAACCAGCCCAAACTATTTATGTTGGCTGCAGTGGCAAAACTTAGTTTGCAACGAGTCTGTGTTACTTACAACTTGACCTAAGGCATATCAGCCTCATCCTTCTCTTCAGTTTGACATCCTGACTTCACACTTTACAAGCATCAGCCTCACTCTATGAGAAGTCCACCCCAGGGCAGGAGATAACAGCAAGGGCAAGGCCTGCAAGTAGCAGCACTCAGGACTAGCACAAGAATTGATTTGCTCCTGATTATTTTGGACCTGGACAAAGCTGGTATGAGGCTGTCTGCACTTGACCACAGGAACACAGCTCTTTAAATGAGCAGTGCCTAGCAGTCACCAGTTTGAACGGTGAGGGAAATTGAAACAATTCAAAGTATGTTTTTCAAGATTTTCATACATCACAATAAGAAAAAGATACATTACAAAGAAAATTCCAATGAGAGAGCAATGTGTGAGGATCACACGCCTGCACCCAAGCCCTAAGAAAACACTGTGAAACATAAATATTACATGCCCTCAAGGCAGACATTATTATCTGGGGAATGGGAAGCTGTGGAAGAGCTGTTTTCTTTAGGTGTTAGTAGTTAAACAATCAATCCACTATTCTTAAAAATCTTTTAGGGTAAACCTGTTACTCCTCTCAGCAACCAGTTTGCTTCCACGAGAATTTCCAACTTCAATGCTCATGCTAGTGAGCAGGTACACTTTTGCCATAAATTTTCCAAGTAGTGACCAAACCTTATGAGAGATTTTGAGCATGTCAAAAATTACAATCTAATCAAAAGAAAACACAAGGCATTTAGCCAAAATAATATGTTGAGACACTTATCCCTGAATAATTCTCCTGATGAGCCAGTAAGGAAAGTTCTTTATTTTAAATGAGCCTTTTGAAAAAACGGGGGGGGAAGCCACAGAAGGAATAACAGCTTTCCATTTACTTTCATGGGCATTGGATCAGGATCAAGGTAGATAAAAACAAGCAAACCATTAAAAATAAACAACCCCAAACATACACAAAAGCACTGATTATTACATTGTGTCACACATGGACAAATGCTTCTTAAGCTTGAAACAAATGGCAATGTTTAGGAAGGGAAAATATTCACCATTCTACCACAATCCACTGAGGTCTACTTGTCCTGCTAAATCAAGTTGCTTTAGATGCAGCTTGGCAGCTGGCATCTAGAGCAAGGTTTTTCTAAGAGGTTTCATAAGCAGAAAAATGAGGCCGAGATATACGAGAGCTTGATTCAATAAAGTGTGGTAAAGACCCAAAAGAGGATCCCCCATTCCACCCCCCCCTTTTTTTTCATTTTGTACCAAATAGCCAAATTTAAATTATTTATCTAATAAAGTGTTTAGTTGCTTCTTGATCAATCCAGAAGTTTATTTACCTACATTGATGCATAACAGTCACACCAACTGTCTACCAACCTTCATAAACAGCCCTCCTACTACCATCAAATATGTTTGTTTACCTCCTTCATATGTTATTTGAAAGAAAAGCTTCCCCACAACCTTTTTCCAAACTGAAATTTCTTAAAACAGCAGTATCTGACATTTTGAGCCTGTCTGCTCTTCATATTGCCCCCATCAGACCACCACAGCAGGTAATTTCTGGTATTCCTTTCTGTGATTTCACTTAGTAACAGAAAATAGCATTTAGGTGAAAGATGGAATCTCCCCATCTCTGCTAGGAAGAACAGTAGCTGCTGGCAGGAGTTCCTGCTCTTCCTGGAAAAGGGAATTTCTCTCCTACTTCTCTTTAACCTTTTGCACCTTCTTTAAGTCCTCTCAACTCTTTGCTCTCTCATCAGGTCTCTCAGAATTTTCTCTTAAGAAGGGAAGGAAAATAAAACCCAAACAAACCTTCCAAACTTCACTTGCCCTCTGCTTCCCTCACAAGGAATTCTGGCCTTTGCTGGTCCTATCTTAACAGATCATCCGATAAAGCTGTATCCCAGCCTCTCACCTGGAAAGTGTTGGTAGGGCTAAGCACAGTACTGCTTAGAGGGTCAGCTCATCTTGAAACATACAACCATAGTAAGCAATTAAAACAAACAAACAAACAAACAAACAAGTAGTAATTAAAGCAGTATCAAGAGTCTTTTCAGCATCATCATTAAAATGCTGAATCACTTTGAAGGTTATGTTCAGATCAGGGAACTTTTTGCATGGAGAGTTTAGGCTGGCCACCTAAAATTGATTTAAAATAAGAAAAGTAGATGTGAAACTGAAGGATTTTTAGGGTGGATTTCTAAAGTACAGGTAGGAATTAATTGTCTTCTATTGATACTTTAATTACCTTTTAAATTCTTGTTAAAAAAAAATATCTACTGCAGAGCTGGGCTGATTTGGTGCTAAAGTGTCTACAGCTAAAGGAAACCAAAATATCTCATTAATATTGTATAGAGTTTCTAAAGCACAGATATTTCAAATATGCATTAGGTTGATGTTGACAAAAATGACAGGCTAACACAGAGATCTCAGTCAGGCAGAATGTAAACAGATGCTGGAAAAGCTTCCCTGCCTTGAACCTGACCGTAGTGTACCAGGAAAAAAAAACGTTCCTAGTCTTCAGTAAGCAACCCCATAGTGCATACCTATTGCATATCCAATTGAAATTAAGGAATAAAACTGGGACAGATTAGTAGGATTACCTTTATTTTTATATACACATAAATATATATAGCACATAAATAAGTAAATATATATATTATAGCACTTCATCAGCCTCTTCAGGAAAGGATGTTTATAGATGTTTTAACATGATAATCAAACACAGTTAAAGCTGGACACTAGGAGTTCAGAGCCCAGTGCTATAATGCTGTGTATTTTGAGATGTTCTTCATGAGGGGTAGTGTGGTGAGAAAACACTGGAGGAGGGCAGTATCTTGTGCCTATGATCTCAGCTTGATTAGGCTGGCTCGCTGCCCATCCACCCACCTGTACCTATGACTAGTCCTTAGCTTTTCTGTCTTCTTCACACTACCTGTAAACATGCTTCTTATGATGAAGGAAATGGTGGTGAGGGTACTATCCTTTGAACAGTGTAAACATTAAAGGAGAAAGGTGAAACTGTTCAGATTTATTGACCAAAGTATTAAAACCTGAGCTAGGGAAAGGAAACAAACAACACTCAGATCCAAATTCTTGCAAAATGTGCACCTGGGGTTTTGACATAAGCATCAATATAATGTGTCACCCAGCCTTAACATATTATGGAATAGTCTATCGTACTGAAGTGGCTCAGTTAAAACAGATCACAGTAAGGGTCATTCATATCTTTCTACACCACTGCAGTTTAGTTCGCTAGTCTCTCACTGGAATAGAGTGTGTGTGTGCATCTCAGCTTAGCTGGGGAAAAATAACCATTTGAACAGGTAGGTCAAATTTCAGAACCCAGATTAAGCTTCATTCTAAATGTGTTGAAGTTAAATTAGATAGCCAATAAATTAGCTTGCAAAGAGAAAATATTAAAATACCAATGCTTAGCAACACATAGGAGAGAGCAATGTGAGAACTTATCAGAAAGAAGGCATTTGGCTGAAAGGCGATTAATGTCTACAAGTCTATGTGCAACTTGGTAATTCCCCCTACTACAGGTGTGAGATTTGGAGTTACAATGACAGCTCTTAGTTAATGAGGTTTCCTAGTTAGGAAGCAGATTAACCTTTCAGAGAGAAGGTTTCTTGGTGATGTCACCATCTGTCTCGATCATATTTGCATTGAAAGAGATCATGAAGGTTATTCTCATTATGACAACTGAGCAAATAATTTGCAACAAATAAAGCATTAGGTGCTGGTAAGCCTAAGCAGTCAAAGAAGCACCTGTAATCTTATCTCCAGTTTCAAAAGCTTGGTTTCAAGCACTGAAGCTTTGTTTTTTAAAGGTATGCAGCATTTCAGCAAAAAACAAAGCAAACAAAAAAACCCCAACCCACGACAGAAGTCACAGGTTGAGTAACTATTAACAGGCATCATTTCAAAGTCCAGAGAATAGTAAGCAAAAAAAAACAAACCAAAACAAATTAATAAATAAAAATCTCGCCCGTGTTTGTTTCTGTTCAAGTAACAGTCAGGACCAAGTGCAAATCTAAAGATATCAATTAATTACCAGATTATCCTTTTTCTTCCCAAAGTTTCCATTCTTCTTGATTTCCAAAATTCTTCCATAGTGGCTATTCTATTAGTAGGCTAATTTTTCATGCCCTTCCACAACCAGAACTCATTTACAAGCTCAAAGTCTGGTCTTTTGAGCATTCATTTATAGGATTTAAGGATTTAATTAAGAAATTTCAAGGCACCACTACAAGTGACAGCTTGGCTTAGTGAAATACCAATATCCTCACCACGTTTCTGTGTGCCTGCAGAGGGGGAATGGAATGGGATGTCCAAACTTGGCATGGCCTGGGGAAGCGGTACCTCCTGAAGGAGTCTACTGGTCTGCACAGACCGTCATTCCCACAGGGCTCATCTAGACATGCTGATACTGAGCCTCCCCAGCACAGAGCAGTACCTACATGGCACAGGGTAGTCCAAAGTGGTTTCTATAGCTTAAGAAAAGTGATTGGAATATAAATCCTTATTTTAAGAAGGAACACAGGACTCTGCTCACAATAAATTCAAAATCATCTCTGGACAGCAGTTGAGGCTGATGACACATGCACAGCACAACTTTATGTTTTTTCCAAGTAGCTTGTGGATATTCAAGCACTGCAACAGTGACAGATGATTTCTCAGCAGGTTGTCTTCAGAAATCTTCAGAACACCTTAACGTTTTAAAAGCTAACCAACACCATGATCTGTGCTTTAAAAAGTCAGTACTGTGCTTTGGTGGCTATATCTTGCCTTCTTCATTTTTCCTCCTTCCCCCAGTGCCAAACTCGTGTTTAACCAATTTTCAATCTTCTTGCTCTGTTTCACAGCTTTCGCACATACAGCTCTTGTACTTATAGAGAGCTCTACTCCTACATTTGTCAGGTTAATTTATATATTTTTCCATGACAGAACAATTAGTAGTTAATGTGCATGTTTCTTGTTTTGTAATAGACAGGAGAGCCTTAATTGAAAATATGCTAATTTTAAAATGAAATGTTATTTTTAGAGTTGCAAATGCATTTAGACTAACCACTTTATTACAACAAATTACATGAGTTCTCAGAGATAAGGTCTGCTGGCAAGTAGGGTAGGCTGACATCATCTCTATTGGTTTAATCTGGAACACAGCTTTTCAATGCTGCCTGGGGGTCATCTTCCCTTTATCCTGCACAACTGAAAAAGTAGTGAATGTCATTATAGAATCACAGAATAGGTGAGGTTGAACAGGACCTCTGGAGGTTTATAGTCAACTGCCCCTGCTCAAAGAAGCATCTGCTAGAGCAGGTTGTCCAGGGCCTTGTCCACTTGGGTTTTTAAAACCTTAATGGATGGAGTCTCCACAATCTCACTGGGCAATATCACCTGTCCCACCCCTCTTTTTTTTTTTTTTTTAAACAAGTTCACAAACTTTATAGGGAAAAATCCCAATATTTTAGCAAAAGTTCCTAGTTTCCATTAAACTCAGATCTTTGATAAGAAGAGGATGTTCAGGGTTTACAGTAGGAGGATGTTCTAGTTCTACAATAGCTATATTAATAGCTAGTGAGGCAGATGAATTTATGTATTTGAAGAAACATTCATCTCACCCACTGTGCACTATCATACTTTGCACCCCTCCTCTCTTTATATTCTTAATTTGGTACCTGTTTGTCAAAGAAAATCATCCTTCTTTAAGCTCCTGGTGTCCAATGAGAAAAAGAATTCCCTTTTGCTGGACCATAAACAGGCACCTGAATATTAATGAAGGCACAACCCCAAAACAACAAAATACTACTTATGTGTCCACCAGAGACTTTGTTTCCGCATTTTTCTAAAGTCAGAAATTTGCAAAAGATCCAAATGCTTGTGACGTGGCACTGGTGGAGCTCCCAGCACAGGGCTGTTTGAGATGAAGGCAGTAGGAGTAAAGCTCTTCCTCTCTGGGCAATTAGCAAGCAAGGATGGACAGACCTGCTGTGCTCTCTTTCCTTATCTAATACAAGAAACTTCTTCCCTTTCAGTAGGGAGATAAGACTTGCACACTGAACACCATATTATTTCAAACCACTGTTCATCAACAGTGAAACACTCATCTTTACAACTTAGAAGCAAGCAAGCAGGCAACTCACTCTCATCCTTTTCACACCAATGGTAAATATTACAAGTGCCTGCTAGAGAAAGCCCAGGACATCCTCAACACTGCAGTTCTCTTTTGCTGCTTCCTGGGCTGCATGATCCCCTTCAGCTAAATCCCAGTGGATATCTGTCTCCTCTCAAATAAGGGCAAACAGCTATTGGCTAGGAAAAAGAGAATTTAAACAGTTCATCTAGGGCTTTTCTACACCTCTTGCATTTTTTAAATTCTGTGGAGTCTGCAGAGAAGCCACAGGTTGGTTTGGTTTTTGGGGTTTTTTTTGTTTGTTTTTTTTGTTGTTGTTGTTGTTGTTTTTTTTTTTAGAACCATCCCTTTCCTTTTCCTTGTTATCCAGAAAGGGTCCTCAGGGTCCTTAGAAGGCTTAGAGAGGAAGAGTCTCTTTAAATTTGTCATAGCACATAAAAATCTCATCCTAAATTAAAATGTACCTAATTGCAATGACTATATATATGTTCAACTAGTTAGTTCTTCACCTTATTCTGCAACAGTTTCTCTGATGACTGCCTCCAGGTTTCTTTTTCCCCTCAACACAGCTTCTGGCTATGCTATCTCTGAGCTTTTAAGTGTTTATGGTTGGCCTTTTTTTTAGTCCTTCTGCACATGAGCTGTGCAGACTCAATCCACCGGTGCCACCAGTGAGAATTTGGGCTAGATTAGTTATCCTGTCTACACCATGCTCCTGTGAGCTCAATTCAGGATTCAACACTATGTCATGTAGCAAACAGGAAACTGGTTTTATGTCCATTCAGATACAATAAATTGTAAATGTGGCTTCATGGTTTTCATGGTACTGTAACAAACTCACCATTTACAGCATGTAAAATATTTTTTTTTTATGATGACAAATCCTAAGCAGGTGAAAGGTTGAAGTAATTAGTCCAATAGTTCTACCCACAGATTTATCCCTTGATTTAGCCTAATGAATGTCAAAAGAAAAAGCAGAAATGCCAAGACATTTTCAATAATTCTTGACCAGTGTGAGTAAAAGAACTAGCAAAGTCATTTTAAAGGATGTACACTGGAAAAAGCAGGGATCAAAACATGTACTTCGGTTTAATTTTTCTGCAAAGAATTTGATTGCAAATTCTAAGTCCTGACATCAGCAACCTACTCACAAGAAGTAGTTTCAGGTCAAAGTGGAAAACAGGAACAGAATAAAAAAACATTGATATTAAAAATAAAGCCAGAAATGTAAATATTTTCAGAGAAAGACAATCTTAAGAAAAAATTAGTCTAGACAATGTAAACTTAGAGACATTCTGCCCAAGAAAATCTTATTTTTATTGCCGAACCATATTGTAACTTTCAGTGAGTCTAGTGTTGAGACTGAATCTGCTGTGGTTGCACAACAGTTTCTGTATTAAAGAAGTAAGGCAACCATGGAATTCCTTGGTAACATTTTAGTGACAGAGCTATTCTTGTGGCCCCTGCTCTCTTGCAGCGATTTCACACAACACAACCCAGTGCAGAACAAGTTCAAATTCCAACTTTTAATTCAAATTTCATACAGCCTATATTGGCTTAATTTTCCTTCAGTTTATAACCAACAAAGCTGTGTCTGGCTATTTGACTCCCCCTGCCCTCAGCAAAGAAGCTTCTGATTTACACCTGGTGGTCAGCAAAGTTCTGCTGTGATTCATAACTCTATCAGTGATGTTTCTTCCTAATTAAGACTCTAAATTCTCAGCAGCTATTCAAATTAAAGAGTTAGTAATTTGCTTATATTCACTTCCCCACTGTACTCATTATTTCCATTGAAGGCTGAGAGAACCAGCAGGTTGTTTAAGCACTAACCTGCCTGGTTTTCCTGTCAGCTAAAGCAGGGTGCATACAAATCATGATGTGAAAGGAAGCTTTTCAGCCATTACATGGAAGCAATAGGCATGGACAATATTAATTTGGCTATATGCAGCTTGTAGGTGAAGGGCAATGGAGCAAAAACATGTTCCTTGCTTAAACTGCACCAGCCATTTGCTCTCTACTTTGCTTTTCTTTCCCCTTCTTATTATTTATAGATTTGTGCAGGCACCAAATCAGAATGGCTGATGGGATGTATGAACTTTTCCATGATAGCTGAGATTTCCGTAGAGGATGGCTGATGTTTCACTAGACCTGTACTTTAACTAATAGGGAACAGTGAGGGAGGAAGGAAAGATGTGAAGCATTCCTGGAACTAATAGGAGATTACCATTACGACCGAGAAACTCAAGAGGCAACAAGTTTATTAGACACACCATTACTACCAAATGGATATGTTTTCCTGATCCCCATTCTAATTTATCATGAGCAAAAAGCAGCTGCGCCATTAAGCATAGAGAAAAAGCCAATGAGATGCAAATATGCAAGAGACTAATTACCAGGCAGGCAAAAGAGCTTCTATTTTGGGTCTGTTGAACAGGGGATTAATTTTTTGTAATGGAAGTGAAACCTGCCAGATCAGGCTCCTGTATAACCAATTGCCTTCAGATTCGCACTGAACCATCCTGCACGTCTGCACTGAGCACTCTGTGTCAGAGGCTTTTATCCACACATGGTGCAGTCCCCAGCACAGGCTCCTCTGGGGTCTGATTTAAAAAAAGGAACATTTCCTAATGGCTGGCACTGGGTAGTCCCTCGACAGGTTGTTTGAACTAGAGTCTAAAAAGAAGGAAAGAAAGCAAACACCTCTGAAGTGTATATTTTCCTTGGATTATGGACAATCAACACTCATTTAACTCATGTTCTTAATCTATTCAGTAGTAATCACTTGATGTTAAAGTGATGTACATCAATAGATCCGAGAAGGAGAACAAAAAAAATTGTTCACTTTATCCTTTTTTAAAAGGCTTGGACCTTCATCAAAGAAATAGCTTAATTTCAGAGGAGTTTCATTGTAATTTTTCCATCACACTAAATCACTGATGGAATAATACACTCTAATACACTAGATTTATGAAGTTCTCTTAACTGTACTTACTACTAGAGGTAGGAACTGTACTAGTTTTAATCCTCTCTCAAGTACTCTGGCTACTTAAGGGTATGTATACTCATTTTATTGTTTTATATTCTATGAAGTCTAATAATTTGTAGAAATTAGCTTACTAAGTAAAACAAACAACACTGCAAACATTTCATTAGAGTTCTGGAGTTTTAGGAAAGCGCAAAATAGCATTGCTGTGAATTAAAACCGTTTCACCTGGAACCACTGCGATTAAGATTTTGCCCAGTTTACATGAAATCTGTTGGGGTTGTGGATTCCTCTGTTCTTTCCCCACACCATCCGAGATCACTGTTTACCCTTTAAGCATAGTACATGGCGTGGAGCAGTTGAAAGTATTATTCTCCTTAAAACCATTAGAAATAGCATCAGATGCTTGAAAAATGATAAATTGTATCTTTCACCCTTTGAGTACATGCATTTCCTTGAGAAGCAGGATAGTGTAGTATGCAATCTCTGTAATTTGCCATCGTTTTCCATAGATTTTTTTTTTGCCTGATGTACATCTGTTTTTCTCTGATATTTAATCTTGTTTTGCATTACCTCCTCTTCTTTCCCATAAATGTTACCTGCAGATAAATTTCTATCCTCATGATCTCAATGTCTGAGAAATTTTCTTCCTTTCACTACTTAAATTAAAAACTTGATTTGGAAAACTAACCCAACACTTGGAAAGCAGAGGTTAAACGAAGTTTAGCCCAGATGTTTGCTTAGTTTATTTATTTTATTTTTGTTTCAGGTTTTGGCCCAATTCTTTGCCGAGGGAACTGAAGGGACAAGGTAGTATATAAACAAAAATTTTCAGGACACTAGTACAGAATAACAGGCTGCACTGTATCAGAGTTTTAAACCGTCTGGAGGAATAACAATGTAGTAAAGCTTGTGGTCTGCACAGAGATATTCAACCTCATATGTGGATGATGGGGAAGATTCTTCTACAGAACAGCAACCATCCGGAGCAAGACAGAAGACAAATTTCTGCTTTAAGAACTCAGATTGAAAACACAGGGAAAAAGCAATTTGTATTGCTCACATGCGATTCATCTGTCATCTGTAACCACTCAAGGAGAAGACCTGAGTATCACAGTGGGCAGTTAAAGAAAACCATGTTGTCAACACAAAGTGGCAGCAAGAACAAAGTAAAATGTTTGCCTATAAAAATGGAATTTGAACTAACACTGGGTATTAGCACTGATACTAATCTTTCTTGCTAGTAAGAAGCCAGCACTCTGCCCCTGCCCTGATTACTGCATATAATTTGCCAAGCCTATTTGAAAAAGGAGATCAGCATAATACGTAAAGATAAAAGAAAGCAAGATGGGAAGATTTCCAGCAAAGGGAAAAGTAAAATGAATAGGCTTATTTAGGCTGGAAGCAGGGGGCAGGGAGGGGAGACTTTCAGAGGTATTTGTTGCTTTAAATGCCAAGTCAACCAGACATCACTGCTTACTGCTGTCAGAATACAGAAAGGGAACACTGCCTAAAATTAAAAAAATAATAATAACAACTAATATTTAGCCAAAGTATTTCATAAGACAAGGCATTCTTTAGAGGAAAAAAAAGTAGGCAGGCTTATAAATATCAAGATGAAAGCATTCTGAATTACGCCAAACTCCACTGTCTTCTGCCAAGAAAATGACTTCACTATTTTACATAGTAGAATTTACACTTTTAAACACCTTCCTCTGAAGCATATTTTACTGACTACTGTCTTGAGATACCACTAGGACCAGATATTTCCACTAGTTTCCCATGATATGCACATTTCCAGTCTTCTGTGCCAGGTACAGAATATTTATCTCCTGTGAGCACTGATTTGATGGTAACACTGACAACTGTTAAATGTGCATCTCTCTAAAACTCACAAAAGTGGAACTTCTAGGAATATACATCCCAAGACTAAAACAACTTTGAGGAGTCCCTGGCATGAACCTTTTCCAAATGAGCAGTGACTCAGGTTTTTCCAACAGCTTGATGACTTACTTTCCACATCACAACAGAAATGACTGGCCGCAACATTTTTTGTTTTTCATTTGTTTGGTGTTTTTTTTTTTTTAACCACTTCCTTTTTCAGTTTCTTATGACAGTTAACAGTTTCACCCACAAAAAGAAATTAGAGCCCCAAAGAAATCAAACATACATTCAAGTAAATACTGCAAATATCAGGACTGATAACAACAACAGTGATAACTCATCCTTAAAAAACTTGTGAGAAAAGAAAAAAAAATGTTTGAGGGTTTTTTTTTTATTCATAAACCAGAGAAAACACTTTATTCCATGATGCTAAAAGCTACAGCTGCACAAGAGAGTAAATATTTTATTAGCAGATGCCTCACAAATGAGACTGAACAAACACATTCTTATAAGAGAACATATAATCAGACAGCAATGCCACACTACAGAGGAGTGAACTGTTTGCAGGGAATCTAACCGGCCTTTTCCTGTGAGAGTTCCTATAATTCCATCCCACAGCTATTCACTTGTTAACTTTTTGTTATCATCTATGGTCAAAGTATCCAAGGGAGTATAATAATAATAATAATAATAATAAAATAATAATAATAATAATACTCTGCATATTACCTTCCTTCTTCAGCAAACCAAAAACTGGACTTGGAAAGTCTCAGGACCTTATTGTAATACAACCTGATGTTGTATTGCATTTTACTGTATTGGAAAGTGAACACTCTAGAGATCCTTCAGATTTTTACCAAAACATATTGTTCTGCAATTGCTGATTATCAACGTGTTTTATGTCCTTAGAGACAACAATCTTTTGCACTACTTACCATAATCAAGGCCCTTTTCTTATTGCTGTAGTAAATAATACACATACGTCAGTTTGATATTTTTCCTGGCTATGAGTTGACATGACTGACAGACACGAAGGTTAAATATGTCAAGGGTAAGTACTGAAATGCATACTCAAATCTTCAAGACTAACAAAGCCACAGCAAGCTACTATGTCTGCATAACAGAGAGGGCATGAAGCGCTGGCAATACAAGCATGAGGAAAGCTAAAGTAACTCTTAAAACACGGGCACTTAACTTAAAATGTCCTTAGTTAAGGACACCAAGTAGAATAATACACCAAAAAGGGAAAAAACTGATGAAGAAAAATTTTTATGCGGGGCTCTTACTCTCCCAAGATCTATTCTGATGTCTCTATTGATACTTGTCTTATCAGTCTTACTTTGCCTGAATTGAGGAATAGGAATAGGTTTCCTATCAGCAAGGCTGACTGACCTCATTTCCACAAAGGCGTAGAAAATTTCTGGTCCTCTGTGTTTTGACAGCAAAATTTTAAAGTAAAATAGATGATCTTCAGAAAAGGAATCATGGATATGGGCAATTAAGAGTCTCCATAATGAAAACTGTTTGTAATTGGACATTGTGCTATGTGGTGGTTTACAGCACGCAGTACTGGACAGTCAGGCACCCAATGAACACAAACTCTTCCAGGCAGCTTGGCTCCAAGTGATTATTGAAGAATGCTGGAGACCTGGAGTCAAACAAACCGGAATATCCTTAGAGGTAGGACAGAGCAGTTAAGTGCCCCACCAGACACATGAAAGCACTCAGAGATACAAGGGCATAGCAAAAAACGCCACCCTTGAGAACAGAAGGATTGTATTTTCAGTTACAAATCTATAATAGGAAAACCAAAACCAAGGGAATTCCAGTGATTAGATGCACACACTCTCTGGAGCATTCAATAAATGTGATCAATACACCTTCTGTTGCATTAAAAGAAACCAATGAACAAATGTCTGGTCTCAAAGAGTATGTGAGTTATGATTGCCAGAGCCTCTACTGACAAGCAGTATCTGAGGAATCTAATTCCTTCTGTAAGCATAGGGTGTTCAGGGAAGCAAATGCCTCAGCAGCATTATCAATTTAAAAATCAGTTCTAGGGACTACAGAGGATTTTGTTTAATGCCAAAGGAATGTTGACTCCTTAGATGTTACAGAGGAACATGTTATAAAGGATACAGAGGTTATATATAGACCTAGGAAAAGGGTCAAATATATTTTATACAAGTCCTCAGATGAACAGAAACATTGAGGAAACTGTTAAGGCTGTCACGTATGACAAAAATGCAGGCCAAGTCAAGTAAAAGAGTCCATTTCAGTACCACAGGGAAAATTGGCCCCAGAGGAGGGGAAAAAACTGCACAAGACCTTTTTGCAGAGTGTGCAAGCAAATCTATTCACTGTGTTGAGCTATCATTAACAGCAGATAGTAGGATGTAAGAAGTCACTGGATTCATTACATACTCATTCTCACTAGACATCATATACCCAGTGGGTGTCAGTTTGTCCAGCATGCATTTAAGCAGTTATCAGCCATGTATTGGATTATTTACATTAATTTAATATGGTTACCTAGTGAAGCACAGATGGTTACCTGCTGACAATCTCATACAACAGAAAACAGAAGACAAAATGTTATCAGTAACTGAGGTCACAGTACCTCAGACCTCATAGTTTTATGAAGAGATATGAAAAACATAAAACTTTTATGGTTTTGGGGCCCAGTATCTGCTAACTGTTTCCTGACAATGAATTTTCACAGTCAGAAGCAAGCAGCAGTACCATGGGAGACTGTACCTGTGAAACGGATACTTTATGGGGAAAAGGCAACACCTCTCAGAACTCCTTAAGAGAAGGGAGGCAAGAAGCAGGGACCTGGCTGCTGGGCTCTTAGACCACATTAACTCTCCGAGGCAAAATACAACTGGAACACAAAAACTTTAATTTACAGCCAAGCTGCAGAAAACTATGCAGAATAACTATGCAGATGCCTCAGAAAACTGCTAAGTAGCAGGTTGTTCATACACTTTCTGAATGCTCTATCACATGACTGTTGCTTTATCAATAATTATTTATGTATCATAATTATGCATCATTATTTTTATTACTAATACTTCTGACATGATGGAAGGGAGAACAGTACCTTTTGGGCAGTCTCACCAACCCATTTGGAAATGGCTGTTGTGCTGTGCAGAGACTGTAGCTGCACAAAGCCAAAAAGCTTAATGTAGATACTGAACAAAGCTGACCTCTGCCAGAGGGTTTGGTTCAGAATAGCTACCAAACACCACAAAATATAAATTTTAGGTTGTTCACCTGTGAAACTATGCTTTTTATTTTTTCTTTCACGTCCTAGATTGTATACGACTGTTCTGGAAAGGACCTGAACTTTCAAAATACTTGCAACACCGGTGGTTTAACATGGGTGTCAGAATATCACGGGAAGACGCAGCCACACAACTCAACTGCTTCTCCTGCTGCATCTGAAATTTACAGTCTGAACTTTCAGAAACAAAAAGGAAATATTGACAACATGAGAGAAGTTAAAATACCTACCAAAAGGAAGAACAGGAGATGCAGTAATGAGCATGCAGTTAAAAACCAGTCACTTTGAACTGGCAGCTTTCTGCCTTGTCTAAATTTATAGAGCCACCCGCAAGAGGGCCAAGTGAGAAACAGGACCTGCAAAACCAGAAAAAACCCAAACCACAAAACCCCACCTAGCCTCTCTAAATGTGGGAACATTAACAGCAATCAAAGCAAACACAACAGAATCCTCTCCTGGGAGTACTTCTGTGTCCTGGATAGGAGAGTTTTGCATCAGCATACTTATGGTTAAGTAGCTGGAGCCCATCCAAAGGCCACAGTAAACTTCGGACTGATTTTGCAAACAAATAAGTAAAGGTCAAGGCTGAAGTTTCAGCCACTGCCTCTGGCCGCACATGGATTGCAGTCCCTAGAGATGAGAGGAAGCAGGCACAGTGCTGTGACACAGCTTCATATATTGGCATGAGTAGGCAGCATTTCCAAAATAAAGATGCAGGCAGGAGTCCCATTACCAGAACAACTATGAGGGAACAGTTTAAGAAGTGACTTCAGAAGGTAATTCTGTGTCATGTGAACTCCAAAATCACTTGGAAAATGTTACTTCACATCTGTTTGTTCCTGCAGGGGGGTCTGACAGTACCTCTTCCCAGTGCCAGCACAATCTCTGCTTTCAGAGACAGAAAACACATTCACGGTGCCAGCTTTCTGGAGACTACTTTCTTACATAAAGGGGCACGAGGCTTGCTCAGGTGCTCTCTGCACATACCAGGGCTGTGTTGAGTCTGCTGTAATTCCCTCCTAGCTGATGCACCAAGCTGTCCACATCACAGAAGCAACACCTTGCAAGAGAAAGGGGATGGCGTGCACCCACATCTCAGCCTGCTGTGGATACAGGCATGGGTGACGTCGGACACTTGGACCAGGGACCTGAGAAGTCCTCCTAAGTCTGCCTGTAAAAACACTCTGCAGCCAGCCACGGTGTGCAGCCAGAGAGGGATGGGCATGCCCTCCTCCCGCTCTGTGCTAGGCCAGCTTGGTGTTCTGCCTGTCAGAGGGGGCTGTAGGGCTGTGTCTTCACTCTGATCCCCCTTGCCATGGCCACTGGAAACCCCTTCAACTTGGTCACAGGAGTCGGTAGAAAGCAGACAGGGCACAGGGAAGAGTCATATGTCTGTATCCATTGCCACAGGTTGGCTCTCTCACCAGGGGCTCTCTCCTGATCACCTTGGAGAAGTAACACAGCTACAAAGTGTGCTCACAAGTGGTTACACACTTCAGCCATCCATCCATAGCATTCTGTGTGCTTTTACCATGGCTGTTGTGGTGTTACACAAAATAGCAGCAGCTGTCCCACAACCATGAGAGCCTCACTTGCATGAGGATCACCATCCTTTCACCAATGTAGCCAGGGATGAACCCGAGGGAAAAATAGAAATTGCCACAGCTTTAGCTAAGGAACTCATCCTCATTTCTGTATTAACTTGGGGAGGGGAACACACTGGGCCACACTGTCACAGCACAAGAAAAGACTTGGGACTAAGTACCTTTACAGGCCTCCGGAGACCCCTCTCATTCAGGATTTCAAGGGGCTTGTTGCCCAGGCACAAGCAAACAAAGTTTCACTACCACTCTTTCCAGACTTGCAACAGCCCTATGGTCCTGTTCTCCCCACACTTAAAAAACAAAAATGCAAGCTTAAATTATCTTCTAAAAATCAAGACAAAGATTAGAGCTTTTAAACGTGTTAGAACATTAAAGACCATTTTCACTGTGTAGGGAATTTTGCAATACAGTTCTCATCCTTACACAAAAGGGTTTCCGACACAAAAGGGTTTCCGACAGGTATTCCTGCAAAGTGGAACTCTGTATTGACTTATCTAATTTTTGGTATCAGGATCTCTTAGTTGTTGAGACATCTTACCTACATATGTATCACTTTAAGATAGGAATAAAAGACAGGGTGTTTATCTGAGGTAAGTCAAAACAGGGCAAGAATATGACCTTTCTCTTCTCCCATTTCAGGACATTCCCATTTCTACAATTGTATTATTGTCATCATTTTAGTTGCTATAAATCCATTACTGTAGTTTCTAAATTATTGTAGTTACTTGGAATTGAAATAACTAAGACCATGAAAGAAGTGGGAAGTGACAAAGTAATTGTTTAGCATGGGACTCATGCGAAAGATTGCCAACCAATTAACAGTAGGAAGGATGGAAAAAACAATTGCCTAGACACTCAATTTGCATGTGTAATAACCCACTATATATGCTGTAACCCTACAGATACCGTGAAGACACTTTACATTGCAAATGGTTGACTCAACTTGTAAAGGAGATTTTTTAATTACATAATATTGCTTTCCAACAACTTTTAGTTACTCATTCATGAGTCTATTATACCACAACACAGTAGCTGTAGATAAAGCTTTCAGTTCATCCTTCAGAAACACAGCATGTATTCTTTCCAGGTTGTGCATGGTTGTCAGGTAATACTACTGGCCAAAGCAGGCAGCATAGACAGCAGCACAAGAGTTGAGGCAGTCTGTGTTTTGCATGCCACAAAGGAATAAAGAGGAAAACTAGGAGATTCCTCTGCCTTCTGCTTAAGGGCTCACAAATTGCAGGAATGCATCAGTCAGGCACAACCAACACATCACGAGGCTCCATAGCTGGAGCAATGCACCGAGCAGCAACACGCCACTAGGTTTGCAACTAGTCATATCAAGGGTGAAATTTGAAAGCAAATTTCTGAGATTTTTGAAAATTATGATGCATTTCACATGGTTTGCCTAGGTTTTACAGGAGCTACCAGTTTATTACTTCAATGACTATGCATACTACTACTGACACCATCCTCAAAAATCTCTCGGGATCAGTGGTGGTGTTAAAAAGAAGTGGTCTCCAGCAGGCAAAAAACACCAGTGAGTATCACAAGCTTGTCTCAGACAATTCCAAAGGCATGTCAAACCACCATTATTGTCAGGAAGCAAATAGGATATCAAACAGAAACCGCTAAAACTATTAAGGGCACCTCCCCAGAGGAAGAAGGAAATGGAGCTTTAAGCCTCCTCTATTATACATTAAAATCAGAGGGTTTTCAGCTGAAGAAAAGATTAAAGCAGCAACTAGCACCTGGCTTATCATTTAGCTATTTCCAAAGCATGTGCCAGCCATGACAATAACAAAAAGACAAGCACCTTGAACACTGCCATCACAGATCTTAAAAATTAATGAGACAGTCTATAACTACGAGATAAATATTGAGAAGTTGTTTACCCAGTCACTACCAGAATACTCCAATTCCCAATAAGAACGGTACAGGCATCAAAGTAATTTTGTGATTTAAATGTTAACTAATATAATTGCACAGTTTTTCTTTTACTCATAAAGTTTTTTGGTCTACACAATTCTTAATGGTATAGGAGGACCTGGTGGGTCTGTGTGCAGGGGGAAAACTGAGCAATTTAACTATTAAGAGATTAATGGTCTACGTAATGGCTAAATAAAGAAAAAGCAATTAATATTGATGAAATGTTTTGAGGTAATTTTTGTAACAAATATCCTCTGATCTTTCCAGCCATTATAAGCCTCAGTTTGTCTGTATAATTCCCATTGAAGTTAATAAGGTCCAGGAACAGTCCCTAGGACTCAGTCAAGAAACTAGTTTTACACAGTATGGAGTGTTTGTACCTAATTTGTGCTCCCACATTCCTCCCAGTATGCAGGCTAGAGAAAAACAGACAAGCAAACAAGTTAATTTCAAACAGCAGCTGAAGTGAGGAGATTAGTCTCTGTCAAACAAGTGTGGCATTTACTTCGCTGTTTGTTTACAACAGCACCTATGGCCTGACACATCTTACCTAGACCTCCAAGGTCTAGGTTGACTTTGAGACAAAGAATGTCAAGGTACTTCTGAATTTCTCAAATTACACAGCAGAAAACTTGAAAGAGAATGACTGAGTTTAATGCCACACAGCTTAAAATCACCTACCCCTGTAACAGACAAATACCAGTTTTCAGCTCTTCCTGTATGATGCAAACTACAAAACAAAGAGTGCAGTTTTTATACACACAAGAAATGGGATTCAGCAGAGGCTGTTCCTCTCTTTCAGAGATGGAATTTCTCAAACATAATGTTTTCACCTCTCTTCCTCCTGTGATCTGGATATATCTTTCAAGGAATATGTGTTTGGGTCAAATTTCAAATTCTAAAAACACTCAAACTGGAACACCACCACAGTTTCTTTTAGGGATGTTCTCCCTAACTCAGAAAGCCAGCATCTAGGCTGTATAATCACAATGACAATATGGCTGTAGTAAAAAGGATGTAGTTTAAGGACAGAATAATAGAGACCATACATGTCTTCTTTTCTTTTTTTATTCTGTGAAAAACAATGAATATGCCTTGCACTTGTAACTTCTTGTTCGTATTCAGTGAAGTGTCATGGGGCAAATGTTTTATTTTTGTTGTGCTCCCAAAATGTTCTTAAATTTTCAAGTACATTAAACACATATTTGTCACAACTCTTTAGCCCTGCTCAGCACATCTGCACTCATACACGTTTTGGCACTGCCTGGTGCACATCATAAAGTTGAACATAAAAGATGCGTTAGAACTCTGCTTAAGAGTTATTTGCTGCTAGACATTAAAAATGACAAGCACAGACTATCAAAACTTCCTGATAGTCTTACTAATATTTCAATTTATTGTCATATTCCAGCTTTTTACAACTTTAAAAAAAAAAATCAACATCTAAATTTGCTTGAAAATTACAACAGACCTGACAAGCTATTAGCAAATGTTCTTTTAATCAAGTGAGCTAATTTTGACACCTTTTTTTGAAGAACTATAAAAAGCAACACACTGCATGATGGTTACAGTGGGAGTGCTGTTTCCACAAACCTGCCACTCATTTTGTTTACATGTGTGAGCCATACCTGTGGCTCATGTGGAGAGACTTACAATTAACATACATTGACCAGTTTCTATTTTGCTTGCTCACAGTGGGTTGACACATTAAAAAAAATGATGGCAGCAGTAAATGGCTTGAATCAAAGACAGAACATAGAACAACAAAGAAGAAAATGAACACAAAAACCAGGAAGGTAGGTACATACTAAATGAAGACACAATTATTAATTCAACCAGAAGTCTTCCTTTTGCGGTAAACTAAGCCAGAGCTCCATCAGTAGGAACGCACTCCCCTACGCACTCTTAATCCCTAAGCTCTCCTGATTTTGCTTTCAATTCTCCATTCACAAAATCCCTGTATGATTTGCTGCTTCCCATGGCTTGCTCACCTCTGACAGCTTGTGATGCTTAGACAGTTAGGGTCACTCTCAGCCCCCCAAGGGAATTCCCTTTAGAACCTAATGATTTAGTTTTCCCCTCTAGATTCCTAAAGTTTCTCCACCCTGGAGGGGTGTTTCAGGTGGCTGCTATCTGGCTAATGCAGCACCAGGCAAACCTTCCTTTGCTAACACCCCTCAGTGTTGTCTCCTCCCCGATGCTCATCCGTGAGCTTCCCGGGGGGACCCAGTCCCTGCATCTTGTGCTCACAGCTTTTTATCTTGCATCTACAGGATGTGGTGAACATCAGAGTCTGCTATCAGCATATCAGGCAGGGGGACTCTCCTATGGCTTTTGCATGTATTTGAATGCCACTGCTGATAGCTCAGTTCCCTCTGTGCCATGGATGTGGCCATCAGGGTGCTAAATGAAGGACCCCAGTGTGCCTAGTGGTAATCTTCAACAATAGACACATCTTCACAACATGAAGATGTGATACATTTCATTCTTGGCTGTGGCCTGTTTCCAGCGAGATGCTGTACTAGGGAGGTCTATAATATCTTGGTGAGCAAATCCTGGCTTCTCCATGCTCTTATTGACCTAGGCAACAGCAGAAACGGATCCTTCCTTAGTAAGGGAGACCTCTCATGTGGGCTCCCCCACTATTGCAATCCTCAAACTTCAAAGCCACAGATTTGGGGTTCCAAAGCCCTGTTGAATAATTCACGGTGGCAGTTTCCTAGAAAGCATGCTCTCTAGTCAATGGCAACAGTTCCTCCTGTATGTGCAATAACAAAGACTGTACTGCTGGACTCAAAGATAAATCAGACTCCAATAAGACTCATCTCCTCAGTGCAGTCTGATGTTGGACATCATTTGCTTTGCTCAAAATGGTACCCATCATCAGCACAGTGTCTTCCCACAGCACCAGGGAGACTCTCTAAGCACATGCAGGAAGAGCCTCAGCTGCTGCCTGTGTGATCAACAACATCATCATGCAGTGAATAAATGCCACACATCACACTGCACATGCGCCAAGCCTATTCTCAGCATCCCTTCAGGGCAGAGCTGATCTGCTCAAAAATGGCAAGTCCAACTTGCTATATGTGATGCTGAAGATAAATTCTCAGATAGCTTCATTCATCCCCACAGCTGAGTCAATTAATGAAGCTCTGTATACACCAGAACATTTGTGTTGCTAATCATACTGACACTCTCAACAGCAATGATCAAGTGAAGAAGTTCCTGACATCTTGCTCTTACTAAGTTCCTTGATGGCTTCAGATCAACATACTCCATTTTTTACTGTTTCTGATGTATATTTATGACTTTGGTTGGTTTTCCCCTTCAGAATAATTCCCTTGTACCTAAATTCTTCCCTGCAGATTACTATCTCCAAGACAACAGAGAACTCCAGAAGGAACACTGCTACATAAATCCTCATCATTTCTCCAAATCCTAGCTCTTCCTCAGCCATCTATCAGTGTCAATGCCTATGTCTGTATCTTGCATCTGCTTCTTCTTCTGAAACGAAAGATTCTACAAGCCCCACACTTCCTAAATCTTCCATGCTTGATACACTTCCCTCCCCAACAAAAGAAAGAAAAAGAGAAAGGAAGAAAGGTATTGTGTCCATAGGGATAGTCAAGTGCCTGCCAAATACAAAATATCCATCCTGGCTCCACGTGAAGCAATGAAGGTGGATCAAACATGTAATTTGTGGAGGAGGGAAAAGAAAAAAAAATCTTGGCTGCCTTAGCTCTTCTAAGCAAATCCTAAAAATTCTCCAGTTTATTATCCCTGGGCACAAATGCTTGCTCCATTGCCAAATAAGGTTTCCAGACAAATCAGTTATTGGGGTTTTTGGCTACTATTACTCCCAGGTATCAGGCCACCTGAAACAAAGTACAGAATTTACAGCGCTGAGTTGTGCTCAGTTTCCATAGGCAACACCCGAGGACACTTAAACACCTTCAGAAACGGGCACATCATCCTGATAAGGATTCACTCATGCTCTGGAATTGGAGTGGTTTAGCAGCTTTGCCCCAGATGTACCCATGCCTGGCCCATCAAAAAGAGAGTCAACAGGACATTTCCATTTCTTAAGAAAAGGTATTAGATGAAAGATTTAACAAAATCAATTACTTTCTTCTGTTCATTTTGACTGAGTGGAGGTGCACAACTTCAGGTGACCTGGATCTTATGGAGAGAGACTTTGCCGGAACAGCAAGGCTTTTTTAATTGCGATTATTGAGAAAAGGCTTGGAGAATATATGTCAGCCTCAATTTCTGATGACAGGTTAGGAGATTTACACTCATCCAAAAGACTTTTTCCACTGCCATGGATGGCAAAACACATTTATCAAGGCTAATTTCATTTTGCAGTATTGTTTTGCCTGTTTGTGTTTGCTGGAACAATAGCAATGACATGACAATTAGTGTCTGAAAGAACTGTACTGCACATTTCTTTTCTGAATAATAGAGCCTAGGTCACTTAGTCATTGCTGTAATGGAAGTTTCATGCATTTCTTAACCCCACCCCCCCTTTTTTTTTTAAACTCTAGGGAGCTGTGTACCTGCTCTAAGCACCTCTAAGCACAAGCCTTCCTAAACCTTACTGGAAGCTTCATGTACAGACTAAAGTTAGATCTGAATTCCTAATTAATTATTTGTAAGGCAATCCCTCTTATATCCCTATCTTGCCTTTGTGAAGGGTCACAACTGTATCTTCTGAAACAAAGTGTCCAAACATGCCCTTTGGTATTTTCTATTAAGCTTCAGCTTTTTAAAAATAGTTTTGTCAATATCTTGGTTCCCCAAAGAGACTAAAGGCTAGTCTCGCCTCCCTCACAAACCAGACAGTGAACATCCTAGCATCTGTAAAAGAGTCTCTCTGCCAGGCTTCCTTCCATAATCAACTACCATAACCCACTGAGTGAGCAAGCAAGCAAGCAAAAAAAAAATTTTTTTTTTTCCAAACCTCATACTTTCTGTTCTTAATACATTCTGAAATTAATCTGAAGGGGATAAAGCTATCTTCACCTGGTATCACTGTCTGAGACTCAAACCTTTCTCTTCAAGAACTGCATTTTCAGCCCTGTCCCACTCCTTCTGGCATACGGCTCAGTATAAGTTTTCAGGCTGTAAATCACAGCCAGGGATGATTTTCAACACCACTGTACCTTTACAGTAAACAATGCAGGGCCAGCTGGTCCTTAGGGGTCTTACAGAAGGTTGCAGAAGTCCTCTTGCAGAGGTCAGCTCAACCTTTCATGTCTGCAAAGAGGTAATTTGGTTTCTATGCTGTTTATTCTTTCCACTGAGGATCCAGGTTATGGCAGAGAGTTTTCAGAAAAGGAAGGCATTAACTTTTGCTGTTACTCCTCACATTGCCTTCCCTTCTTGCTGAAAGTTGCATCAGACTCTGGCTATGTGGACTGTGTGATGGCTCATTTCCCAGAGCAGCACTTTTTGCCACTTGACAACCAGAAGAGAGTTGCAAGACTGAAGGGTAACAAGAACCATCCACACATCACTGAGGAACAGCCCTCTATAAAGGAAAGGACCTGGGGAAAGGATGAGGATCTTGGGTTTTATCCCTTTGAGAGCACTGATTTCTCTATATTTTAATGTGAAGCAAATGGAGCAAAGTGGAGGGATAATTAAGGGAAAGCAAATAGGAAGGAGAAAACCAAACAAACCCCCCAAAATCACATTAGTACATGATAAAGCTGGACAGAGTTTACATAGAACTTTAAAGAAAACACTCCTATGTTTCTCCAAAAACTTTCAAGATTAATGCTTTTTTCTTCACAACAAACCTTATACTCAGGCTGAAAACAGTAGTGGTTATTTAAATGAAATTACTTTTTTTTTTTTTTAACTGAAAATTGGATTGCATCTACATGAAAACTTTTGACATCTATTCTGAAACAAACAGAAACTGTGTGGTGGTGCATTCCAAACTCCTCAGGACACTGCCTTTCAAAACATTTTTGTGAAATCATTTAGGGCTCAGTTTAGGGCTTTGTCAAAAATGAGTTCAAACCTAGAACCTGGCCCAAAAAAATCTGGGTTCCTTCCTGGACTGTGTGCCAAGCTCTTATAGAGGCTGGCTGGGAGGCTCCTGGTCCTGCTCCGATAGTGGTTCAGGGTGAGACAAGGGCAAGCTCCTGAACCCAGAAACTCAGTATTGCTTTCAGATCCACCAGTTCAGATATATTGTGTAATATCAGAGGTAACTGGCTTTGTTATTTATTAGATAAATAGTATACGGGATTCAAGTTGGCAACTAGATACACGTGCATAACTACATACATTAATGTCTGTCTTTTATTATAAGTTTTCTGGTGTGAGACAGATATCCTACGCTATTTCTATACTATCAGGCATATTATGTCTGAGCCCTGATTATATATTTGGGCCCTTCCATTAATAACAATGAAATGCAAGAGGCAATAAATAATAAATATGAAATGTTTTGTGCAGAATCATAGCTGAAGTTTGTACATATATGGGGTCTTGTCCCAGCTAGGAAAGCAGATGATATTTTAAGGTTCTATTTTTATGAAAAGAATATATTTTTCCCCATTAAAAATGGCAAACTAATAGACTTCATTGCTATGGGACATTCTCTCCATTTTTCTTTGTTATGTTCATTCAGTCTGCAACTTACACATTTAACAGTGATTTGGCAAAGTGCTTTTGAACTCATATTATTGAGAATCAATTTTTCTTCAGCACCTAAGTAACTACAATAACTGAAAATCCTCACTTCAATATCTGCTTAGACATAACTGTTGCCCTCAAAATTTATAATCATGGCAAATTTCAAACTGAGACTCTGAAAAATATTTCTCTGCTAGGTAGCAGCTTTTCTTTATCCTTTCTTAGTCCTCTTTCTATTCTCTTTCAACAAACATTACTACAAGATGATTTTACTGATTTCTGCAGCACAGGAAATAGACATTACACTTAGATGTGTGAATATTTGTGGAAGAAACAGTGTATTTTCTACATCAAGGTGTCTGCAGAAACAGCACAGCACTCCCCCAAATCCTTTCACAGCATTCAGAACAGAGAAACAAACATCTTTTGGATGTAGGACAACAAAAGGAATATACAACACTGCTGTGTCAAGAGAAATGTTAAACTGAAACTAGGTACTGATCCAGTTAATTTTGCTTTAGTCTTTCATATGATTAATAGTTTGGGGAGGTTGAAGGAATGCTTCTGGCAAGGTCTGCATGGCCTAGAAATCAAAACACAAACAAGTTCTAAGGTTTCCTAACCCCTTTTTACCACTGGCTCTCCCTGAGTGATTATATGCTCCAGAATCTTCTCTCCAACTGCTAATTTCAGAAGATACACTCATTTGAAAACTGAATAGGAGCATCTCATGAGTTCTTTGGCCTACTGCTCAAAGTCTATATGATGAAGGCTTTCAGACACTTTTGCAGTTGACACTGAGAATTCATTTAAGTGACTGATAATTAGACTCTAAAAAAAAAATAAAATCAAAGGGAAATAAGTGGGAGCAGGCAATGCGTCTGTGGAAACCTCACTACCTACAGCCCTTCTTTATCAGAACCAGGGACTTTCCATTACAAGATTTGTCTTCTTTGCATTAATTATTTGGATGCTTGTAAAAGTGGCAAGACTGGTGGAAACTTCAGTTGTCTACAGCAAACAGTAATTAATAGTTTTGGCTGGGTTCAGATCCTGCAGAGCTCCCACATGACTACAGTTTCTTCCCTAAATTGTATCTCTCAAAAGGAAAAAGACTACCAATAGGCTGGGCAGGCAAGCCCTGCGCGTAAACTGGCCTCTTACTCAGTGTCTTCTTCCTGTAAGAGTGAAGCAGCATATTTGCTAAAATGCAGTCTTTTACAGAACCAGTAAAGCAGAAGAGACTGGCTGACCGAGAAGATGACTGTGTTCAGAGAGTGCAGGTTAATATTTGAGCCCACCCCAATTTTCCTTCTGTATGTGAACTTGTTTAAATGACTTTATTGACTTCAGTTTTCCATCAGTTAAAAAAAAAAAAAGACGACAATAAAATCTTTCCCTACCCACCCTCTGTATATCTTGCCTGTACGATGCAGTTTTAGGTATATGGACAGGTATGGTCTTGGTCATCATTAAGTTTTCTATGTGATACTGCAAACCCACACACCCCTTCCCACAAATCCAGAATAAAACTGTATCATATTAAAATCTAACTGTACACTGAGGCTAGAAGATGTATACACCAATTTCTGCTTTGACTTCACAGTTCTACAAAGCTTGAGAGCCTACTGCAGCAAAAAACTCTCATAACAACTTTGCTGAACCTTTACCTTTTAAGGATAAGACTATTACTAAAAACAGGGTCTTCAATAAATAGCAGTATTTTTGTATGTACAGCTTTCATCACTTCAAAATTACTATGTAGTAATTTCACATAGTCCAAAGCTTCTAACAAGCTGCACAGCACTGGAGGCAGCAGCAGTGAGAAGTCAAAGGCAGAGGTACCCAAGTGCAGACAGCAGGAGACCCTGCAGAGCAGGGGAGCTCCCAGGGTTGGCTTCCACTCAGGCTACTTGTGCCAGAGCCCTGCTGCTGCCACCACTGCCGCTGAATGGGTTCTTTTAAAGCTAACCCAGGTGTATTGGTTTTATGTGGCAAGGTTTTGGTAGCAGGGGGGTTACAGGGGTGGCTTCTGTAAGAAGCTGCTGGAAGCTTCCCCTGTGTTCGAGAGAGAGCGAGCCCATACCAGCTGGCTCTAAGACGGACCCGCCACCGGCCAAGGCTGAGCCAATCAGCGATAGTGGTAACGTCTCTGTGATAACATTTTTAAGAAGGAAAAAAAGTTGGGACAGTGAGAAACAGCCGCCGGAGAGGAGTGAGAACATGCAAGAGAAACAACCCTGCGGACACCAAGGTCAGTGAAGAAGGAGGGGGAGGAGATGCTCCAGGCGCCGGAGCGAAGATTCCCCTGCAGCCCGTGGGGAAGACCGTGGTGTGAGGCAGGCTGTCCCCCTGCAGCCCATGGAGGTCCACGGTGGAGCAGATATCCACCTGCAACCCGTGGAAGACCCCACACCAGAGCAGGTGAGTTCCCGAAGGAGGCTGTGACCCCATGGGAAGCCCGCACTGGAGCAGGCTCCTGGCAGGACCTGCGGATCTGTGGAGAGAGGAGTCCATGGAGCAGGTTTCCTGGCAGGACTTGTGACCCCGTGGGGGACCCACGCTGGAGCAGTGTGCTCCTGAAGGACTGCACGCCATGGAAAGGACCACACTGGAGCAGTTCGTGAAGAACTGCAGCCTGTGGGAATGGCCCACGTTGGAGAAGTTTGTGGAGGACTGTCTCCCGTGGGTGGGACCCCACGCTGGAGCAGGGGAAGAGTGTGATGAGCCCTCACCCTGAGGAGGTGAAGCAGCAGAAAATAACATGTGATGACCATAAACCCCATCCCCGTCCCCCTTGTGCCGCTGGGGGGGGGCTTGGTATAGAATCCGGGAGTGAAGTTGTGCCCGGGAAGAAGGGAGGGGTGGTGGGAAGGTGTTCTGAGATTTCATTTCTCATTACCTTACTCTGGTTGATTTGTAATAAATTGAGCTAATTTTCCCTAAGCTGAGTCTGTTTTGCCCATGATGGTAATTAGTGAATGATCTCTCCTGTCCTTATCTCGACCCACAAGCTTTTTGTTATATTTTTCTCTGCCCTGTCCAGCTGAGGATGGGGAGTGATAGAACAGCTTTGGTGGGCACCTGGCGTCCAGCCAGGGTCAACCCATCACACCAGGGGTAATGCGTGTGAAAGTACAGTACTAATTATTCTCAGCCTTTTTGTTCCTTAAATGAAATCTTCACAAATGAAAGAAAGATCCTTGAGATAAAGACTTCACTTGAAATTAGTATAACCCTCAAGCTTTCAAGAATTTACGTTGAATATGCCTTACCCACACACAATTAAACCCAGACAGTTTGGGCACAGAGTAGTTTCTCTTCAGTGGCAAGACTGTTGATTATTTCCCCTTTTAACCTGCCAGGCACTTAAGAGATTTCTTCTAACAAGGTAAAAGAAAAACCACACAAACAATTTAAAAATAACAGCTCAGTTAATCTTGAATCAAATGAAGAATTCTGTAAAATATGATATTCAGACAGCCTTAACGGGTTCCGAAAGAACAAAGCTTCAGGGGAAAAAAGCAAAACATATTTTAGGCCTTGTTTTTCCAGTAGAGCAGTCAGTTCCTCACTGCAGGGACCTGAAAATTTAGGGGACAGTTTTTAAGGAGACATCCAGGGATTTACCAATGCCATTTTGTCAAGGCTAGATCTCCCAGAACCTCCTGCCTAGTGAGGGCATCAGCTAATGTATGCCATAATTTTATACAGACAGCCCTGGAGTCTCTTGCTGCTGAATTATTTATTAGTGAAACTACTTGTTTGTCAAGGCAGATAATGGGGAAAATGTTCCCTGGGAAAAGAATTATAATAGTCATGCTTTTAGTCTAAAAAAGAATCTCACTTTATATATTCAATATTTTTACTCTTTGAAGTTGAAAAACATTTAATAGCTGGTCTTAATAGGTTAAAGAACACTTAGAAGACTGAAAGATCTCAAAAGAGGTATTTAAACTGAGGAATATTCTGTTTTGGTAAAGAATTCTGAAATTATGTGCTTTTGCAAACCTATCTAAACACACCTTTTTACTGAAGAACTAATGATTTTTGATGAAAAAATGAAATATCCTCATGCCAAAACTTTCAGGTTTTGTTACTGACAGCAGTAAAAAGTTAAAAAAGGGACATAGGGCAGCTCAGTGAACTCAGTGGCCTCAAAATATAAGGAAAAGAAACTCTAGTAAGTGCTGCTGTTCACGGCCACCTCTGAAGCAACATAGCTTCCCCAGCAATTCCCTTGACAAGGTCTCAACACTTGCCCCAGATAAAGCCCCAGAGGGACAGTGAAACCCGGTGTCGCTTTAGATACATGCTTTTCACTGTACTGCAGAGGGCATACTGATATTACTGAGGGAAGGATGCCAAATTGCAAACCCTGACTAGGCAGAAATTCACGTACGTATTGATCAACGCCGGTGGTAACTTCCAGCTTATGAATGTAATTTATCATTTCTTCTCTAGTGGCCTGATCAGGTTTTAAATGAAGCCAGTGGAAAAACTCCTGCCAAATTCACTGGCAGCTAAATCAGGTCATAGATGGAAAGTTACAGAATTTCTAACAAATTTCAAAAGCACGGGGAAACAAGCAGGCAAAGATAAGATTATTTCTGACTGTCAGTTAAAAGAATCAGAAATACCCTTAAAAGTTACTTGTTTAATCAAAACAGGTTTAGTCAAAACTAAACTTCAAGCATGAGTAGCGTATGTATTATATGACTTAGGTAGCACATCAGGAATAACTATTAGCTATGTAAACTTTTAATTATGGCAAATATACCTACAGGCTACAGCTGGATCTGCACTCAGCAACAGAATTGGCACATGTATTTTTGGTTTGCTTCTGTCTGTCGATATTGCTAAAACACAGTTACAACAAGGTTGAAAGTAGAAATCATCAATAACCCTCAGCTTGGCTCAGTCATAACACACAAATGGAGCTCTAATGTTATAATGCAGATTTAGAAAAAAACAGTGTCTCCAGGGAAAAAGTGGGGTGGGGCAGGGGGACTGAATGTCATCATCCTACATTTACTCTACGGCTATCTCTCAGGCACAGGCAAATTTATCAGTTGCTTGAGCCAGGAGACTGCCAGAAGCCAGCAAGAAATAATGGGAAATATTAGGTAGTGGTTCCTGCTATGAGAGACAGGAGACCTTGGTAGGGATGAGGATCTTTGGCCCTCCTCTGGAGCAAGGAGAGCAACCCTGGCTCCCTCTAGATACCCCTTCTACTTCCTCTACTCCTACCCCATGCTACCCAGAGGCTGCAGCTGCCTCTGATGTATCCTTTACCCGGTGGCTAATAAGTGCCATTTTCAACTGGAAAAAAGTCTGAATACATGCTGATCTTTAGACTGAGCAGCAGCCTTTGAAAATACACTCATACAATACCTAGAGTGTAATAACTGGAGACAAAGTGTAGCTGTTTAAAAAGGCTATACCAGAACAACCAATTTAGTTATTAATCTATTCTTGGAAATAGAGAAGTACCATCAGAGCTTGTGCTTTCCAGATGACTGCTCTAATCAGACCCTGTAAGTCAGAAAGAGCTCGATTTTTCCCTGTGATCTTTATATTCTTCATTAAGCTGACAATCAGCATGAATTAATCAACCCTTAATCTGTTCATTCTAGGAGAAAAAATATTTCATATAAAAGATTTTCTGTTTTCTCTAGAGTCTCTAATTCATCCATATTAGGCCTTGAGAGATGGGGGACCTTCACAGAAAGCTCTCTTCTCCCACTCATGCAAATCCTTCCCTAACCTGACAGCTGCTTGCTGTGCCATATACAGTCAAGTGCAGCAAGGTCCTCAGTATATGCTTCACTTCCAACATATGAACTGTCTCATTAAAGCCAGTGTTTCACTGTGATATCAGAGACTGAAAGAATCTCCGCTTGGCTTTTTTTCTCATTACCCAGAAATCATAACTTCCTGATTTAGGCAAGGAAGTCCCTGACCACAGCGGGGAGGATACTCAGGGAGGAGGGAAAGAAATAGGGCAGGTGTAGAGTGTTTCTCTCCCTCATGTGATCTCCAAGCCTCCAGCAATCAGGTATTTAGGGGCTTCCTAAAACAAAGGCTGTGTCCAGACCGCTGTGTTAAATAGACGTGAACAACTCTGCAAGTCCCCTCTCAGACAGATCATAAGCTACAAAAACCACTACGTTCTCTAATTCAGCATGCCACTTCTAGTATTAACTATGTATTTTGATATTTTGGGGCCGAGTTTGTTCCCTTTTGACTGCACTAGCAATACCTGCAACCATTTGAATGCAGCAGCCATTTGGATCTGGAAGCATCTACATGTTGTCCCTAATAACTGAAACTGAGACTTCAACAATCATAAAAAGTATTATGATCACAGATGTTCCTTCAGCTCTTATTTCCCTGAAACAAGAACACCAATGGTACTGCAACTCACAAGACTTTCAAACAGAGAAACCTTAAAAACTTTGTGTAGCCTATTAGAGTGTGCTCAACGGAGCTGCAAAATTCAGGGCATTTTTTCTACATTTTTAGGGGATTGCATTGTAGAATAAACATGTAGACCATTTGCAGAAGAGCACTGTGAATACCAGTGCATACATCAAATCCCTCCTTTCCTACAGCTCGACACCATTTGTGTTCGCATGATGGCCTTAGCGCTCTCTCACCTCTAAAATAAACTCAAGGAATTTAAGAAATAAAGCATGAATTAAGAGATAAATTGTTTCCAATTACATTTTCTGTTTTGCCAATAGAGCCAGCTTTTCATCTCAGGCAAAAATCTAAGGCGTAGCTAAGGAGCAGGTGGGTTGCATGCATTTCCCTCAGACTTATAGCCTACCATGCATATGCTGGGTGAATATTCCATAGCACTCAGCTTGCACAGGCTGCTTTCATTAACCCAGTGTTCCACTTTATTATCTGCCTAAAAATAGCAATGTGATGTAATTGTCAGATTTTTCAAAAGGAAAACACAGAGCAATTCTCCTAATTGATCCAGCTATTTTTCTTGCACTTACCTTTCAGAGGTGTTGACTGCCTCAGAGCCCAGCCTGTATGAACAATTTTATGAATCAATTTTATATGGAAACAACCTGAGCATTAGAAATGACTCTTCTTTAGGTTTCAGGGAAGTTAACATTTCAGTCACTAGCAACCCTGCATACAAAACATCTTTGAATCACTGAATGTGTGATTACATCTTTCTACAGGCCTTCCTCTAATGGGAAACCAGTGTTCCCTTTACAGCAGAAGGGCTGAAATGGTTTAAAATTTAAAGAGCTATCATGATTTCCCCTACAATAACACCAATAAAACACAAGAACTAATTTCCAGCATGTTCCTGATCTACAGCACTAACATACCCAAAAATTATCCGTCGTGCAAATTACAAGGGAAGGTGCCTTCCCAAGATCTTCTGAAGATATATGTGAAAAATAATTTTCAGCAAGAACCAGGCTGTAACAGGCTTGTGGACAAGCAAACAAGCACGTGTATGGGTGGGTGGTGTGCAGGGAAGGAGGAGGTAGAGAGCAAGTATTGAAACCCTGCCACTTGTCCTTTGCCTTGTATGGCCTGTGTAAGGACCTTTTGAAAGTCTACTTCCAGCACACGTGTGGAGGAAGAAAGAGGAAGAATAAAGGAAAAAGACTTATATCTGTACATAATTCTTAAATATTATGGTATTTAAGAGCTTTCATATGAAGGAACAAGTACCATCTGTACCCCACTTTTTAGAACTTGAAGTAAAACTTACACAGAAATTTAATTCATTTAGCAAAGATACCTTGTGAGTACACAGGTAACACAGCTACAGAGATATCCTTAGGCTGGCAGGTTCCCCCATAGAAAGGGTCTGACATGCTGCTGGCAAGAGAAAGAAAAGAAGGACTGATATATCTCCTTCCTCCCATTTCATTCTTTCCATTAAGGCCAGCACCAGCTGTTCTGTATTGCTTATTTTGTCAGACCTTAATTTGTTTTTCCTGTGTCCTTATTTGTGCGCGCACACGCACACACACACACCAAGCCCAAATCAACTTTTGCTTTATCTTGGGGCTAAACTGAGGTAGTTATGCTGAAACCAAGCCATTCTCCTTGATATTTGAAAAGTCATGGCAGTCAGGTGAAGTCTCTGATGACTGGAAAAAGGGAAACCTTGCACCCATTTTTAAAAAGGGTAGAAAGGAGAACCCTGGGAACTGATAACCTGTCAGCCTTACCTCTGTGCCTGGGAAGATCATGGAACAGATCCTCCTAGAAGCTATGCTAAAGCACACGGAGGACAGGGAGGTGATTCGAGACAACCAGCATGGCTTCACGAAGGGCAAGTCTTGCCTGACCAACCTAGTGGCCTTCTATGATGGAGTGACTACATCAGTGGACAAGGGAAGAGCTACAGATGTCATCTATCTGGATTTCTGTAAGGCCTTTGACATGGTCCCCCAAAACATCCTTCTTTTTAAATTGGAGAGATATGGATTTGATAAATGGACTGTTCGGTGGATGAGGAATTGTTTGGATGGTCACATCCAGAGGGTAGTGCTCAATGTCCAGATGGACATCAGTGACACGTGGTGTCCCTCAAGGGTCCATATTGGGACCAGTACTGTTTAATATCTTCATCAATGACATAGTGGGATCAAGTGCACCCTCAGCAAGTTTGCAGATGACACCAAGCTGAGTGGTGTGGTTGACACACCTGAGGGATGGGATGCCATTCAGAGGGGCCTAGACAAGCTTGAGTAGTGGGCTCATGTGAACCTCATGAGGCTCAACAAGGCCAAGTGCAGGGTCCTGCACCTGGGCTGGGGCAGCCCCTGGTATCAATACAGGCTGGGGGATGAAGGGATTGACAGCAGCCCTGCACAGAAGGACTTGGGGGTACTGGTGGACGAAAAATGGGATGTAACCTGGCAATGTCCACTTGCAGCCCAGAAAGCCAACTGTATCCTAGGCTGCATCAAAAGAAATGTGGCCAGCAGGTCGAGGGAGGTGATTCTCCATCTCTACTCTGCTCTTATGAGACCCCACCTGCAGTATTGTGTTCAGCTCTAGGGTCCTCAGCACAGGAAAGACATGGAACTGTTGCAGTGGGTCCAGAGAGGGGCCACAAAAATTATCAAAGGACTGGAGCACCTCTCCTATGAGGAAAGGCTGAGAGAGTTGGGGTTGTTCAGCCTGGAGAAGAGAAGGCTCCAGGGACACCTTATTGCAGCCTTTCAATACTTAAAGGGGGCTTATAAGAAAGATAGGGACTTTTTAGTAGGGCATGTAGCAATAAGACAAGGGGCAATGGTTTTAATCTAAAAGAGGGTAGATTCAGACTAGATAGAAGGAAGAAATTTTTTATGATGAGGGTGGTGAGACACTGGAACAGGTTGCCCAGAGAGGTTGTGGATGCCCCATCCCTGGAAACATTCACAGTCAGGTTGGATGAGGCTCTGAGCAACCTGATCTAGTTAAAGATGTCCCTGCTCATTGCAAGGGGGTTGGACTATATCACCTTTAAAGGTCCCTTCCAACCCAAACTACTCTATGAAACAGAGGACAATAAACTCTCACAGCATTTCTCTATTTTTGCTATTTTGATAGCCGAGTTAATTAGGTAGAAATATGAGCTATCAAAAGAAAAACCAACCCCAAACTATGTATGCAGGTAAAGGGACTCCTTACCCTCCTCCTGTATGTTTGGATTTTACTCCCTTTTGCTTTGCCTGAAGTTACAATTGCACTATCAGCTGTTTACTTCACACTCAGAGACCATTTTCCCTTCTAGCTAACTCTTTCAAAGCTCCTACCATCTTTCTCTATCAGACTAAAACTCCCTGATTACTATCACTAGAAAGCTGTCAGCATACCTGCTTTTTAAAAAGAGAAGATACCACCACTCTTTTTTTTTTCCTCTCTTACTGTTTTTGCAGGAGTAGAGTAGGGTAGTGGGGGATGATTAGCTACAGATGGTTTTCAACAAGGGGATGATAAAGGGAGAGTGTCTCCAGGCTGGGGAGAAATACAGATTTGATGTGTTAGCTGTTACAACTTAAGTCTAGGTCCAAAACACAAAAGTCACATTTGCTTGTGCAGGGGAATACTTATCAGATTACGAGTGATTGGGTGACAGTTTATGCAGGTGAGGTGCTGTTAACAAGCATGTGAATGCCTGCAGTGCCTGCTGAAACTGGCCTTTATTTGAAGTAAACCCTTCACCAGCATGATCTACTGTTAAATGTAACAACCCTTTTAATAGTTTTTATTTGCTTGGGAAGGAAATAAACGCACGTTTTCTAGTAAGGAACTGCTACCTTGAACAGCCTCAGGTATTTCTGAGAGATTTTACTTCTGATGGTCTATTTCTCATGTAGCAATGGACTGAACTTGAGTAAAATCTATCAGGCTTATTCTCCACTATCTTGCATCAGCTCTATGCTAACACAGCACAGCAATTTCACACCCAGCACTGAAACTGGGAATTAGGTCCTCTCCATTAAATTCAGGTGAAGCTTCTGATTTTTACTGTTATACAGGCTTGTAAGTCTTGTGATCCCATTTAGGTGAAAAGCTTTTCTCTCCAAAACCAATTTAATCTATATTCTCATACCCAGAAATGTACACAACAGTTGTTACCTAGTGCAGATTCTCCCACATTTTTATATGGCTAAATAGTTCCCACTGTAGTTATAAGAACGTATTATTCTTCTATTTCCCTCAATCGCTCAGTGCGCTTTTGTTTTTATGTGTAACTTAAAGGCTGTAACACTGCTAGAAACCTGAAGGAAGTGCTCAAATGTAAGAGATTCCCCAGATCAACTTTGATGGAATTAAATATTAGGCAGCACAGTGAACATATGCCTAAGACCCACCTATACTTCTGTGTAGACCAGCACTACAGCTACAGAATGTGTTTTTCATCTGTCTTTCAACATGGGAGATGTAGTTGTGTTACAAATGTAGCATTTCAAATCTCAAAAGCAAAAAGTCAATGGGAGAAATCAAGATATGAAAGAAAAAAAATGGTTATTTAACACACAGTTCACAAAAGTCACTTCAGCAAAATAGTAGAGAGAAAATATTCACAAAGCCAACCAGTAATGTCATTTTGTAAAAACATCGCTATTGGGTGCATGGAAAGAGCAGATTACTTTTGATGAAAATTAGCTATACCTTTCACATAACATTTTATTCTTGCAAATATCTGTTTTAGCTTAATGAAAAGGAGAAAGAAAGATCAGAATGATAATTGGATGGCACCAACTTCCATCTCCCCCCATAACTATTGAAGCAAAGTTCTTATGTCATGGAGATGTTTCACAGAGCATAGTGCAGCCCATCAAAATGATGATCAACAGGAGAAAAAGACTTAAATAGGGACATAATGAATAGTAACCTTGACTTATAGTAAAGAACTAAATGTTTTGGAATAGCCTAATTATTACTTTTTGGTCTCCCCTTGCTTTTACAGGCACTAGGCTATAACAAATATGAAGAACAGCTGTGACATTTGCCAAATCATGGGATTGTTTGGAACCAGCAAACCCAGGAGAGATGTGAAATTATGCAGATGATGAAAACTTTAAACAAAGTGAGCTATTTCAGTTGACTCTGTTTCCAGGAAATTCAAATAAAGAAACTTGTTTCCAGGAAATGGAAATAAAGAAAATGGCACAGCTTTGTTTTAAGCTATGTGCATCTCTCCTCCCAGCCCTCAGAGAGTATTGTATGAGATTCATTGGTCTCTGAACTAACCCACAACCCACACACACTAAAGAAATAAAATACCAAGTTAATTATGTAGCCCAGAGACATCTCTTTTTCACAGACCCTTGGCTTCCCAGTAAGCTATCAATCTTTTTATCCAGATGGTGTTGCCTCCCTCCAGTTGCTCCATTGTTTCCTTCGTTATGCAAGTGGTTTCTTCATTAAAATTTGTCAACTGCCCTTCCCCTAAGCATTCTCCAAATTTAAATAATATTTGCAGTTGTTAAATGTAAAAAAAAACCAAACACAAAATAACACTCTCAAAATCACTAAAAATATTAAATGGATAATGGAAACATACATTTTATCTCTATGTTCTCCCATAAGACAGATGCAGAAGAGTTTATCAGTAGTATGCCAAAGGCCAGAAACTTACCTGGAGCGATATGGTTTCACTGTCCTCTGGCTCACAGTCCCCTCTATCTCTCTCTACACCTGCCTCTTCTCTCTTGCTAGGATAGTAGATAGTTGAGCTATCTTTATTTTCCAGCTTTTATACGTATGTATACAGTTTTAATCCTTAGGTATCCCTGAAACAAACTATTTTCAAAGGAAACATTACAATTTGCACTGTCCCCCTAGTAACAGGAGAATATTTTCATGTGTAAATCAGTGTAGTTCTCATGAAAGTGTATTGGTACACCAGTAAGAACTTTAGAAGATACATAGTTTCAAATATTAAAAAGAAAACCCTTGAAATGCAGAGGGTTCTCCAACTTGTATTCAGATTTTCTTCATCTAAAATGCTGGAATGAAATCCACTCAATAGCAAGTTTCTTAAGTCTTTGAGAATGTTGTGGTTCTGCTTGGGGAAGAAATCTCAGGAGGATGGCTCTTACAATATCATGTCAGTACTGCCTCTAGTCTTGGCCAGACCATACCAAGAACCACAGCCATGTAGAGACCAACAGCAGAGGAAAAAAATCTCATTTTGAACATTTTAAAACTCAAGAATATATACAGTTGGATACTGGGAAAGAGCACACAATTTTTTTTGTTTATCCACTTCAAATCCATACGTTCCTCTCTATGTCCCTATTTTCACATTGCACTCTGAAGCAAAGAAGCCATGTTGCTATAACTTGCCTCTAAAATTGAGAGCTCTAGGAAAACTAAAGAAAAAATTATGCAAATATTTGCTTCAAGACACACTTCAGATACATTTCACAAGATCTGCATTTGTAGAACTGGATGAATGAATATTTTTTGCCGAGTTTCTCTACTTGAAGTTAAAGGAATGGTAATCATTTCCTCTATGTTAGTCACTGGGCATAAAATAGAAATATGAAACTCTATCAAGGATTTTTTTATTACTCTACATCTCAAGGAATTATAGCTTTTTAAGCAGACTTACTAAATTTACTTATATTTTCCTGTCTATATGATATATATGTAATGCTGCAAGACTGTCAGAAATAGAGCTTGGCAGGAAGGTAAAATATTTTACTTTTCAAATGACAGGCTTATGTTATTTCTTTTTTTTTCCAAAATGCAGCTCCCATACTTTGAGGAACATTTCAGTGTGAAATTTTGAGTCCTTAAAATCCGCAGTAAAAGCCTGATTGACTTCTTTCAGTCAGAAGCTCTCTTTTCTCTTCAAGACCTCCATCAAACACTTTACCTTCAATGTCTTATAAGCGGCCCTAAATTCACCAATTCAAACCCACTAGTCAGGTAAGGTTTTCTCACATCCCAGGATTCATCCATGCAGCATGCATGGGGACCGGAGCCAGGACTCTGATTTTCAAAGGTGACTACAGACTCAATTTTGACTTTTCAGCAAGGAAGAACAAACCCTTTGTCTGTATTTGGAAGTGGGGCAACAGAACCGAGAGTCCTAAAATGGATACGTACTTTCAAAGTCTTAGTTCGGTTCTCCTCCATTGCTGGAAACTTGTGGAAAACACAGCTGGACATTTTACGAATGCTTCATTTTGAAACATGTAGTATTCTAACTATACTGACGCACTGTGACATGTGTTGATGTATCAGCCATGAACAGTGAGAAGATTGGAGGTCACAGGAGCTCAGTGAATCTGAAGGGCATGGTGGGTGCTGTGTGTGCTTACGGTACAACTGGGAGCTTGTGTCTGAAGTCTTCTTGCATTCTACTTCAGTTCAGAAAAAGAGATGCAGAAATTTACATATTTTAATGCAGTTTAGTCCTATTTCTAGAACTATAGGTCATAGTCTACTGTCCTTTTTAAAAATGACCTTTTCTGGTGTTCCCAGTTCTTCAGGGTGCCACTATCATGCTTATCTTTTCCCAGAAAGAACCTACAATATTTCATGATGTGATTTATTTTGATAGTCAATGTGTAACTACAGCATGTGCTGGCTTAGATATATTTTGAGGTGTTCTGAGGGGCCTGACCTGTCTTCTTCAGTTCATCTTGTGAAGGTCTGATTTGCTTTATACTAGCTGGTCTGAGTACCAGTAACAGTCTGACAAGGGAAGCACAGAACTCCTGCCAAAAAGGCAAAGTAAATCAGACTGCACTGAGCTCTAAACATGACACTGGTACCGAAAACTGAGATAGTTTAAAGAAAGTTTGGAGGTGTATACATTACTGCTATCACTGCAGTGAATCTGTACCTTTAGCTCTACTCCTTCCAGAGGCTAGAAGAAATTTCACTTCTAAACCCAGATTTCAGGCTCACTCCCAGCTTTTGTCTTGTGTCAAAGTGATGCAGTCTACACTTTTGTGTCCTTCCCATGCATCCCTAAGCCATTTATTTCATAGCATACTAGACAGGGCCAAAGACTGTGATGCTTGAAACAGCAGTTCATGCAACTGTTAGTCCTTTAAACAGACAGAGGACTAAAAGCTTAAAAGCTTGCAAAGCCTGATTGCAGTCTATGCCTTCCATTTGCACAATGGCTTTAATAAAGGAGACGAGAACATAGTAGGAAAATGAATCCTGAGAGGTCCTGACATGTTTGGTTCCAGGCAAATTTTCAAAAGCTCGTATGTGGGGATGTAGGATGGTAGATATAATCTGAAATGTCTAAGATTACAAGTTGCAATATGAAATCACAGGAGCTAGAACAGCACCCTATGGAAGTCCAACCAGCATGGAAAGGATTAGCCATTTAAATGAAACAAACACAACCAAAAGCATATTATTCCAAACTAAAAGTTCTGGCAGGATACACACTTGACAAAAAAATCTATCTAGTGAATCTGTATTTGCATTTTCAAAGGAAGCACATCATCCAGTCCCAACAAATGGATTTATTTTACTGTTTCTATGACAACTGGTTGCCTTTCAGAGCTACCAAATGAAATGAATGGTGAAAAAACACTTTGTATGGTAAATTGATTCCCAGTTCTTTATCCCCATCATACAGTGCTGCTTCACTCAAAGGTGCTTACTGGTTTAAGCTGTATCATGTTTCTAAATAGATTTTTGTACTGTTTTCATATAGAACATTAATCCTAGACCATGAACATCTGAGGCCTTAGTAAAAAGTTTTTTACACGTTTTAGATTTGTGTCTGTAACACAGTCTTAATTTTGATCATATCATAAGACAGAAGTACTCTCTAGTCTTTGCACACCATCATCAACAAACAACACGATTTTTTAAAGGAATCCTGCTATTCTTCGTGGGGCCATATATTGTCCTCCTCTGATCAAAACTTAAAATAAAATAATTATTCCACACAGGATTATACAAATGGAATTTTGCTGTGGCTGTCATGGTCTAAAGACACAGGAGGAATAAGTATTACAGACAATGCTTTTTTTTTTTTTGCCTTTTTTTTTTTAACTTAGAAAAGCTGGAAGGTAAACAAACAATTCCTCATGTCTGAAACAGTCTGCAGATTCCAAAGCTAAACTGGGTTATAGAATTATTTTTCCTCCAAAGTGGATGTGATTTTTATTTGTGCTTTCTACAGGATCCTATTTAAGTTACTTTGAGCTTCTTTTCCATTTGTATTGACCAGCTGTAGCTCCCACTGCACTGAAGGAGAGAGAAGCTATCACATCACTCAACACAGAAATGCCCTCACGGTTGTTATTCTTCTCTTTCTTGCTCTTCAAGTGCTTCACCATTCTATTATTTCCAAGAGGTCCAGCTTAACAGTTGGACTAAACTTCCCGGTCTTGTACCCCTGTCCCACCCTTGTGGTGAAAGGCCAAGTATATTTTAGGAGATCTGGGCAGGAACATTAAATGAAAGAAAGAGTTCAGCCAAAAAGATTTAATAGAAAACTGCCACATGAAGGAACTGAGGAAACTGAATCACAGTTTCTGCATTTTTCTTGTAACAAAATAGCTAATTTGCAAGTTTTCAGCTATGGGATATTTGAGGGAAGATGAATGACATAGCAAGCTCATATGAAGAACAGCTCATGCTGGAGAGAGGAACCCTTCTTGCTCACTTGCATATTGATAAACTGACACCTCACGATGCTGTTTTGCAGACATTTTTCAATGCCGAATCAAATGTAAATAGACAAGAATACTTACATCAGAAGTGAGTATGTCACTGAAGTTAGCTCACACATTTTTACAAGTGCCTTGAATAGGTAATAGATATTGGAGTTTCAGGCCCAAGTCTTCAATCAAGCAGAATGAACTGGAACTTAAATTTCCAGTATCCCAGGTCACTACTCTGGGTATTGAGTTTCACACTGGAAGTATCATCTGGTCTGAAGAAACTTTCCCCTCCCCTCATAAAACAAATGTAAAAGTGAAAGCACATTCCTTCCCTCAAGAGGTTTGAACTTCAAGAAACTACCCTTTTCCAAAGACAAAAAGTCATAACTAACCTTAGAAAACCAGCCTGTTTGGATTCTACAGGCTTTCTCCTGTTATAATAAATAACAGGGTACTTACAATACTACGCGTAGTCACAACAACAGATTGACATATGTGATTTCTTATGCATATGAAAAACCAGATTGTTAATTTATGACCTAACTGGGAGGAAAAATGCGTGTGTGTTTGTGTATGTGTGTGCAAAGACCACCTTTTTTTGCAAGGCCAAATAATAAAGGACTGCACTACTTTGCGTACAAAAATGTTATCACTACAGTTTATCTAGAATCTGTGCCTTCTCACTGAAATGTCACTACTAAAGTTTTAAATCTGGTACATATCTCAGGCTTGTAAACAGGAGTAATGGTGGGGAGCTTGTTATGAACATTACCTGGCTCACTAAACAGAATTGAAGTATTTTTTTACCACTACTGCTATGGGCCACTCCTCCGTGTTGTTTCACAAACACTGTTAGGATGTAGCCCTTGGGACACTGCCCTGAAAAACAGTGCCTCAAACACTCATATATCAGCAGTGATTGCTGAATTAAGGCAGGCAATAGCCAGTAATACCATTAACCACAAAAAGCTGATTCCTAATGAAAAATAAGCTTCAGAGCTCTGCAGGGGAAAACACACTCCATGACTAATGAGACAGGCAGAGCTGGCTGAAAACGCACTGTAACCGCCCCATCTGCCGGTGCGGGTTAACGATGCACATAGCCCCCCTGGAAATTTCTAGTTAAGGCAGAAACAGGTAAGTGGTTTGGTTTGTGTTTGGGTCACGTCACATCTGGTTTCATGCGTGGTTCAAGAAAAGCCGTGGATGGGTAAGTCCTGGATCACCAGGCAAGAGCACGGAGGGCAAAACACTGCTGACTGCCTGGTTCGTTCCCAAACCCCTGGCAATAATATCTACTGCTTACTAATAAGAGATTTTGTCTGTATGTGTAAACAACAGTGGCATCTCCACCTCCTAAGAGGTATGATATTTGGTGAGCATGATGCAAGCAAATACCAGCAGTTGATCAGCTCCAGCCTACTGATATTCTAGCCAAGTCATTCATGCTCTATTAGAGATGTATCGTGACTACAGTTACTACTAATAGCAATATAATTACAGTACTATTAGAATTATTACAGTATTTGTTAATAACAATTACTAAATAAATTTATATGGGATATTGTTATATGATAATTGTTATCAAGTATAGAGAGCTGAGGGGAGAGTAGTAAAAACTTATCCACATACTACCTCAGGGGGAAATCATGATGTTGGAGTGTTTGTGATTTTATTTGACTTTTGTCAGGTAAAGCGAGAGGCAATGGCCCATATAAGACCAGGCTCAAATTTCTCCTCTGCTTAATTCTCACCAAAATTCCCTGGCACAAAACAAGCTTTCATTTAGTATGCTTCCCTTGATGGAAGTTCTGCAAAAGTAGTTCATGTGTTGCTGATTATAAGCACAGAAGAGTTATAAGCCAGTTCTTCAAGTTTATGTTATAAATGTGTTCCTATTGCTTTGTAAAGACACGGAAGTATGGCACAAGTAGCATGAAAGCATAGCATCATAGCCCTTAAAACTTGAAATTCTCATGTTGCAGAATTTCATTTTGTTCTAAACAAAGGTATTAGTTTTTGGGGTTTCCCCTTTCCCCCCGCCCCCAAATTTTCCATAACATTGAATTCTCTAAAATATAATGTTGGAGAACACTCTCTTTGGAACCTTAAGATTGTGTCACCATTTCATTCTATTCTATTTCAAGATACCAATATCAGGGGAGCTTATTTTTCTCTACAGTCATCACTAAACAGTTACAATATCTTGAGCTAAGCATCAAAGTACTGCTTTGCAGCTCAAATAGGAAACATAAAAAGGTTTTAAGTAGCAACTGCCATTTATTACAATAAAAATACAATCTAGAATAGTAAAAAATATAAGACCTGACGGTCTATAACATATCAAAATAAAATTTGCACCTATTTGGTTAAGATTGACTTTTCTGACAACAAAACTCTTGATGGAAATTTCAGAACACTTCTCTTCAGACCTCCAGGTAAAACCAGGACATAGTCATTCTTCTTTCTTTTTCTGATTTTCTTTATTCTACTCTGCAACACCTTTCATACATCAAAAAAAGTCCTTTCAGCAATGTAGCCTAACATGCAGATTTACTGCCTTGCTTGTAGCACTCCTTGTCAGTCAGCTATACATATGTCTTCAGTCTATCATCTTGGTCAATCATGTTAGAGGAGACAAAAGCATTTACCCTGTTAAGTTTAAAAGAAATTCCTACCATTGAGATACCTTGGCAAGTATCTAAGTGTTCCTGCACTTCAAATTAGTGAAACTGCAGCTCCTGGAGTACTTACAGGACTCTTACAATTATGCCCATATTGATAGGACTACCTGAACAAAAAGACTGATTAATCAAGTCTAACATTTTATGGCTTTTTTTCCCCCACAGAGATAAGTGCTTTGGGTTTGTCTTTTCCTCTGATGGAGTTGCAGTTAACAGAGATGAAAGAATGTACCTTGGACACCAGCTTCCCAGGCATCACCTCACCCACCACCTACCTGCTTGGTCCTATACCATCCACAGTAGGGGCTTTGGACCCATCTTAGCCAGCACCACCATCCCTGCTCTTCCCACCCCTGTAACCATGTGACTGCTCACCTAGGTTTCTCCCAGTTCACTCATGTTTTGTGAGGATAGCATGTGATGATGTAGATTTTTGCATTATGATCAGCAGCCCAAAAGGTCCCAGCTTTGTCAGTTTGACTGACCTGCTGTCCACTGGAGAACCCTCAAGGTTTCTAAGGCACATTTGGAGAACAGCTGTCCAGGACACATACAATCACCCAGGTGCCTGCAGAATATACCAGGCTTACTGTGTATGCCCTGAACAGTTGCTTGTCCTCCAGCATCCAGGCGTCATGAAGTGTTGCCCAGATTTCCCATTCAAGCATGCTATCAATGATACAATGTGCCCTGAAACCACTGGATTGACTGTGGATCAGGTACGACACGGTGTGTTACATATATATATTTCTCACTGGAAAATCCCAGTCAAGATCATTGCTGCTTTACTAATGGTGAAAAGAAGGAATACGTGAAGGTTAGAGCCATCCGATTACTTATTCCTCCCTCTCTGACCAAAGAAAGACAGTGAAGCACATAGGTGTCTTGCTATTGCAGTTTCCACCTGCAGCACATGTTCTTGATAAGCCAGCGAAGTGCTCCCATCAGACCAAACATTTGTACTTCCTCCATTGCTGCTAGGAGCTGAGGGCTGGTCACAGGCCCCCGTGCAGGCTTTGCTTCATGGACCACCTCCAAGGAGGCAGGGAGCCAGGGCAGGTAACTCTGACCCATTGGTTATAAATGACCCTTGCCTTTTGAGAAAGAAAAATCTCTCCACCACCAAGTGTCCTGCCTTCCTAGGTAGCTATAGCCTTATCGGGTCTAACACATGAACTCCTGACGTTGGTAGGGGAGTACTGCTGATTTCAGTGGGGTTTCGAGCAGGACCAGTGGAGGACTGGGAGAAACCTAATCCAGAAAATTAAGGAGGTGCTGTGCAGGCCAGCAGTGGCCTTTTTTGGTCCCGTTGGTCTTCCTGATGAACAAAGAATGGACAAGATCTATTAAAAATGTAAGTTAACTTTGATTATTCTCTGAATTTTTCCTACGTTTTCTTTGTTCTCCCATGGTATATTTTTGTTATTGGATATTCCCTTGATCGTCCAAGTGCAACAAAACAATACACAAAACACCAACAAAGAAGAAAAAAAAGAAATTCCACACTGAGTGCATTGATATGGTGACAGAAGTTGTATCTATGCATGAAGTTGGTCTGTGAAGAATTCTACTGTCTTGTAAGAGTGAGAAAATACATTTTAAGATGTCCCTTTACCACTCTCCATATTTGTATTCTCTAGCTCCTCGTGCAGGAAAATTTAGAAGAAATGCCTACATTTGAAGACAGCTGGCTAAAGCTTCCAGAGAAGATGTTAATCTTACAAATGAAACATATTTACATATTAAAAAAAGCAATACTGACAGTTACCACCCTGTACCAAGTGCAAACTCTGAGTTCAGCACAACTTAAAACCATTAGAAATTCTGATCTGAGAGATATGCCAAAGAATTAAAAGCTTGATCCACAGCATACTGAAATTGATAACAAGTTCACTGCAATGGGCTTTCGATTAGGTCCTACTCGAATTTGATTCCAGATAATGGATTTTTCTCTCAATGGTCCACTGCAGATGGCTGTAGCTGCAGCTGTGCAACACTCCAGACTTCTGTCTTGCAGAAATCTACACTACTCTCCAATTTAAATTTATCTTGTCCCCAGTTCCCACCCTGTATCCTAGATCACATTCAATGCATAACAATAATCTTCCAAGACTTGTGACCTTAGCAAAGCTGAACTCGGCATAATGAAAAATTCAGTTTGGGCTCAAAAAAACCATTCCCTAAATTAGATAATTCATTCTGTGTCCCCCTACATAAGGAAGTGTATCAATTTTTTCAATAGTATATACCTGGCATATCACAGAGTGCATACACACTGTCTCCTCTCAGCAAATTCTAGACTTCTCAAGTTTATTGGGAATCTTCATCCCCCCCTATAGTGACTAGCTTCACCTCAATTCAGGCTGTTCAACTTGTGCTACCTCCAAATTTTCCCCTTCTCTCAGAACCTACTTCCTACTGTGCTTCTGCAATAAATCCTCCCACCAACCCTTCCTCCCTGAGCTCCCACTGCAGTTTCTCTGCAAGTAGTCAAATGAGTTTATTCACATCTTAGCAGCCTTCCCCTTGGTTTGTGTACGTTAAGGAAGAGCCTGCAGCAGCAGGTTGGCACTAACCCAGCTGAGCTCCTCTTCAACACTTCCAGCAACTGCTGCCAAGTTGCACAAGGGAAGTGGTGATGCTTGTAGGTTGTGCTAACTACAAGAGGAAATGGGAAGTCTTTGAGCAAATTTGATTTGGAGGTTAGCCTGAGGGGAGGGCAGTATTTTGATTTCTGAACAGTTGTATGGTTCTGAGATACAATCTTCATGGGAAGAAAACCTGAGCAATCATATTTCTAAGTGAATGAGATCTACTCATACTATCATCAGACCTCCATGTAGATGTGCAACTCCCTCAGAGATGGTGCTTCAAAGCTCAGTCCTGCCCAAAGCAGGGAAGGCTAAGTGCAATCCCCCATCATGGACAATAGACTGGTAAAACTTACTTGATTATATAATGTGCTTGACTAACAATTTTGGGTTCACCTGTAGTGTAGGAGATTTAGATTATTCTCTGCTTTGATTCAGACAGACTCTCTCCTATTTGAATTGTTCAAGATTTTCTGGGCCCTAACGATTTCAGGTTTTTGTTTAAATAAGAATGACCAGCCACGTTGTTTTAGTCTTTTTAATTGGGTGGCTGACACTGAACACAATAAAGCAAGTCATCCTTAAGGAGAGAGCTTACACTTGCATCAATTCTGATAAGCAAAACGACATATTATTGCAGTCATTCCCAAAATATACATGCAAAATAAAATTGTTCACCCAAGCTACTACTAACAGTGACTGAAAAATAAAGAGCACGCTGGTCAAGTATTGAATGTGGGATTATGTGAAGTGGTCACTATCTATCTGCCCTGGGATAAAGCTGATGGAGCTACCTAGCGAGTAACTCTCAAAGAGAGACAATCTAAGCACCCCATTTTCCAGTACTACCTCAGCTTTAGTTGTGATGTTATCCTCTAAAACCTAGCAGTAATCTGTAACCCAGGTAATTAAGTCTGCCTGAGAGCAAATGTATTTTCTCTTTTCCTGGTTCTGCTCCATGCTTCACTTGTTATAGCCCATTTTAACAAGCCCATTCAGCTGCATTCAGTCTTTTGAGATGTCAGATTGATTTTTATTCTGGCTACTAGACATTGCTCAAGATCATACATTATGGACAGTACCTCACTGTCATCTAAGCCACTGCTGTAGTGGTGGCTATTTTGTAATGTAAAAGCCCAGCTGTCTGCTGCTATGTGATAAGTACTAAAAATGGTACACTGCAATCCAAGCTACTGTAACATTATAGCCGAAAGAGGATTACAAATGGGATGGCTGCTGTAAGGAAAGGCTATATAGAGTTGCACATATGCACTCCAGTGATTCTTATCATGGGAAGGGAGAATGGCATTTTCACTTTTAAGAAAAATTTCTCTCCGGGGGTACTACTGCTACCTTGCTGCCAATTACTGCTTCCTGGCAATGAACTGAGACCGTATGCTTGTAGGCCGTGACATTTGATTAATGACTCTAATATAGAGTCACCTGAGGAAGGAGTGGTGTGATTAAGATGAGCAAAAAGGAATCAATAGCTGTAGCATTGTCTCTCCCCATATTTTGTGGAAAACGAGGGAAGGAAATGAAATAAAATGGAAAGGAATTAGAGCAGCAGAATAATGATCACAGCTGTCTTCAGATAGCTCCCAGAGTGGAGGTAATTGACAGCTTTTGCTTGGATGGGGCTGATACTGTCCCCCATGCAATAGCCTCCCTCAGGTTATATATCACTGAGGTAGACTGAATCCCTGCAAAGAGGAAGATGACATCCACAGGGAAGGCTAGGGACATCTGCATGGCAACCTCACAACTGTTTGTAGCCTCACAACTTGAACTTCAGACAAGTCCATAAATGCAATTCAACTCTTGGGAGACATTGAGAACATCATGATAGTCTTGGGGGGGTTGGGGCTGAGGTACAGCCCTGCTTCTAGCTCATGACGTGACCTTTCTTGTAGTTTAACAACTCAGCTTTAAAAACCCAACAAGCTGAAGGAGTAAGTAGGAGAAAGAGAATTATCAGCATCTTTTTGCAGCAGGCTCTTCATGTAAGAAACGTGCAAGTACAAATGTAGAAGTTTGATTTAACAACTGCATTTGACAAATACAGACCAGAAGGCACAATTTTACTAACAAATGTTCATCCAGCTTCCAATAAAGCCAAATGGGAGATAGAAGGAAGTAAGAATGAAGGCCAAAATGGGTCAGCAAAACTACAGAAAAGCTGCCTATTTTTTGCTCCAGCATTCTCACATTCACTATGGAATACAGCTTACACAGATATTTGGATCAATGTAGTAGACCTGAGTCACTGTAATATCTTATTTTCTGCAAGATACCAGAAGCCTGTGTGAAGTTTCAAGCCTGAGACATGAGAGATTCCTGAGGGCCAACCTTTTCTCTCTAAGATTTGTTTATTTATTTGTTACTATAAATATTACATGTCTTTGATTTAAACTCAGACCTTCCACCTGAACATGCTGGGCTTTTTGCCCCCAAATTGCTTACCATTTCAGAAAATAAATGAGCAAGGAAGAAGAAGGAAGGTCACAGAATCGGTTTCATTCTCAGCTTTTTGCTCTCACAGTTCCATTCCATAGACAAATCATGGATAACAAAAGCAACATCAACCTGAGCATTTCATGCTTCCCAAGTAGAAAAATGCCATATACAGTCATTAAAGGGCACATAAAAGACTGAGGAGCCTCACAAAAAGCCTGACTAACAGCAATAGAATACATAACCAACGTCAAAGAGTTGAACCGAGAAAGAAAAATTCTTCAAAGGAGCATAACCCAGATACCATAACAGAAACGAGCCCAGTACAAAACGCAATGTTTGCATTTTTGCCCTCATGGCTTGGATGGGAGGTTTGAAAAAGATAGGTCTAAGGCAACCAAGATTTAGAACCAAATCTCATGAGAGCAACAATCAATCTTTCTCTTCTCTGAACACTGCCCAAGGACTTGCTCATCAATATATTCATGTAATTCCCCTTCCTCTGCATTCATGTCCCAATTGTACCCAATTCTAGAGACTAGAAAAGAAAAAATCTGATAGCACAATTTGATTGTGACAATATGATCTTCTTGGAAATACATGCAATAAAATCATCATAGATTACAAAACAAATGTCAGCTGGTTAGTGTGACACAAGGGCATTCAAGAAGTAGCTCCAACTGCCAAACTCCTGTTATTGCCTTCCAAATATAAATTAATTGAAGAAAAAACAGGCAAGAAAGAATCATAAGGTCTGTAGTCTGGTTATGAAATGTATGCAGGGGCAAGATGAGTTTAAGGACAGAGTTGTAGCACTGACCTGAATTCAGGAGAAAATAAAGCAAGGGAAGCAGGGCAGCATTAAAAGCTCTCTTGGTGCAGCTCTTCAAAACAGAATCACTCAATGCCAGAAAGCAGAATCGAGGCAGGGAACCTGGTGGGAAGCCCTGCCAAAGTACTTACGGACCTCATTAATGGGAGGGGAATTAGGCACTGAGTGCACTATAATTTGGGGAATTATAAAATATCCTTTATTCTGAAGGTAAACGTGCCACTGCATCACCCCCTAAGGCTATGTTGGACAAGATCCTTGGTGTAGTATCTCTGTGGCTGTGCAACCCCCATTAAACAGTACAAACAAGAACAGTTTTATTCTTTTATAGATGCCCCCTTGCAGAAAAAAAAAAAGTGTAACCAACTTGAACTGCAGAATCTTCTCATAAGCAACATGATGCACATCTCACCTTGCTTTACCACTGCCTTTCCCATGGATGTATAGCGAAGAGAGGATTTCAGAAAGAGGGCATCCACCAGAATACCGTAATGATAGGAATTTTGTAAAATGTCACAGACTATCCAGAACAGCCAGGAAGAAAAAATATTTTTGCCTTGTTTTGTTCTATAAAGTGATGTGTTTATTTCCAAGAGCTATAGTGACATAGCTGTCTGTGTGTGCTAACAGCGAGGCGATCCTCTCAGGCATTCAGGCAGCACATGGAGATTTTAACTGTCAAGGAAAAATACTTCTCATGCTACATAATGCATCAAAGATTTGGTGCACTCTTTATTTCACTCTAGGATGACATAATGGTGGTTTGTTGGTTTTTTTTTTCAAAGCAGACACAAGCACTGAGGTTAATGGTTGATCTGTAAACAGACTGTAAATATTCACAAAATTTAGCCCTTTAAAATGAGATCCAGCTAATGATATGTTCAGAGGCATGAAGTTAATTGTTTTCACTAACCAGAAATGCAGAAACTGCCATTATTTCCTGCAAATGGCTTTTATACTTCAGATATCAAACTCAGTGTCAAATAGACTATGATTCATGTCAGACAGACTGTACATTCGCCTCAACACTCTCCTTCCACAAAATAAAGCCCCGGGCAGGAGGAGAAAGTAACTAGAAAGGATGTGTACAGCTGCCTTCCTGCCCTTGACAGAGAGCAGCACAGGTAACAACCCTCACCAAAAAGTTATTGCAGTTACAGTGTAATGGAAAAAAATTTGGCCAAAACTAAACTAATTACTCCAATTTTCCAACTATACTGTCTCCTTCACAAACTTCAAAGCTAGAGGCTTTGTCTCATTTACCCTTTTTCCATTTTATGTGAGAGAAAATTCATGAGGCTCATGAGACTTTAATAATAAGTTAATTAAGATGAAAAATAAGACTGAAAAGCTTTTCAAACTCAGTTCAGACTGTCTTTCTAACTTCAGTTTATCTAACCATCTTTGTCCAAGGAGCTGAACTAAAATTTTCCTGGGATCAGTCATTTCACTGTTTGGGTCAAAAGACACAGCAATTACTGTTTTACTGTTTCCATTCCTCCCTCTCTATTTGCTTAGGTCTTAATACAAACTTATGACTCTGGAACAACAAAAATCAAACCAAAATTGATTCAATGATTTTTTAACCTAAAAGACTGATGTCTCATGTAACTTCAAAGCTGATTCATGTTAAAGCAGGATAAAACTACAGTCCTCAAAGTTGGACTAAAATACCAAACACACTGAAATTTGAGCATTTAGAGTCAGATTAAGCAGGCTCAGCTTCCATGCAAGTCCCTGAACCTCATTATTTCTGTGAGGGCAGGTTGGAGGCCTTCAGATCTAACAGAGCCTTGCTAGGCAGTGAGGTGACAGAGTTCTGAAGTAAGTGAAAAAAATTATCATCAGTGGCAAAACAAAAACAAAAACAAACATAAAAACCCCAGAGCACTGCTTTGTAAAACACTCAGAACTAGTTAATGGTGTGAAGAACAAAATGAGCTTTTCAAACCAAACTGGACATCAGGAACCTGGGCTCTATTCAGACTAAGGACAAAAAACTGGAGCACAAAAAATTTTTTGTCAAAGAAACCCTACACATTACTGATTAAGAGATGGTGAACCCTATTCCTAAGAGACATCACCAGTATTTAAAACCATGTGAAGCTGAATGTTCTGTGAAACTCAGTTATCAAATATCTCTCTCCTGCTCTTCATGCTAACACCTTTCTTCTGGCCTTTCCTGCCTTCCTACAAAATATATTTAAAGCCAGTATGGATTCTGGTCTGTAAGACATCTAACTTTATCCTAACCAGACAGCCCATCTCAGAATACATTTAAAATAATCTAATAACTGAATTACAGTAATAGTAATTTGGAAGTTGCAACATGCCAACATTCATTACACAGAAGGCCTTGATATGGTACAGTTTTCTCATTTTAATAGACATAGGAAATAATTGGCTCTGTCTACTGTGGGCTGAGATATGCTAGACATCTAGTGTCAACAACTTTACTTACATTTCAGAGTTCATTAAATCCATAAGGTACCTATTATTTCACTATTCTTTCCTTTGGCATCTGTGAAGATCTGACTCCAACTTGTATTAATAAATCTTTAGCAAACTTTGCTAAGGTTTTATCAATATAAAGTTGGATTCGGGTCTTCACAGAACTTTTTTTGCTACAGTAATATAACTTGGAGGTCTCCCAATCACTTCTGCTGTCATTTATATCAATCGGCATGAAATGCCCTTGGGGATATGAGTTATCAGTTGTGTTTCACTCCCACTGTGCATAACCTAAATACAGCCTACCTATCGTGACAAGTCAACAAACCTAAATCAATCTCCTGGCCATGGCTGAGTGGTAACTGCAGAACTGCATTAGCCAGGTTAAATTTAGATACAACTTGCCACCCCATGCTTTTCTATTATCTTTCCCCTTGCTAAAGTTTGTTGTCCCTATACGGAAGATAGATAATGTGAGCATCCTCCATCAACCCCAATGCCAGGCTTGATTGAAACTACCACAGAGGGCTGTGTTTTTAGGCATTAAAGGAGCACAGACCCTGAAAACAAAACAGAAGACAAAAAACCAACCCTTTCCTGAAAAAACAATGACTTTGGATCACCCTATCCCACATTTACTGTGTATTTGTTTTAAAAATATTCCAAAAGGGACATGGTTACTTATGCCAACATTGCCAAATGCTTAATTACACTAATGCTTCCATCTGGAGGGAGGAAGGAAAGATTTAGAGGCTGTTTAGCCAAAACAAATTATATTTTAAATCTGAGATATGAATGCATGCGCCTGGGAGGTCTCAGCTGGAGAGTCCGATGAGCTTTACAAATGTGGGAGTTCCCACAGCTTCTGAAGCTTACTGATGGATTGACTGCAGGAGCAATTACCAGAAGCATTGGGCCAAACCTTCCCCAGTTCATTTGCTCTGAAATATGGCTGGATTCCTGGCACAAGAGCTTCCACCCCGTTGCGTTGGGCTGTGATACTCTCCAAGGAGTTATGGACCTGCAAATAGAAAAACATTTTCATCTTCACAACTGGCCATCGACATGTAGTGCATTATATTTTAAAGAACCTCTACTCTTTTTAGACAGTATCGCACTCTACACAGCCAAAAATCATTTGCAGTAACATTTGGACATGTATTATGTAGACAGAATGCTTCTTAGTTTAGATATTTCTAGCACCAAGTTTAGGCAAAATGCTAAGCATTTCTTCTGAAATATTTCAAAACAAGTATGGGAGTTCACAGAACTAAAAAAAAAATCTGCTGCAGAATGTTACAATATTTAGGCATCAGGCATATTGCAGCTAACTATATACATTTTTGATGCAAAGCAGACTTGAACGAGATAAAAGATTGCCAGCACTGTTCATCTCAAAACATCCTCCTCTCCAAACCAGTATACAATGGAGAAGCATTACACTTCCCTTTGTACATGTAGGGAAGTCAAGGCGCGAACACGCACACAACATAAAACATACAATATATGCCAGTAGCAGATTCAAAACCAGGATGCAGGTTTCATGATAACCATTGCTGTGATATTTAGTGTAAAAAAAAAAAAAAACAAACAAAAAAAACCCAACAAACAACAAAACCAAAACCACCCCACCAACCCAGGAGTGTGCAACTTGTTAGAGATCAGACTAAATAATTTATAGCTGGTGTAAATCAGTAACTTTGAAATGAGCAACACGAGCTTGTCCAGCAGACCCCTCATTTGGATTATACTGCTTATAGGGGCAGTATTGGAAGGATGACACCCAAGCTGACATCTCCAGCTAAGGATCTGACCAGCATGTGCATTTAAGTAGTAAAGAAACAGAGCCAGAGGAGAGGAAAAGAGTCAGTGAATACAAATGCTATGGTAATATGGACTGCTAGGAAGAGCATATTTTAGTGAATTTGAGATGCGCGCATAGCATCACTCCCACATTAGCCTGGGTCATTGCAAAGGAGCCACAGTGGCTCTGTCACTCATTTTTATTTTGTTTACAACTTCACTTTTTTTTTTTTTATTCTCCAGCTCATTTCATCTTTTGAAGTCTTTGTTACTATGGAAACAATTACAGTGTTAGTCCACACATAGCCCAGTGATACCTCAGAGTGGAAAAAAAAAAAGGAAAGGATTTTGAGCAAAAATTACTTAGATTTGAAATCATAAAGCACTATTGGACAGTTTATTGCCTCCCTTTTAGCTCCCTAATTCACTGCTGATAAAATCAGAAAGGTTAGTTCACCCAGTTTAAACAGATGGTTTTGCCTGTGTGAGTACTAGGGGAGTACTCACACAAATACTCAAACACAAACACAGAAAACAGGGTTGTGCCACCTCAGCAGTTGGAAATGATGAGCAGCTGGGCATGGCAGAGCCTTTTGCTGGAGAAGAACCTTCATGGACTTTGATGCGTGCTAGTATACGTGCTACGTACTAGCAAAATAAATTTGCCTTGGACTGTTCTTTGGGATTCATGCTAACAAGCAAGAAATGACTCAGGTCCATGCTATAAAAATTTCTTAACCTTCAGAATAAGGTAGCTACATACAGACTGCTTATTAAGGATGGTGTCCAGACCATGTGACCTCCAAAACCAATGCACTGGACCTTTTTGGAGAAATACCAGTTGAACCAGGATGAAATCATACCAGGGCCATTCTAACAGTTCAACTAAAGTGTTGAGGTTGTACCTCAAAACACAGCATTGTTCATTTTTTTTTAGTATAGACATAACCATATGGCAAAACTATCCTGATAAATATCCTGAAAAGAGGGTCATGGAGCACATTTAAGAACTAGCCCCTAATTGTCTGCACTGCTTTACTGCTAGCTCGCTCACCACCAGCCACCTCCCTCCAAAACTAATCCGCTAAAGAAAGAGCTAGCTTTAAATTCTGCAGATGTGATCCAGTCAATTCACATGATTTTGGGGCCAGGGATTTATCTGTGGCCCTCCTTCTTTCTGTGAAGCAAGAGACAGCCATGCCTTTTATATCACAGGAGCCATCAGAACAACTGTGTATATAAGTACTTAGCACTTCCCCACAGCACACAAAACCAGCTGCTTAGATCCTGAAGAATAGCAACTATTGAAAAACCTGGCCACAGACAGAAATTCAAACCCATTTCCTAAATGAGCCTGAGGTGCACCCTAGGGAGCCACAGGCTTAAAGAGAAAATTGGAAAGGTATTTGCAAGAGAAGCTGGTCTTGCCCAGTAGCAGCAAGATCCTGCTGCAGCTATGGAGAACAAAAGAATAAGTTCAATGCATGAAACCCTGTGGTAATACTGCAGTGCATCTACTATGTAACTGTTTTACTTCAATTAGAAGATAATACTAGATGGTAGATGGCTATCAAATCAGATTCCTTTGAGAAGAACAAAAAAGACAGCATTTATTCACTGTCAGTTGATTATTTCAGGGATTTTTTTAGATATGCAGTCTGTAATTTTTTTATTTGTAATATATAGAATGGTGCTTAAGAAGACAAATGCATTAAATTCTGTTTTCCCTCCATCCTAGTATTTTTCCCCAATATAATTTCTAATGGTCCAGCATTAAAATAAAAATTTTTTTGAAAATGCCTTTCTGCACAAAACCACTTTCTTATTGCATTTCAGATCTGTCTGTTCAAGGGCAATGGATTTTAAGGTATATTTATTATCTTCCACTATATGTGCCACTTTTCTTAAAGTTCTTCTTCACTGTTGCTAATTTCTAGTCAGGAAGAAATCCCCTGAGCTTTCCTGCAATACTCTAATATACTGAATCTTATTAACTAGTGATACATTTTTCTCCCAGGAAAAGAGCTGATTTATTAAATCCCCTTTTACTTCAGTGTGAATTTCAACTGAGAATGAAATATAGATATGAGTGTGAGATGCGGTAAAATTGGGAAATACTAGAGAAATCAATTCCTCTCTGACTTTGAGATCTGTCCTGGTTTCAGCTGGGATAGAGTTAACTGTCTTCCTAGGAGCTGGTACAGTGCTATGTTTTGAGTTCAGTATGCGAAGAATGTTGATAACACTGAAGTTTTCAGTTGTTGCTCAGTAGTGTTTAGACTAAAGTCAAGGATTTTTTCAGCTTCTCATGCCCAGCCAGTGAGAAAGCTGGAGGGGCACAAGAAGTTGGCACAGGACAGAGCCAGGGCACCTGACCCAAAGTGGCCAACGGTGTATTCCATACCATGGGACGTCCCATCTAGTTTAGGAACTGGGAAGTGGGGGCAGGGAATAGCCGCTGGGGGACTGGCGGGGTGTCGGTCGGCGGGTGGTGAGCAATTGCCCTGCGCATCATTTGTACATTCCAATCCTTTTATTACTACTGTTGTCATTTTGCTACTGTTATCATTATCATTATTAGTTTCTTCTTTTCTGTTCTATTAAACCATTCTTATCTCAACCCACGAGTTTTACTCCTTTTTCCGATTTTCTTCCCCATCCCACTGGATGGGGGGGAGTGAGTGAGCGGCTGCGTGGTGCTTAGTTGCTGGCTGGGGTTAAACCACAACAAGATCTAAGTGAAATTCTCCATAAGAATGGAGCAACTCTTGGTTTAGTTATTTGGTGTTTGACGATCTAAATATGGCAATCATGCCTGGAGAGTGCGTAGGAGCAATTCCAGCATGCTTCTGAAAAATGCAAACATGCACCGAAGGAGATGGGTGCTCTTCACGTAATTCCTTTTTTGCAGTAAAAGAGGGAGGAACAACTCTGGAAAAAAGTTGAAGGAATCAGAGCTTGAGATATGAGCTGAACTCCTTGCTGCTCATAAGGATTCAATCATAGTGCTCTACAGAGGTTGTGTTTTATGATCTTCCATCACAGCCTCTTGTGGATTTATTGCCACACTATCAACCATAGAGCCATATACGCTTTCCTCATTGAACAGCCACAGCAACAATTACTTGCTTTGGAAATAGTTCTAATACAAACAGATCCTTCTTATTGAGGGTAGGTATCAGTGTCAGTACTTTAAAGAGAACATAACTCAGAAAGACCCAGAAAGCTCCATCAGTCCCAGCAAAGTCTGTTTTGGTAGGGGAGCTGAGCATCTTCCAGTATCAGTTTCATACTTACCAAAGCAACTTTCTGTGATTAGATTCCATATAAAATTGGATTATCCTGATTTTCACAGTGAATGAAAAGGTAACAATTATGAAAAAAGTCAAATTTGCACATTTACATATTTCATGTAATCAGGAGAAGTGGAGGCATATACTGAAGCAGTGAGTGGTATCACAAACTGTGTATGACTTGTATTATTCTTGTGTGACTTTTCAGTACATTTTCTCTGAATTAAGTTAAAAGTAATGAAATCAGTTCAATGAACTTTATACATAGCAAACACATGTTTCTGCCTGGAAATGTATATTTTGCTTGAGAAGCAATGTTTATCTTTTTAATAACACTTTGGATATAGGGTAAGCCCTCTAACAGCATCTCTCCCCACCCCATAGACAGGTGCCTAGGTGACCATATTACGTTAGATGCCTAGGTGACCATATTACGTTAGATACCTAGCTTTTAGTTGGCTAAAATTGAGATGAATGCCACTTAAGAGGACTGTTTCAGAAGGCCTCACAAATTTTAGGTTCAATTTAGGAGCCCAATTTTGGCAGGCAAAACCTGAGCAATAAGGAGACTCTGAAAGCCTGAGTGGCTTTAAAAGTTGGGAAAAAAAACCTTCTTGGAAAGCAAACTGATTTAGAAACTAAGTTATTGTGTGAAAATAAACAGAAACCTCACTTCAACCTTCTTACTAAATTATGTTTTCTGGACACACTCACTGACATGAGCTAGGAAGATTTTCATGCTGTCAAATCTGAATCCTGCTTACTGAAATTTACTTCTCGTCTCTTTGATCATCTGAATACTGTATTCTCTTCTCTTTTGCAACACCCTTGTACATGTTTAAGGAGTGCTGTCGCACGCATGTTTCTTTAATTATTCTTCCTTTGGAAGAAGAAATCCTAGTTCTGTCAATCAGTTCTTGATTGTCAGACTACGAAACAGAGGTCTCCTCTTGGAGCTCTCCAGTATATGCTGCTGTTTGCTGCAAATACATGTTCTTCCAATTAAGGGAATTTCATCTGAACCAAATTGCTATTCAAATAACCTATTAAGATTATTTTATGCTATCAACTCTGAAGTATTCACCACTGATTAAAGTGACCTTTTCCATGAAGAGGAATGGAAATGCAGAGTGCTTCAAAGTCAATGAAACAATAATAGGTCTCATTCATCTCTTACTTTGGCTGGCTTGAAATTCCAGTACTTAGAAATACCAAGGAAGAAAACAGCTCAGCATGATCATATGGGGACATGTCCAAAAAGATGAAGAAGGCTAAAGCTCACATGATGACACAGTCAATTTGTTGACCAGATATAAACATTTGTCAACTCTTATTTGAAAATTTTAACAACTATGTAAAAGGGCAGTGTTACTATATAAATCTGCAGTGGTCTATTACACTGTGAAAACAGAAATTATAATAACAGGTTTTCAGAAGCCAGAGGGAAGTGGTTTTCAATTTCTAATTGTTAACAAAGAGAAAACATCTGAAACAATTCTGCCATCTCTGATGACTTGGTTCACACCACCTATGAGCAGGAGGAAAACTAATTGTATCTTCAATCTAATTACATCTAGTATAAACAAAAGAAAGATTAAATTAGCTACTCAATTCATATATATGACAAGGGAAAAAAAGTAATTTATGGAATCCATTTGAAATAGGAAAATAATTAGTGAAGCACAAGTTTTAAAATAAGGAAAAGAAGGGACACACCACACTTCGATGGAAAGAGAGGATTTCAAAATTCATGTAACTGAAAGCCAAAATATTGTACTGAGTCTCTGAAACTGGAAAAAAATGAAATCCACAAATACGTCCAGTCTGGTTGAAAAAAAAAGTATTTACAGTCATGAGTGATTTACCTTTTTCTCAAGAATCAAATCACAGGAGCTGTAAAGACTTGAATAAAGCGTTAAATAAATATTCTAAATAAATTCAGTGGCAATGAGATACTGATTTCCCCTAAGAAAGCAAGCAATAGGAGAAAGTATATCTCATTTCCCTGGGATCCTTAATAAGCCGTCCAAGTTAAATTTGTTTATCATTTAATGAATCACTGCATTTCCAAAATTAATTAAAGCAATTACAGCTAATTAATATGCATAACAGGCTTATTTGACTGTAAAAACTTGATACATAGATCCAACAAAAATCACACTGTAGTAAATAAAATTCCATAGTCATAGACTGTATTTTCTCCAAGTCTAGAACATATTTCAGTTTTGTATCTGGAAGACAAATACTTTTCTTTTTCCTTTCCCATAAGATATATTGAGATTTCAGAAATTCTTCTGTTTCACATTCCACCTATTCAGGGATCAAGTTCTAGGCCTTGCTTTAGAAAGCTATCTTTCTCTGCAAAAATGACACCATCTCCTTAAACATCTCAATTAAACTGACATGTTCTCAGAAGAAAAAGTTTCTTATCCTACAAATCAGCGTGTATGTATGAAAAAAGCAACTTTTTTAGAAGAGTCCCTATCAATATTCTCTCTACCAGGTGGAGACTTCAGACCCCCATTCTACAATTGCAATCTCTCAGATGTACCATTTTGAGGTCCTGTAGAGGTCCACACCAAGTAGGAAGTTTGTTACTTAAACGCAGGATCAGGACCCCAGTTGTTAGGAACAAAATGAAAATAAGTTAAACATTTCAACCAAACTTTTAATTAGCTTTGCAAAGCTTTGGATTTGTAGCAATTAAGATTCCCTTATATTGAGTTTGACCAGAAACACAAACGCCTGACACAGAACAACAACTAAGTTGTTTGGAGGGGACCTCTGGTGACTACCTAGTCTATCCTCCTGCTTTAAGTGGGACTACTGCCAACACCCAACCAGGTCAGCTGTGGCTTTTCCTGGCCAAGTCATGAAAACCTACAAGGATGGACATTTGACTGCATATGAGTAACAGGTTCCTACATTGTGCCAAACTCCTAGTAGAAAGCTTTTCCTAATATTCAGTCTGAACTCGCCAACCTTTAATTTGCAGCTATTGCTTTGTGTTACACCACCTTACCCTGCTGTTTGGGTCTGTCATTTTTTAGCTCCCCATCAGCCGTTGTGGCTGCTGTGAGACTGCTCCTTACCCTCCTCTTTGCCAGCCTAAACCAGCCCAGGTCCCTCCCTCATGCTCTCCCTCGGTGCTTTTATCCTGGCAGCTCTCCGCTGAATCCACTCCAGTTTCTCTGCAGGCATCCTGAAATGGGGAGCTTCAAAACAGGACACAGTGAACCCTGGGGTGGCCTCACCATCATTGAGAAGGTAGGGTTGATAATTCCTTTTGTTCTGATGTCCATGCTCCTCCTAATGCAGCCAAGCATATGGTTTGCCTTATCCATGATGAGAGCACAGTGCTGGCTCCTGTCCAATCCGGCATCCACTGTAACACACAGGTTCTTTTCAGCAGGTTTTTTAGCCCATCAGTTCCTCACCTGTACCCACGAGTAGGTGGTTTGGTTTTTTTTCCAACCCAAGCATGTTAATTGGACCCTATAACAGTCATTATCTGGACAAAAAAGACACTGAATTGCTGGTGTCTTTATGATCCGTATAGAGTTAGTGCAACAAGAGGATAAAGCATATTACATCTCTGATATGTTGATATCATACTTACTTACACACACTGATTACATTATACTGCTATTCTAAAGCTACATAATCCCCTCCCAGAGCATGAACGTTATGAGACAAAAGGAGACCCTGGAAGCCTAATCCTGCAGTCCTTATTTAGTTTTCAGGCTACCAGTTAAGACATTGTTGTTAGCTGGTACAGATATCTAAAAGTACTTGCTTAAAATGTATTCAGTGCAAGAAAGAGTAGAGAGGTTGAAATCCCATAGATTCCAGATGCACTTTTCCCTTATTCCCACCTTTTCCTTTAAAGTGTGCCCAGGTAGGACCAGGCATACAGCCTACACATTAGCAGCTTTCCAGCATTACTTTGAGAGGGTGTCCTGGTTAAATGTCTGCCATTTCCTGTCCTGTCCTTGTCCCACAAGTCATTAAAGTGGAGAAAAACATTTTTTTCACAATCTTGCTATCTCTGGAAAAAAGTAATTTCATATCCTTAGCAAGAAAATATCTCAAATATTGATCTGTGCTTTTTTCTGCCCATAGGGATAATGTAAAGCTTCTTAATCACATTCTGTGTGTCTGAACCCAAGCCTTCCAAATAAATAAAACCTGTGGATAGCTAGTAGTGCTATTCCCTAATAAGCTGTAAAAGACCAGGATCAAAGGGCCTATATTGATAAAAGTTAACGAACACCTTAAAAAAACCAGTAGGATACAACACTGTGAAGAACTGTTCCAAATGGCTATAAATTTTTTTATTTATGTCATCAATTTCACCTTGGAAGAATGTGAATTTCCTTCAACTGTTTTGGTTACAAATAAAACCAAAATATTTGTGTGAAAAAAAAATATTTTAAAAATATATTTTGAATAGGTAAGTAACCTACATTGCTTACCTTGCAAAGAAAACAAAGTGGAAGTTTTAACATTTTCCAGTGAAAACAGCTTTGAATTTTCTACCAGCACTAATGAAAAATGAAGTAAGACTTTATAAATAAAGAAGTTAGTGGAACAGGAGAAGTAGAAGAAAGAGGGCTCAACTTAACTTTGGAATAATGGAATTATTGGAAGTTGGAGAAAAAATTCTTGGAACTTGAAAAACATGTCAGTGTGGTGTTTGCTTTCCTGACACCAGAAAGTCTCACATATGATTAGACTAGATAATAAGAGTATCCTGTAAAGAGCATTACAAAGACTTATGCAGCATTTCCATTTGGGAAAACATTTTATAGATCTGGCAAGGAGTATTAAGTACTTCTTTTTATCTAGGAGTTTTAGGAAAATATCCATGCTTGCTAACAGTGCACTGTATTTATTGATTGTTGGACATTCCACTATTCAGAAAGGATTCCTCACTCCTGCCGCAGAACCTAAGTCTGAGTGCTGGGAAAATGATACAAGTAATCCATCAAGCTAATACAGACTCTGAAATTATCCCCAGGTTGTAATAAAGGCCAGAGCAAGATAAAACTACTGCCTTGAAATTAGATTCTGTAACTTTTTTCAGGAAGGCAATGCCAGGAAGACCACAGCGTTGGTTGAAGAAGGACCTAGTTCTAACAGAGCATAAGACAAATAGCTCAACACAAGCTCAAAAGCAGAGGAGTAGCTAATATGTGGGCATGGAAATGCACCCTAAAACCTGAGGTCATTTCTGGGGCTTCGCTCCTGGCCTGGATAGACAAAGCTGGAGTGAACAACAGGGTTTATAATTTCCACAGGACTTAATCTGATATATATCAGTGTATGCTGGAGTAGGGCATACTGCCCCGCATTTCATGCCTGAGGGGCAAAACACAAAATTGCACAGACAGCATTCCTCCCCTTGCCTTACCTCATCAACATCTGGTATGCTGGCACAGATATTTTAATATATCAATGATCAAGAAATTCATCAGGAGCCAATCTTGACTGCAGAAAAGATAGTTCTACAGAATCATAAAACAGAGCGTCAGAGTGTTTTACTTCCTTCCAACAATTAACTGGTTAATGAATACAGACGCTTGAACTGAAAACAGAAACTAGCATTTCTCGAGACATAAACAAATAACTTAAGCAAAACACTTGATTTTAAATTAATGACAGCACCTTCCTGGGTGGTAGTCAGAAGCAGTGGAAAGCAAGCTTTCCAGTAAATGAAAAGCTTAGGAAGGAATTTAGTGAAAAAGAGGGCCTAAATAAGTATTACCCCATCAGAACAGCTGAAGATTGGAAGACTAATGCTCTTAGCAAGTGATGCCAGAGCTTTCCAGCTGTAGGCAGAGAGAACAGATTGTTGCAAGGCAAATTAATGCCCTACAGAGTTGAGTTGCTAGTATTGAAAAATGATGAGTCATTAATGATTTTCAGGTAAAAATAAAAGACACATAGCAGGAAAAAAACCAAGCAACTTAGAAGGCTTTTTTAATGAAGGAGAAAATTAAAAAATGCAGGTGAACAATACTTGAATCACAGCGAGTGTGTGAATACATGTATTTTAGTGCTTTAGAAAAATGGGAGAGAACACGTCACGGGTCTAGTAGAAGATGAAGATAATTACAGCAACTGAACGTGAAAAGCCCCATTGTGTTATACGGGCATAAGGAGAAGCAGAAACCTGAAGAGCTGTATGTACATCATTCATTTGCTAACCTCAGTCATGGCACATGATGGCTGCTAATCCCAGTCTCAAATTAATCACTACGCTTCAAACTCAGCTACTACAGCTGTCTATAAATAATAGTCCTTTAAATTCCATTCATTATGGACTTCATGTGGTGGTAAAATCGAAGCTGGACAGAAGCTAGTGTACTACATGACAAATGCCCCCAAAACACACTACAAAAATAATTAAAAATTCATGGGTTTTATCTGCTGGAAAACAGAGAAGTGTTCAGTTTAAGTGTTCTAAAACCAAACTTAGTTCTCAGTTTTTCATCAAAAACATGGACTATTTCAGAACAAAGGGGCATTCCACAGAAAATTCTGTTTAGTTAAAGAGGCTATTTTCAGTGAAAACAATTCTCTTATGAAAAGACTTATTCATATGCAAAGTATATCCTTAGAAATATTTATACACAGTTTTGGAAAGACAAGGATAAGTAAGCAAGAGAGATTAAAAAGACCTCTAATATCAGATATTGTCATCCTGCATAGGTGCCTAAAAATTTTTGACCAGCAGCTTCTTAACCTTTTTTTGATAAGCTAAGCGGCTCAAGCTCATGGAATCCATCATAGCTACACAAGCAAGAAATCATTCTTACAGCTTCTCCATTTAATCCTTTCCATGTTTTTCTGTAAGCTCTCGAGTGTAGAGGCACAAGGGCTGGTTGCATGCAGTCAGGAGCAAGTTCCCTGTTTAATGTCAGAGCTCATATTCATTGCAGGAAAGTACAAGGACTGAAATGAACCAACCTCCAAGGTGAAAATACTTAATCTCCATTAACAGAACTCCCATTTCTCCAAGTTCATAACAGCATTTATCTTTGCCAACGTATAGGCTTTTATTACTGCTTGATAGTTTTTAAGCTCTCTTCCCTTTTTGACGGCCTATTTAGGAAACCTACAACAGCAAGAGTTTATTTCATGTTCAAGCCCTCTCAAATAGTCCTAATTGGGGATTAAAAAAAAAAGGGGGGGGGGGAAGGGGAGAGGAAAAAAAAGGAAGGAAAAAAGGGAGGGAAAAAAACCAGAGGGGAAAAAGGAGGGGGGGGGGGGGGGAAAGACCCCCTCAGCTTCTGACACCAAGGAAAACAGAAACAGCACTGGAGGAACAGCCTGCAAAGCTGGTCAAACCTTGGGAAATGAGACCCTTTCCAAAACAAGGTACCATCAGTCTGCTGGTTGTGCTGAGAGATAGCACAGGAGAGAATAAAAAGCAGAAGAGATGCTGTCTTGTGTCTACAAGTTCAAAAAGCTAGCTCTAAGGGAGAAAAAGCCCTACTGTACATGATTCTCAAAAATGGGATGGAGGAAAGGAGTGTAAAAATTTATGAGTGGAAAAGCAGCAAAAAAGGTTAGGAAAAAAAAAGCAGTATTTCCCCCTGCAGCAAATCTGTCTCTCACAGTTGTCTGGCTTTACTTTATTCTACCATATTGAAAGGGGCATGCGTGACTACCTGCTTTTTAGCATTCATCTGAGTAAATGTAACAACTACCAAAGCTGCACAAAAACTGAAAGGGAAACGCATTACCTTCTTTCCACATACTGCAGAAAATATTAGAATACAAGTTTGACAGACTGAAACCCCAGGGTTAGAACAAACAGGGTATTTCCATGAAATGTCAGGAGATTCTCCAAAGGCCTACATGACCATAAAGGATTCAGATTGCATTAAAGTATAGTGAGGAGCTGGGCTCCCAGCTGTCATTTGGATTTGAAACCTCCCATGTGATCACAGGGCTCTATTCAAATATGCATATACATATTTACTTCACAATCTAAGTCCAAAGATACTCAGCCTAACTCCCAAAGTAGCTCTGCAGTGCATAAATTCATGAGCACGCTCTGATGTTTAGAAAAACAACCACAACAGACTGGAGCTCTCACCATTATGTGCAGAGCAGATCCAGGCACCAATAAATGATTAGTGTGGAAGACGATGGAAAGTATGCATTTAGAGAACACTGAAGAAAAATGTGTCTGTTGAGAAGCAAGCTGGGATTCAACTCCTGAAAAGTTATTATCAGGTGAAGATACACATCTTGTGAGCTCCAGAACAGCCAAGTAAATGTGATTTAATTAAACACACAGATTTTCCTCTAGTACATCAGTAAGATTCTTTTAGAAAGTTCTGTGGTGACGACTGGACTTTAATCACCTGATCAAAATTGGGGTGATGCATTTGTATTACTGGCTTATACATTTTTAAAAAGAAAGAAAGAAAAAGTTGTTCCAGACAAACCCCTGTACACCAGTGTCCAGCACTAACCCACGTGCATAGACACCACCCCATCCTTTCACTTCTGAAGGTACTGCCCACCCTGGGTGCTAGTGGAAAACTCTGGCAAAGGACCAGAGGGAACCCTGCAGAGCAGGCTGGCATAGCCTGAGCTATCTATATAACCTGAAAATAAACGGGCAACTTCTTCAGTTCAGACTCATCAGTCTGGTCCATCACTTGAGCGGTGCATTTGTTTAAAATTAAAAAATACAGCATCCAGAGCAGTATGATTTCTACCTTGAAATAAAATGTTAATGGAGAATAAATACAAAAATAATTTCCATAAGAGCATTGTTGTGGGTGACTACAGCATTATGAGGAAAAATCACAACAGGGGTTTCTTCTTTAGAAATACTTTATCACCTTTAAAGTCTTATCAACATACTGAAAAAAGTAGATTATAAAAGGGGACAATGATTAATTTTAAAAGAGGAGTATGAAGCCCAACATTTCCATCATTTTTTCATTTCTCATCTCATTGCTCTCACAGGTGATTTGTTCAGATATTTTAACCTATACATAAAGCAATAGGCATCCATTAACTTTTTAACAGGGTCGCTTTATGTATAAAGCAACAATAAAGCAACAAGCACCAGTTCTTTAGTGAAATTTTAAACTTACCTAAATCCAGTTCTAACTGACATTACATAAAGAGCTTCAGAGAGTATCATTCATTCCGTTTAGTTCATCATAGTATCTTTTTTCCTCCTTGCTACTCCCTTTTTTATACAACACATTACCAGCTGAACTTGATCAATATCTTAGTTTAAGTCATTCCTGCCCTGTCAAATGGCTTCATTTAGTAGATCGTCATCCCACATTTGTTTGTGATGCTTTTTCTGCCACCACCACCCCCCTGCTCCCCCAGGTCTTATTACCCAGTGAAAACAAACATCCTTTAGTACCTATCTTTTTATGAGCTAGGGTTATTATTAAGTTTTTTAAAAATTTCTTTTTTATTATTATTGCAAAATGGCAATCAGCTGATGCTATGCATATGAACACAGGTCAAGGTGATCGTTGCAGGATGTAGCAGAGCAGCAGACACCCTATTCAGAAAGAAATTAGACAGCTAAGCTAGTCAGCAGATCTGCTCCTCTCCTCTAAGCCCCAACAGCTACTTGCTACCCCAGATGAGAAAGCAGAAAGGATTAAGGAGACTTCTAGAGATATCAGCTGGGTTAGTTTGGGATGCTGCTGAGCATCTGGTGAGGGCTATGCTCCTGGTCCCTCCTGCTCCTGGCTAACGGGAAGCAGCAAGATCATACAGGTGGCCTCAGCCACTACCACCATGCATCCTGCAAGGGAGTATCTCTTTGCATGACAGCATGTCCAGTCCCAGCCAACTGCAAGTTGACCCAGCTGGTGCAACACAGCTATGTCTACGCTGCAGCCTTCAGATGAAACCTGACGACTGCCTACTTCTTATTACCCAGCACAGGGTTTGAGGGAAGAGTGGCCCATGGGACAGCAGAGAGCCCTCAGATTCAGCCCATGCATGAAAAGATACTCCTCCCCTGAACTGCCCAGCTTGGCCACCCCATGTTCCCACTGCCCTGGCAATCAGTGCTTGTCAAACAAGATAGCAGATGATCATTCCTGCAAGAAGGGCGGGCAAGATCTATGGGCAGCTAACAGAGATGCACAGAACCTAGATTTGGGAGCAATTCTGGGCCTCTGGGCACAACTGGACTATGTTAACTAATGAATACTATTGATATAACCTATGACATTCCTGCTGACTTGTGTTATTTATTTATGCTAATTTATATTTTAATTTCTGTTGTCCTTAGAGAAGAAATGCTGACTTGCTTTGTTACTTTTGCCTTTATTAAATCTATCCTGGTAGGCCATCATTCTTTTCCTAGTTGGCAGTATAGTAAAGTATATAGGACTTGCAAGGAAAGTTGTCCACATAAAGAGTAAGACCTTGTTTTCCCTAAGGAGCTTCCCAAAGATCAATATTTCATTTACCATAACTATGAAAACAGCAGATGGGAGAAAGCAGCAGAGAACAACACAAAATGAAGGTGAAGAGAAGGGAGCTCTCCCTACTGCCCTGAAACTCCCAAAGAGAGAGAAGGAAAAGCAAAGCTATTCTGGAATTGAGCAGAGCAGAGGAGGCAGGTATCCAAGCTACAAGAGCTGCAGAATGCAAAGGGCTCTGAGCTTAAACACCATCAAAAGGGGAGATTCTGCTCACAGCAGACACTGCTGATCCATAAAGGCTTTAAATACAAAATCTTGCTGAAAGCTCCTGCACTGAGCAGCCAGGCTGTACTGCGAAGAGATTCTCACAGCCAGAGACATGTTGTCTGTCCCTGCAAGCAATGAAACACCCATGGGATCATGCTGTAGGCACAGCTTAAAACTCAGCTTCTTCATTTTTACCTCTTTAGGCAGAAGGTGACGTGCTTGAAATTTAGCTGCCTACATTTTGTAGACGTTTCACCAAAATAAATGAAGATGTGTTGCAGAACATATTCTTTGATCTGCAATGTCACTACAAACAGAAGCGATATGTGAAGTAGTCTGGGTCAGACTCTTCCTGGAGTCAAATCTTATTTCTGCCCAACATACTGACTTCCTTTCATTTCACAAATACTACTTCAGGACAGAATTGGATTTTGACTTGCTGTAAATGATTGCATACAAAAGCGCGTATAAGGTATCTCCTATTAATATCCCACAGATCCATTACGCAGTAGTAAGTATGCCCAGGTCAGGACTTGACATCAAGAGCCATTTCTGGAAAATACTTCCCCTTTATATCTCCACGTTGTTTCTCCTTGTTAAGGGAACTAACATTGAGCACTGAGGTCTTAGGAGATACCTGTCATGCTGTTAAGAAGAGAAAAGTTTATAGTATTCACAGGTAAGAAGTTTTACTTCTGCACAAATCTCCTTTTGGTCTCTCTGCCCACCCTGTCATTTCATCTAATGTTTCATTTCAAAGTAAACACAAAATTAATATTTCAGAAATAAAAACACAGCAACAAAACAAGCAATTTGATACAATCCAGCTGAAACATTTTCACAGAAACTATTGCATAGATTTACAAATTAATAAATAAGGAGCTGGCAACCGGGAATGAGTAACTAATTCTTATTTCATTCCACCTTCAAGTCCTCCTAGACCAAGACCCATGGAGGAACAGCTGATTGCCTAGAGGGGTGAAATGACTATTTCTCATCTTCGACCTTTCTTTATTACCAGGTAGTTTGTTCAATATTAACTCTTTACTACCTAAGAGCACTGGAAAGAGCAGACTCTGAGGGACCAAATGAGCTATTTGAATCCTCTTTCTGTTACACTGAGAGATTTTGGGAGAGAAAAGAAGGAGGATTTGCCCCACTAAGATTTCTATGCACAACACAAAAAAAGGACATAATTTTCCACTGCTAGGAGTCTACCTCCAAGAGATCAAGGAAGAGGGGAGGACTTACAGGTTTCATTAACGTAGTCTTGCATTCTTCATCACAGTCCATTAAAACTTAAGACAAGGAATTACTAGCTTCATAACAAAATCATCAGGCTATGGCCATCCATTCTTAGTGCCAGAAGGAACTTTTACTTGAATATAAATTTTCATGACCATTAGAGGATCAGTTTGTTAAAAACAAGGCAAAAATGGTTGGTCTTGAATTCTAGCAATGCTAGCCATCTCACTACTTCAAAGCAAAACTTTCAAATGTGTTTATCATCATGATGAAGTTTTCTAAGGGAAAATTGGGAGACCGCTATGCCAAAAAGTTTTCTGAAGTGATTTTAGGAAGGGGGGTGGGGAGATGGAGAACAGGAAAGGAACAGCTTAATGTTTCTAACCTTTCCGTAAGTATATAGTAGAAAGGGCTCTCCGGGTGAGTCACTGTGTGGGTGATTGGCAGAGTGCTGCTGAGTGGAAGAACAGCGGGGGCGGAGGGTGATTACGCGAACTCATTGATGACTACTTACATAAAGAGGAATTACTACACAGCAACCACTCTCTTAGAGGTACTACTGTCTTTCTGGAAAGTTGCACAAAGGCCAGCTCTACACTACAAGCTTTTTCTCCGTAAATTTCTCTGACATAGGGATACATTGGGCAAATGTCACACAGAGGTTTGATTGCTATTGGTAAATTTCTGAGTTTATGCAAGTCAAACAATAAACTTTCTCACATCGTACCCCTTTTCCCAGTTTCTTCTATTCTGTGGAATGTCCATCAGTAGAAATGTTTTAGCAAAATGTACCCACTGTCCATATTACAGCCACCTTTCTCATGACAATTTTGAAATGTGTTGCTTTCCAGTGATAAAAAGCCTTGCTCGCTCTTCTTTTAAAACTCCAGTGCATTTTGGAAATACTTCCCTTTTTGCAAACCTCTGTTCTCCATTAAGGTTTCCATAATTCTTTTTTACCTCTGTAGACTAGAAAATCCAGGACTCTTTTCCGGACAAAGTCTCAATAAATCAATGTATGTCAATTTGCTTGTTCTTTTCATCCTTCCTCTTCAATCCCAGGCAACTATTTGGCAATTTTATTTGGACCCAGCAGTCACTTCTTATGGAGAGTAATATATATTTTCCAAGTTATTGGCCTTGGTAAAGGTTAGCAAAAGTAGGAATTATAGTATTCCACTATGTAGCTGTGAGATGTTCCTCAGTGTATATTACAAAAAGCATGTCATTAATTCCCAAGATACAGGATTATTAGAACATAAACTACAGATTTCTCCTTATTTTATGGATACAAAACATTCTAATTATTTTCAGGGTAAAACAGGGACTGCAGGATTTACCTCTATATACTCCAAGCTCAAAGCAAAATATAGACCTAAAAATATTAGCACCATTTCTAAAACCATGAAAGTCTCTTCCTTCTTGCTACACTTTTTTTTCTTGGTGAATTTATTCATTGCTCATAGAAGAAGAGAACCATAAAACTAACAGAAAATTAAATATGCCACTAGCTGCAGATACTCAGGCAAAATAGATCTGTTACATTTAACCAAAGCAGCAACCTGTGGCAGCTACATATATTTCTGGAAATAGGGCTATCCAGCACTACTCCTCCAGTTCTGACTGCTCAACTACCTCCTTGGAGTCTGCAGCTTCCTGTGATGGGATGAAGTCCCAAGCACTATGCCAAAGGCTGGCCAGGAAGGCAAGTCAAATGAAATGACAGCTCCTTCCTGCATGTTGATGGAAGTTCAAGGAAGCTGAAACAGTTCTCACAGAGATGCCAAAAATTATCTGGGGGAAAATCTTCGTGAAAATCATTAGAAATTTTGAGCTCTAGGAAAATTCATACTGAAGATCCAACAAATATTGAAACAAAGTTTCTAGAAAAACAGAACAGCATCTGAAGCAAGGCAATGAAAGAAACAGGATGAATATCATTTTAGAGTCTGTGGGATATGCAAAGCTGTTCTTGGTGTCAAAATCTCCAAGCTGCTCTGAATCTGCCACTGAATGTCCCTGCCCAGGTCTTCCCAAACTCCACAACCTTCACCCACAAAGTCTTAAATCCTTCCACATTTCCCCTAATCCCTTTGGTCTTCCTAGAGGCACTTTGAAATCCTCCTCAAGGCAGTTGTGAGGAGCTGTACTGGGACATGCAGGCAAACTCAGACAATATCTCTGACAAGTGAATGTGGTACAAGCTTTGGGGGAAAAAACCCCCCATGTTTCATGTTAAAGAGAAGAGTTCTTCCACGCACGTATCTGTAAAAGGCAATGAATAAGGACCAAAGAGCCAGGCCCTGAATTATAACATTAGCATTGTTCAACGATAAAGGTAATTTAATTCTTAAGCAGCCAAGTTTAATCCCACATTTAATCTACTAAAGAACTAATATCATTACTATGAAAGCTTCATTTCCAGTTAATAGACTCTTTTTTTTCAATTAATTTGTATCATCTCAGGTAAATATAAGGGCTTCATATCCTCCTCATGTCCCTATGTTTATAACTCTCTAAATGTCAGAAAGTAAGTCAGCCAATTTTATTTCCGTGTTTTGTTTGTAGATTTCGAAGCACTATCCATGGACTCAAAAGCTTTATTATTCCTATTTTACATATGAACAAGCTTAAACACTGAGAATTTAAATAATCTGGCTTGAAATCACATAGTAAGTTGATGGCAGAGTCAGATTTCCCGATCCTTAGTTGACCAGGTTGTACCTCTTCTGAAAATAAGGCATTTAATAAGACAGCAGTCATACTGATTAGTATTATGCACAAAATGTGAATGTATGCTGTTCCAGATGGTGGCCTCACTAATCTGCTCAAACACATCTCAGGAGAGAAAAATGTTTGCCAGTGCTCTCTATTCCATTACTTTAGTAACAAAAGTATAAAAATAAAAGCTTTTCTTCAATTAGAGAGATACCATCATAGCCCCATTTCATGAGTGTGAAGTTTGCAATATGTTGCATCCTCACTGAATAGTGTGGAAATGGGGGTCTGTGGAAGACTGCTGAGTGTTTGCTAGTAACTTGTAAGGGAAAATAATTAACAAAACCAGGCATGTATCTTTTACACTGGGGCCTGAATTGCCAATAGAAAAATGTTAAGAGCCTGAACAATGAAGAAAACACTTTACCCAAGAAAAATTAAATACAACCCTCAAAAAAGTAAAGACCTTCCAGGTTTGTTTATAACTTGTCTGAAAAAGGAAAAACATGTAAAAACCTTGAAAAAAAGATTACAGAGGGTCTGGTCCAATACATACAAACACTACACGCAGAAGTCAGTGTCCATGATACCTCACCACATAAAGTTTTTGCTTGCTGTCTATGAAGAAGACCTGACTCTCAGGCTGGACAAATTAACCCACAGCACACTAGTCCACAGATTAGGCTGGGGCGGGGGAGGGAATTGTCATTTCTTTATTGTAGTTCATCCTGATGAGTGGAGGAGGACTGACGATGGAGTTGGCAGAAGAGAAAGCCCAGTGCCATCTGTGAGCAGCGTGTGTAAAACAAGTTAGTGCTACAACTAGCAGCAGTGCAGGAAGGAGATGAGTTTCAAAGGCCAAAGCAGGGTTTCATAGCATCTGTCTCATTGCTGACCTATTCAGATGGGATCCAGTGCTGTAGTTACATATGCTAACCCCAGGATTTCCCGAAAGTTTTGTGCCTCAGGACACCTTCCTCCTCTCTGCCTCTGACTCTGGGTTGCTAGGACCTTTCTCCAACTCGCTCAGCCTGCGAAGGGGTTTGCGCCTCCTTGGCCCTGTGTGGGGATGAGGGCTACTCTGCTTTATCCCAAGGGAAGGCAACGCCTTGCCCTTCCTTCCCCTGCCAGAATGGCAGCAGCAGCTTGGATTTACCTCAGGCATGAGTCATCTTTTGGAAACATAAGACTGCACTTTATCAAAGGTGTTTGATGGCAGCCCTAGCACCTTTACCCAGTCTATAAAACGTGACCTTGCAAACATGTCCTCAGAAGTTAGGGACCAAATGAGCTGGTCTGATGAGGGTCCGGGCACTAAACAGTTTAGAGATTAACCTGACAGCCTACCCAGGTCACTGTACGGAAAAGAAGAAACAGACCCAGCTGGCCCATGGAGGTGCTGACCCTTCTACCAGAGAGGTTGCTCCTTTGCTAGAATATGAAAATGCAGTCTAGGCTGGGGTCTTCACATCAATGGTCAGGTCCCTGGCACTCAGGCCAAACTACCCCTTGTGGGCAAGGCTGCCCACCTAATCTTGTCCGACCTCTATGAAGGAGGAGCTGTACATCTTTGATCACATCTTTCATCTATGTTGCCAATTGAGTTTATTTTAAAAAAACAACATACTTTTGGGCCTCATATGCCTAACTGCACAGAGAAATGGAAGGAGTGAAAAATGTACTGAAAGAAAGAAGAGGTAAAAAACAGAAAGACGAAAGACAAAAGAAACCCCATTAGAAAGTGTCAAAACATTGCCTCCATTGTTTTTATAATTTAATTACCAAATATTAGGAAAGTTATTGGGAAAGAAAGGTAATGAAAATTTTGAAAAGAACAGGCCATTTCCAATAAGCTCAGCAAATTTCAAACATCTCTAACAATAATTATCAATTTAACTTTCTACAGTGACTCAAGGAAAGAGAAAGAAACTTCAGAGTAATTTAAAACATACCTTAACAGGGTCACAGCATGGTACATATGCTAACAACCTGTTACTTATTTCTAATAGACTGTCATTATTAAACTAAGGAATATTTAATTTTAGCTGCAGGATATAAAAGTTCTCTCATATGTGTTTGTTACTCCAACAAAGAGTTTAAGGATGTCACCTAATCATTTAAAATTGTTCCCATCATGTCGTAGGGTTTTTTTGTACAATATCAATGCATCACTCATCTGTGTGTTTTTATTTTTCAGTGTTTACAGTGTCCGCAATTTGAAGAAAGAGCACACAGTAAAAATATAGACTAAGAGCATTCAGATCATTAGTCACACATCAAACCAATACAATCTATTCTGTGGGATGCTACTGTCAAAATTGAATCACATAAGTAAATGATTTTAACCCCTCTTTCTAAGACAGGGAAAGGAGAATTAAAGCTTAGTAAACAAATGATTCCTAAGAGAAAACTAAAGAAGGAGAAGAACCTGTTATCAATCACAGGATGACTATGAGTCAGTGATCAGATTTACTGTGGAAAAAGACAGATATGATACTTGATGTAACCCGAAATGTATTTCCAGCTGAAAGACAGAAAAATTAGTGTGCCAGTTTTGGCCGGGATACAGTTAATTTTCTTCCTAGTAGCTGGAATGGGGCGATGTTTTGGATTTGTCCTGAAAACAGTGTTGGTAACACAGGGATGTTTTTGTTATTGCTGAGCAGTGCTTGCACAGAGTCAAGGCCTTTTCTGCTTCTTACGCCACCAAGGAGGCTGGAGGTGCACAAGAAGTTGGGGGAGGGGTCTCTCTGCCCACCAGCCAGGACAGCTGACCCCAACTGACCAAAGGGATATTCCAGACCATATGATGTCATGATCAACATATACAGCTGGGGGAAGAAGAAGGAAGGGGTGATGTTTGGAGTTATGGCATTTTGTCTTCCCAAGTAACCACTATGTGTGATGGAGCCACGCTTTCCTGGAGATGGCTGAACACCTGCCTGCTGATGGGAAGTAATGAATTAATTCCTTGTCTTGCTTTGCTTGCATGTGTGGCTTTTGCTTTACCTCTTAAACCATCTTTATCTCAGCCCACAAGTTTTCTCACTTTTACTCTTCTGATTCTTTCCCCTATCCCACCACGGGGGGAGTGAGTGAGCAGCTGTGTGGGGCTTAGTTGCTGGCTAGGGTTAAACCATGACAGTATTAGCCAACATCCTGAGACATCTGGCATACTGAGCGTAATTTGGGCCATTCATATTCAAGAAAAAAAAAGGGGTGGAATTTACAATGGAGCAGTAGCAGAGAAGGGCAACCAGAAATTCAGAAAACTAACAAGTCTGTCTTGCAAAAGGAGACTGCAAACGCTCGGTTTTGTCACAGGGAAACTCAGGTGAAATATTACTGCTTGTTCTGTATGTCTGTGAAATTACCAGATAGAAGATAATAGAATTACCAGTCAGGTGCATAAATGGTTGGTAAATTGCATCTAGGAAGCAACTATCAATGACTGACTTCTAGCCTAGTGGGTTACATCAAGGGGATTCTGGTCTGCTGTGGGCCCGAGGCTTGTCAGATTTACATCAATGGTTTGGAGAGGATGAGCAAGAAGTGCTCATTTAATCTGCAAATTCAGCAAGTTAGAGGGGTAGCAAGCATATTGCAGAAGTGGAAGAAAATTCAAAACTATCCTGAAAACAGAAGAATTGGTCTGGTGTAAGAGAACTGTAATTCAACAAGGGATATACAAAGCTCTGCACATAGGCATAATCAGCTGTTTAAGCACCATATAAGGAATGACCAGCACTGATGTTGCAGTAAGGAACTAAGACATCATTGTCAATCACAAGCTAAACATGAGACTAAAATTTGTTTAAAAAGTCCATATAGGAATGTACCAGGAGTATTGTCTGTGAAATGAAGCAGTTCCCCTTTATCAGTAAGGCCTCAGCTGGCATACAGATAATATAATTCAGGAAGAATACAGAATTTAATTGTTATACAATTAAACAGAGTCTGGAAGACACTAAAGAGAATTTTTAGACACTTGGAAAAAATATCCTATAAGGAAGAGCTGAAGAATTCCAGTTATTCAGTTTAAAGAAGGGACAGTTTAGGGGAAATATTATAATATTCCTCAATACTTGTGATGTAGTTCTACTCAGAAAATGATAAATATTTTCCCACATTCATTAAAGATAGAAAAAGAAGGAATTTAAGAAGCAAAAAATAGGAATTTTATCATAGCTATTGAGAAAAAGCTTAGCAGTAGGATAATGAGTCATGGAGACAGTCAGCCAAAGGGTATTTATGGTCACTGATTCTTTGTTGCTAGACCATGAATTTGGGAATCATCTGTCAAGAACAACATAGATAATATTCCTACCTCCAGGGATGGGGATGAACTCCCAGTCCTTCCCTGTTACATTCACCCAGTCCTCTCAGCTGACTGCAGCTCTGCACCCTTCAGCATTGACTCATCACTGACCAAAGTCAAATATTGTGGAGTAGAAACATGTGAAAGTCATGCATGAGTTTGGGAAAAGTTTGTATTCATTCTGCAAATTGCTGACAGGTAGAGACGAAAGATTTCTTTTGGACTCTTGAACACCATCCTTGTTATATTTGGCTTTTCCTTCATCTTCCAACATCTCAACCTCTGCCAGAGGGCTGGACAAAACAAAACAGCCCTTCTTGAGAGCTCAGAGCCCAGGAGCACCACTCCTCTAAGCATTAGTGCTTGCTGTCCCCTCCATTTCTGTGCCACCAACTCCCTGGGTGACAACCCTGCCACTGCAAGCTGTGATAGCACACAGTACCCGGCACCACCAGGAGCTCTTCTGCAAGCACTGGCAGGGTACAGGGACACAGGAAACGCTTTTCCAAAACAGTGAGGCTGGCAGTCCCGAAACACCTCTGAAGTGACAGTGCCCAAGTGTGCTCCTAGCTCTAATTAGCCTCCTTTCAAGATCTTCATTATGGCTATGGCAACAAACTCTGATTCAGTCAGCAGTAGGTTTTTTGGGTTTTCTCCACTTCTCACTGTGATGGCTGGTCTAGCAGATCAGTGTCTTTTGATCTCTCTGTCTAGCAAAACAGTCCTGTCATCACCCTGGGGGAGCAGAATCCTCTCCTACAGCGATAAACCTGGCTATTAGAAGGGATTTGAACAACTGTTTTGGTTTTCCTGTCTTCCTGCTAGAAACTCCCTTTCAATCTATCTCATTTGCACATAACCCTTTATAAAAACACCCACGCAGTAGCTTGCCTCACAGCCATCTGAACAATATTGATGTTTCCCAGTACTCTGCACACCCATTTTCTGATGTGATTGTGCCAGCCACCATGGAGCCAAAGGCAGTTAACAGCAAGGATCAGAAACAGCAAATTAGAAGCATTTTCCAGCTTCTTGCAATGAATATTTTATTTCTTCAACATCTTTGGTTTCAATATGCAGGAACAAATCCCCAACTGGGAAAAACAGTGATAGTGTATTGTCCTCAGAGGAACAATAGTGATTTATATCAACTGAGGACTCGGCAGAATTTGACAGGACACTTTAAAAGAAGAAAGAGAATTAAATTCTAGTAAGTCTGCACACTGAACACTAAACCTAGGAAGTTTAGCACCAGCGAGTTACAACAGTACCGGAGACTTCTTTCACAACCAATCCAGTCAACTGCTGTCCAGCCTGGATAGGCCATTGCCTGTCTGTGCTGGGCGAGCAGCTCAGGTGGGAGGCAATGCCTCCTCAGCACATGGGTTAGCACTGCACCAGGGCAGAAAAAATTAGAAACACAATGAAGGCATCCTACAGGTCCCATCCTTTTTTTCCCAGGCATCTGTCAACAAATGCCATTGCAACTCTGTTAGCAAGGATAGACCTAGTGGTCTCTCATAGCACCTTTTGCACCCCCTATTCTTTCAGCCACAAGTGCTGAAAGAGCTTCTTTGGGATGCTTGATTATGTCTCTCTGTCCAACATTCAAAGAATTTTTCCAGGAGACTTATAATGCATAGGAGATGTAGGCAGCGACTTGGTTTAGAAGACAGGTTCCCTACCATGAAGCAGTTAAATAATCTGCAAATATCTGATTATCTCCAGATCATCAGAAAGGCTGATACACCGTTTAGGTCTTTTTCCAGTGATTTCAGGATTCTGATTATTTTGCCACATGTCTTATAACTATTTGCAAAAGTATCTCATCTCCAAACTGAGCACTCACAACGTTAGTTTCGTGGCTAAGGGCATCCACCTTCCAGAGCAAACAAGATTACAGCAACAAACCGCCTATTCAGATACACTCTTTGTCACTGTTGGATCTACCTTGAACTGCATTTACAAACCAGATTGTCATACCAATCACTGGTAAGACAATTTTCTCCTGAATATGAACTTTCTACCTATCTGGGTGAATTATGTTTTGTTTGAAGGACAAGTATGTCTTACAGCAGCATGCTGTTGCTAGCAAATATCTTAGCAGTTCACAGCCTTCTAGTAGAACTCCCAGTGTTTGAAATCCCTGATAGTAGCCTGGGGAAACACTTGCATGGCTAATATCTGAATATTTTTTGTCAGATAACTAAGTATATCAGAATGAACTCATCAAAACATCCCTTCAAGGTTAACAGCTGTATAATCAGGCTAGTGAAACATATTGATCTGTTTAGCTGGTGTGAAAATGAACTGCACTTGACTGACATGTATCACACAAAAGAAATTAATAGAAATAGGAAATGGGAGGCACTAACACAGGATGTGCTTTTAGCTACAGTGAGTGAGAGCAAGGCCTGTTGACACACCTACATGGAAACCTCAGCAAGAATTCAAGACTTCTTGCATAATTTGAGAGCAGAGAAGATAATGAATTAATGGAAAAGGTATTGTAGGATGTCCAAAAGAACATGAAGCAAAGTGGAGCACTTAGGCTAATGTCTAAATGTCTCTTTAGCTACAGATGTAAGGCTAACAACTAAAACTGCATGCAGCATGTTTAACTGCATGTAATGCATAAAGAAGGCTTCTATAATGTTTCCTACTTCTGTAGGCTAGTGGGGAGCTTACAGCTTTTGCATCAGAAGTGTCAATTTTAGCTTGTCACCAAACGATCCACCCTCCAATACAATATTCAATCCTTTGGCAGTAAAAAAGAATTAACAGCAGCCATCCCTGTCTGTCTGCCTCCTAGAGAAGAGAAAGTAACCACATTCACTTAAGCAAAACCTTTTTTTCTTGGAGTGAGGATAGATACAGAGACTGCTGTTCTCCTAATCTTTTCCTTTGAATAAATGGTGGGACAGTGCTTCCCATTGCTCCCATCCCTGTAGGCCTGCAACACCTAGTTGGGGGTCAGGAAGAAAGGGTGTATATGACTCCCTGATGGGTGCTATAGCAAAGGACAGTGTTGTGCAGTGGACAAAGAAGTGGGGCCATGGCTGGGGAACTTGAGGTAGATGCTCAGTTAAAGGCCAGAGCTGCTGTTCAGGTGTTACACTCTTGACAAATTGCTTTGCTTGGTGGGAAATACAGAAATAATTGATTTGGAATGTATAAAAGCAAGAAGTACCATGCAGTCAGGAAGTGATTGATACTATGCTCTGCAATACTCTTGCATTTAGGCCTAGACACCTGCAACCATTAAGCTTTACCTAGTGATAGCTGTCCTTGTACTAACTCAAGCTAGGGGAAAAGGATTGGTCAAAAGGCAGATCTGTTAGTGTAACAAATAACCCCCCCCCCCCCAACATGTCTTCTCAATTCTGAGTCAAACTCCATATAGGTAATACTTGGGAGTTTGGAGTTTTTGAGGCCAAAAAGCTATATTCCTACTCTTTTTCTTAGGAGGTTTGCTGCACCTTACTCATCCAGCTAGGGGAATAAATTCCCCCGCCTCTCCTGTCCTTCATCCTGCCTTTCTCACCTGCAGCCTCTGAGCCTGGAGCAAAGTTCACTCGCTCCTCTTGTGCACAAATAGGCCCTTGACAGAGGCAGCCTTCTTTCTACTGAAGACACCTCTTGCCACCCATGGAGTTAGCTTGCAGGTTTTAAAGGTACAATAGGACAAAACATTTTTATCTTGAAGCTGTCAGACAGCCTTCCGCTAGTAATCAATTGTACCCAGTCAGAGAAAGTTAGCTTGCACTATAATAATTCCATTCTCTGGAAAAGCACTACCCAGCAAGATATCCTTAGAGTCACCTGGCAGTAACTAATACCTTCTTGTTAGACTTATTATGTGTTAATCATCAGCTTTAGCACTTTGCCACATATCTGTTTGTTGCATATGTATTTCATGTTTTGGTTTTTTTTTTTTTTTTTTCTCCTGGAATCACAGTATAGTCGTCAATTTCATTGAAGAAGTTGCCCTCAGGAAAAAAGCTAATTTCTTTTTTCTCTCACCCTGTAACAGTGGCATTCAAATTGCAGCTGGGAAAAGGGAGCATACAAAAATAGTTGTTACTGGAAAAGGTAGTGTGATTACTGGGGGGTGATACAAATGCATGCCAGACCTGTAGTTTATCTACAGTATCACTGACAGAGGTTTAATTTCTTCTGAGGTTCACAACCACAGGAAAAGTCCAAGTCAGAATACTTAGGATTTGCCCCAAAAGTTGAGATAGAAATGCTGCAGGAGAGAAAACACTGTGTAGTACAGAATGAGCCACTGCACTCTGCAGAGGCTGGTTAGAGTCTCATCATTCCCTCAGGTACAACTTTTACTCTTAGTGTGTGCTTTCATTTCAGTAATTCATGGTATTATTAGCTGAATACACATGTAAACAGGTATTTTGCTTTATAAATCAACTTTTTTTTTTTTAAATAAAGTTGTCTGTCATTTCTAATCAGTTGTTTATAACAGTGAGTTTAAGGAAGAATAAACTGGCTGAATACCCATGCCACTAGAGTCGTCAGCTTTGGTCACAATTGGTATTAAGGTGACTTTCAGCTCACAAGTGCTTATTTGTTTATTGCCCTGACAGCAGCGGAGGTCCAGATTGCATGTTCAGTAAGTGTTGTTCATGACTTTGCCCAGTAGCTATCCTCCTGGCCTATTCCATGAGGTAAGAGAAAAACAGAGTCTGCATAGCCAACCATCTCTCTCTCCATATGGCAGCTCACACGGCAACCAAGATATATTTTTTTAAGCAAATACTTTTCCATTTTCTTGTTTCTCTTCCCATATATACCAGCTGTCTATAAAATGGAAGGATGAGTTCTCCCTTCATGATCTACTACATACACCTAAATTTGGTACAACCCTGTTCCCTCAGTGGCTACTTGAGAGACACACACTGAAAAAACGCTGCGTCTGTGAATTGCATGCAGGTTGCAGCTATTGGTATGTGCTTTTAAGAAGATGCTCCACTCAGATTTGGGAAGCAAGGAAATCACTGCTGTCCTCAACAGAGAAGGCCCTTTTCCAGCCAATGTCAGCACCTTGGAATTGAATTGGTTGCTTCCCAGTGGGCAAAGAGCTTATTTTTCTGACCTTTGATCAAATTGCATGGTATCCATTGGAATTAATTTCTGGATGCCAGTAGCACATTCAGGTATCCATCAGCTTCCACTTATGTGGGAAATTTAGGCAGACTTAACTGCTTTCTCACTCAGCTAGCCCTCAAGATCCCATTTCCCCTCCCTTCAGGGAGTACCCTCTACTCATATTACACACAGGTTAGACCTGTTTGCTCTACAGGTCCATGCTGCTAAGGCAGCTATATCTGTCCAGGAATTGGTACACCATTGCGCAAAGGAAAGGAGAAAACCCCAACACTTCCCTGTCCCTTGTGTTTTCCTGTGATGTATAGCAAGGTACACACCTGGCCAGTTGGGAATAGAGACCCACCTCTTCCCAGAACCACTAGGTGGTCTGAGAAGAAAAACCTCACTTAAAGTGTTCAATAGGCCATGTGAGATTGGAGATTGTTAATGAGTCCATGTACAGTAACTACACTGCCCAGCTGAAGAGTTACCTAAACCAGAAAGCACCAGTAATGAGAAGAAATACAGAGTTTGAATTCACTGACTGTTTGTCTGTACTCAGCTGGCGTCCTCCAAGATCAAGGACTTTGCTCCATACCAAATGCTAACACTCGATAGTCACAGCATGGGCACACCCTTAGCAGCTCTTGCTCTGTGACTCCACATAGCCAAAAAATGCTGCTGGACCCAAAATACCATCTAGTTTATTCCTTCATCCTAAACCAGAATAAATTATATTTTATTCCTGACAGATGTTTATACAACTTGTTCTTAAAAATTCACAGTAAAGGAGGGTCTTCTCAGGTAAAGTATTCCTGAAATTTACTATTAGAAGATTTTAATGACTACTGAATGTGAGGTCAGCTGGCTGACACTTTTGTACCTCCATTATGACTGAAAATTTCCAAGTATTTTTATCTTCAGCTTAGACAGAAAGTTGGGGGAAAAAAGCCTACATGCTTCACCTTGGCTTCATGCTTCTTTTTTCACCAGCTATTCTATGGCATTTCCCCCTTTCATATACACATATAATAAAAATTATTTTAGGGGAGTTATCTGCCATTAGGATCAAGAGTAGAGATGGCACACTTTTTAATTAATATATTCAGACATTAGAAAATTATCTTTATTGCTACTCCCTACCATTGCCATGGTTTCCAAACACACAACGGTATTATTAATATTCAGTTTAACACTTCTAATGAGTACCTGCTGTTCCCTGTTGGTCAGTGTTTTCTGGATTTATCCCCCCCCCCCAACAAAACATTAATTGAACCACAGATAGCAATTAGTGTTAATAACTATTTAAAATAACTGCCTACCTTTACCCTTCATTTATCATTTAATTTGATTTTCAAGTAAAATCCTTTAATACTAGATAAGAATCAAAATAATCCCTCAACCCTTAGTTCTCAGTATACATACTTCTCATAAGGGACACTAACTACCAAGTGGGGAAAAAAAATTAAAAAACGAGTTAAAAACGAGGCAGGCAGATTCATTATTTCATAACAAGTGGGACAGACCTCTCTGAGTATGCAGGAAAACATTCTCTTCTGGTGGAAACAACAGAAAGTGGAGAGGGACAGAATAAGGATATGAGAGCATTTGGACAATGCCTGCCTCAATGCATTTAAGACCACCAGATTTACTAATTTCTACCCTTTCTTCATAAAAGCATTGCCAACTTAAAATAAGAAGGGTTTATGACAAGAAGCTTGGACCACGCTTCTCAAAAACAATAGCTTCTTAGCCTGATAGAAAGTATTATAAAGATCAAAACTGGACATTTTCTAACAAATTGCTTTTTCATTGGAAAATGCTGATTCAGTGACACTGAACTGTGCTGAAGGAAGAGATTGATTTATTTGACAATTTGTGTAAGAACCACTTGAAATGCCTCATTTAAACCATATCATTTTAGCTAATACAATGAAAACATTTTTTTTTTCCCTATGCTAGAAAACTCAGATTTCTTTTGGGATCACTCCACCCCTCACATTTTGTTTTCATTGGGGCCACAATTTCCAATCATATAATAATTGGGTAGAATAATTTTGGCCAGTTCTGATCTTTGCAATAGCTTCAATTTTTAAGGCCTTCTTTAAAGGACACTTTTGCTACGTTTACATAATGAAAAGCTTTGTTACAAGCACTGCCACTAGTAGTAACAATTCTCAATTACCCTCATGGCTTCCACATGGCATCACACATCCTGTGACATTAAGCAGAGCAAGCACAAATAAAAGCTGCTAACTCCTGGATAAGCAAAGCACTCACCCAGAAAAAGACTTTTTTTCTTTCTTTTTTTTTTTTTTTTTAAACTCCTTCTCCAGATCTTTTCTTTTGACTTCACCTGTCTCTTCTTTGGTTATCAACTTTTGAACCTACTGACAAAATTCAAGTAAATTTGACTAGGGAGAATAACTCAACCATACTGAATTCTTCCATTTTTCATGAAAACAAACAGACTGAAAAGGGACTATTTTAGTGCTGCAATCAAGAAAATTATTGGAGTGTGAGAGTGCACCTCATGAGGCAGCAGAGAATCCTTAGGGCAACCTCATATGTATTTTAACCATGGGAAAAACTTCAGTCTGAGCTCCTTGATTGACACCTCAACTCGATGAGCTTTGGGACACAATCTGTAGGATGCTACTTCCATAATCCCACTGTTCATGAGAGAATTTATGAAGTGAGTTAATGAACTCTTTGCTTGTGTAGCACAGCCCTTTGTCCCACCAGCTCTTCCTACATTGGAAAGCATTCTGCTTTGACAAATAGATAAATGGGGAAGGGAAAAACATAGCATAATGCTGATGTGAATAACTTCTGGTGACTTTTAAAATTATAATGATGCCTTCTTTTTTGCCTCCCAGAAATAGAAGGAAATTGCTGCTTTATAGCTACAGTAAATCAAGCAACAGATGAAGATGTGCTAGAAATGGTAACAAGCTGAGCTGTTCCTGTGTGGGGACTGGGAGAGCGGATTCAGATTGCTGACGTGCATTCACAAAGTGAGCGTGGAGGGCCCTGGCATGCTCCTACCCATGAAACAAGCCCTAGCCACATCATCTGGACAGGAAGGAGCAGGTGCTGAGTCTTGCTCACAGACGCCCAAAGCTGAGGAGATGGAACATTCCTTCTGCTGGCAGCAAAAGAAAAGAAAGAGTTGGGTAGTTTAGGAAAAAAAAAGGGGGTGTGTGGTGTGTGTCATGGTGGTGGTTAATTTATTAGTCCACTGAAGAAATCTACCCACGTATCACCCAGAACATATACGCTTACCTAGATGTCAGGATGTATGTTATGGACTTCAGAACAGGACAGGCTGCACTAGCCTAGTGAGATTTAGTGAAATGTGCTGACCTTTGCATACTGGTTTTCATTTTCTGAGATATATCTGTCTATATATTTTATATAAACACATATATATATATGTAATACATATAATGTACAAAATAGATATGCTCATACACACACACACACATATATATATATAAAAGAATATATAAAAAATTGGTTTTCTACTTGCCCCTTGAATAGTGCACTTCAAAAGCACAGGAAACCTAGCTGTCAGAAGGAAAAAAAAACAACCATAGCTTCCTCTGGCCCAGCACATTTTTCTAGTTAAATAAAACAGCTTTGCATAGGCAAGCATCCAGAGGGATACAAGAGTTCTCCTCACATGTATTTTTCTATTAGAAACTCTGTGTTTCTCTCAAATCTCTGTAATGGATTGTTGTGTTCATCAATTTGAGAGCTGTCAGGAGTTAGACAGCTAGATTATTTTTGTGGGGTTTTTTTGAAGTCCCTTTGAGAAAGCCAAATGTGCACTTTCCCTTTCATATTTCTCAGTGGTAGAATAGTTCCTAGAAGGTAAGCTAAATCATCAGGTACAGCTGTGCAATCCTCTTGTATTCTAGTTACATCCTGGACAGCATCTGTTCTAGTGCATTTTCTTCAAAAGGATTAAAAAAAAAATTATTAATTGAAATTTATTAAGTGCTTAGATGATAATTCATGACATGAAGTGGAATTCAGCTTAGTCTCTTGTCTGAACTGTTCCATAGAGCTGAACAAAGTAGAAATCAGTAAGCATTATTTTCATTACTGGAGCTGGCAGAGCTGACAATGCATTGCAAGAGCTTATCTTTCCAACAAGAATTTGCTGGTTTTCGAAAGTTGCTGTTTCTAGAAGTACTGTGACTCTTACAGATTCAAGTACAAGTGAATAAACAAGGGTGCATGGGTTAAGGTTTTTGTAGATTTTTGCAGTTGGCTTTTTGTAATTAGTTGCATTATAGCAAGATGAAGCTCTACACTCTGACCATAATATCCTGCTTTTAGCATGCACCTCCACTTGTCCTGATTACATGGAATATGTAAATGTATGTTGATTGTGTTTCACTCTGGAAGAGAATACAACTGTTATGAAAAAAAAAAAGTCTAGGCTTTTTCAAAAAGAGATCAACTGCATCTAGCTTTCATACAGCCTATTATCACTGCAAGTTGATAAAACTGATTACTAATAGCCCTGGTCCTGAGAAATGTGTAGCGACTCCACCTCAACATGGAGGGGGCCTACATGCAACAGAAGCTCATTTTTAATGATTTTTGAATACTGACATGCCCATTCCCTCCTTGACAAGACAGATGTCTCTCCCTACTAAAGCTATATCCAACACAAGTATTTGTTGCTGAGGCTGTTTTGATAAGGATGCATTTGTGTCTATAAATCCATCAGGGGCTGCAATGGAGGATCATAAAATACAGCCTCTGTAGAGCAGTATAATCAGGATCTTAAGGAAAGTGAGGAGTTCAGTTCGTATCTCAAGCTTCGATTCTTTCAACTTTTTTCCAGTTGTTTTTCCCTCTCTTACCACAAGAAAGGAGGTCATCTGAAGAGCACACACCTATGTTTGTCTATCTGCACAGTTGAGAGACCTAATGAAAACGGCCCTGCCTGCTTGTTCATGAGCATTAGGGAATAATTTCTGTATTTGAGCAGTCAAACACCAATTACAAGCAGTTAAACCCAGCGTTTCTATGTTCTGATGGATAATTTCAGTTAGATCTCAAAGTCACAGAAGAATCATCTTCTTCAGTGTGTTCAGATTTTACATGTATCTTGTGCCCAACTTGTACTTCTAACAATACAAACCCTCACTCTCAGAGAAGTCAAGCATGATATGGTTATGCAAACTATGTCAGGATGAAACTTATTCAGAGAAGAAAAGTGACACTTGTTAAGTAACATTCAATCTATGTGTTATCTTAATTTACATTGCTGCTTCTATCACTGAATGAGAGACATTCCAGTTAACTTCTAAGGTACAAAGGAAGGTTTAGGGGATGTTTAGGCTTGAAGGAGTACAGTGAGAGTTTACAAACATGCTGAAAATAATGAATATAGCTTAAAACTAATTGTTCTTGAACAAACAGTTAAAAAGAGATAAGAGAAGATACCAGTGCAACACTTTATTTCCACATAAATGATTACAAATTACATTGGAAAAAAAATACTAGAAGAGAAAAAGCAATTTTGACAGAAAATAATATACAGCGTTTGCATCATTACTTATACTAGGAAAAAAAAATATATTGACCACAAATCTATGTTGTCTATCTAAACAGTCAAGGAGCACCAGACACTCAGCAATCCTAGACTTTCTGAAAGGCATCAATAATTTGATATTCACATAGTTTCTTTTCACTTCTCCAAATTACAACATAATAGAATAATATGGAAGTAGAAAGCATTTCAGCCCTTACAGTTGGCTCCCATGTTAAACATTCCCTGTTTAAGACCACATTTCCAGCCAAGGGCACACCAGAACTGTCCAAGGTCAAAGCCTGTTTGGTGTAGTTTTACAACAGAAAGCTTTATACCTACTTACCAAGTGCAGTATTTGTAAACAATTGGGCTTAGGATGTTATTAACTGTGACTCGAGAGAGAACTGAAACCAAGCTCTGCATGTTCAAGGCATGAATGTTGGTGAAGGATAAATACACTTCCACTTCATGACTGTCCAATTCCAGTCCACACCAGTGCAACTTGTAAGTTAAGAGCAGGCGTACTCAGGCCTCGTTAATGATGGAGGGAAGCAGAGAGGAAAGGTAGGGCTGTGCTGGTCAGCCCTCCACACCTACAAAAATCCAGTTGCACAATCTCAATACACCACCTTCAATGCTGTTCTTCACACTGGGCCGATACAATCAGTTATTATTCTAATTATCAACAACTAGTACTGATTGTGAGGAAAGGGGAAAATCTGACAGAAGTTTTGCATAAAAGAGGGCTGAGTCGATGCAGAGGTGTACTGTCAGAGCTGTACTTGAGAAAAATGCATTTATGTATAGACAGAAAAGGTTATGTACTGAGATACTAGTTTGTGGCTTACTTGCTGTTTCTCACTTTTCTGCAGTCACTTGACACACATCAAGCATATAGCAGCAGCTCTAAGTCCTTTTCAAACAAGTTTCCATGTGTATATTAAGATAAGATTAGGCATGCATTGTTGCAAAGGGCAGATTTTAAGTAGGCATAAATCATCACAGCTTCACTAAAGCCAGTGTAATCTTTTTAAGAAAGGCTTAGATGCTCAACTAGATAAATTGATGTCATGGTAGTGAAATCAATGAGTTATGATGAATGAGTTAATGCAGGTTTATGCCAGTTGAAGGAATGTCTTCCTCCTCCCTCTCCTACTGCCTTCCGAAATTATCCATCACTTTCAAAGGCTAGTCAGCCACATCAGGATGTAATTGTGGGTCAGCACATGCAGGCACATAGAAAGAAAAAAGGTGCATGTTACACCTACCTGAGTGCCACCACTGATTCCAGCCACAGAAGGGTCTGCTCCTCTTGATGCTCATTTAATCCGAGTTCACTCCTCATACTCCTTTAACAGGGCAGAGCATCAGGGCTGCACTAGAAGCAACATGAATTTGAAATCAACAGAGGAGAAAAAAATAAGGTTAGATATTATCAGAAATTCCTTATAAGTCCTCTATTTCTACGCACAACCTCCAAAATTATCAGTAAATTGAAAATTTCTGGAAAACTAAACCAGAACTCCCATAGCATATTCCTGTAATGGAATATGATGAAAGGTCAAAATCCAAATAACGCTTCACTCCAGTTGATCAAAATGTGACAATTCTTCGGGATATTTCAAGTAAAGTTTTCACATGAAACTAACTTCTGGGTTCCTTTTAAATTCTAAAATTAAATAAATTCCAGTCCTTCTAGGAAATTAGAAATTAAGGTACATGGGTCTGCCCCTTGTCCATTATGACTGATGTCTAGCAGTCACTTCTGATATCTTTGTGCCTCAAGCTCTAAGATACAAGAAAGAAAATACCTAGCCTTTACTGAATTCTTTATGTTTAGCAGGAGATAATGTTGTCACACAGGCACTTTGCACAATTCTAAATTCAGAGAATACACGCAGTACAAACGCAATATGTCTGACAAAAATATTGTAACATTTTGTTGCAACTATTTTTCCCCCCACTACAATTTCTCACACGTGGTATTTTGGAGGAAACAGGAAAAAGTGGTTTTTTCATTCTACTTGCTGCTGCAATTCGGCAGCCCAGAACTTCTCTGGGTTTACACCTGTGAGCAAGTGTGTGCAAAATGCCCTCAAAGCAAAATTCTTCTCTTACATGTTTTACACCCAATTTTCAAAATTACAAATAATTGCACTGCTCACAGAGGGAAGGGGTAAATACAGGATGAATCAAATCTCTCATTCAATGAATTTGGAGATCCCAGGCTTCATTAAGATTGTCTTGACTGTAACCCTCTGCTGAACCAGCCATAACTCCACTGACAGCTCTTGCCTGCATAAAATGGAGGTTCAACCAGCTCTACTCACTTTTGAGAAATGGTAGTTTTACCTGTGAAAAAAACCTTCATATTGCTGAAGAAGTCCATAGTAGAGTGATATGATTGTCACTACATGTTCAATACATGACCAATTGGTTCTTAACACATTTGCCAGGTGTTTGCAACCATTGCTGAGCTAACTTAGATCCAATTCATAGCTGCAGTTATAGCATAATAATATACTGTGATCTCAGCACTTATTTCACAGGAACCCTCCCCCAAAATGCAGAGAACAGTATGCGGGTTCTCCACTTTAAATCTGTTGTTTCATGTCATACTTAAGGAAAAGCGTTTGAACCTCCTATTGAAGGTTGTATGAATAGGTTTCTTCCTTTGAATTGACCAACAGATATTGTAATTGTAAAAGTAGTGTTTCATAGTTACTATTTAACATACATATATAATTTTAGACAATGCAAGGTAGGATTTTAATTTTCCATGTTAAAGGAAGGGTCTGAGAAGGAAAAATAAAAGTCCTGGTTTGCCAGGAATACAAGACATAGCAAGATACTAAATACCTAGATATTGTTTTTTCTAAAAAGCCAAAAGAAAATGACAACATATTTTACAATTGTAAACAAACTGACGGCTATGAGGAAAATACTTAGGTAGCATGCAAAACTACAAAATTTAACATTTTGTAGTGCTTATTGGTTTCATCTTGCCATGTTTAATAGATAAGTGTTCTCTATCAAGATTTAAAGCTGTCTTACTGTTCAAAAATATACTATTCTTAATTGGCTTGCTTGCCAAAATTAGTAAGAACGTTGCCTTTAGTACACAGCAGAACAGCTAACACGTATCACAGTCTGAAGGTTTTTTTAGTTTGCAGTTGAATGAACATTGAGCAAGTGTTTTTATTATGCCAGCATATATTTTTAGATGTTTTTATAGTTATCTTAAATTGGAATTTTTTTTTTTTGCTAAGACTATAACATAATTTAAGACATCTGATCCTGACAAGATCATGCCAGCTCCTTTGAAGATGGAAGAGGGTACTTCGCTAGATTCCAATTAGAGGTTTGACTGGCTGTAATAAGGTTCCCTAGTGAGATTTATACCCAATGGACAGCAAGGATTGATTATTCTGCAGTATTAGCATGGTGATTTACCTAATCAAGCACTGAAACTGATTTGCTTACTTTGTCGATTTTGACACAGACAGTATTTCACTATTAGTTATTACAAATTTTGCCAGTTCAGTTAAATAACATGAACTACTTGGTTTTAGTGACAAGTTTTCTTGTTTTAGTTAAGATTTATAACTGGAAGTTACAAACGGAAGCTGATGTTTGCTCATTTTTGAAAGGCAACATGCATCCACGTCTTCTGCCTACGAATACCCAGGATAGACAGCAGGCGGTTGGCCTGAAAGCCTGAGCTCTGCTAACAAGTTTGTTTCTCACTCCACGCTGACAGGAAAGCATCCGGCACACTAATCACACTGTTTTTTTCAGTAGCAGATATTTTTCCACATATTCCTGCCTCTGGCTTTGATTTGAGTGCTGCTGAAGGAAAAGAAGCAAGAAAGAAATAGAACAAAGAACGTTTTCTCCTCAAAAAGCTCATCCAAGTTACTGTGAGAGGCAGAGTTATTTTTGAAGGGAAAAAAGCCCCCCAAAACAAAACATGAGCTATAGCATGTGATATCACAGAACCCCATTACTTCTTTCTACCATAAATGTCACAGGACTGACCAATGCTAGCACAAAATTAATTCAGTGGAAAGAGCAAAGGTAATAACAATTATCCCTAAGTGATTTCAGCTGACTGTTGAATACAGCCCTAACAATACTACTTGTTTGTGTGTGTGTATGCACACATATGTATTTTAACTTCCGTGTAATAGTTCCAGCCCATTCCTTAACACCATAGGTTACCATCCAGCTAAAAGTTCTGTTTTCAAGGACTACCACAAGTATTTGGGCTATACTAATGTCACAGCTATACCAATGATCCCTGGTAGAGTAGCCCTGTTGAGAGGGGTGTAGGGGAGAAGTCAAACCTCTGAACAATAAAACTGCAACTCTGGAACTCTGTTTTTGCTAAGTATCATGCTTCGCTTAAGATGATGGTGGACAGAGATCATTATTCAGCATGTGAATGCTAGGATTCTTATCCACGTGGCACTTGCACACACTCAAGAAATTCCACTACACAAACTGTCTCTACTTATCGTCTGAAATATTGGGGGGGGTGTGTGTATGTGCATTATTTTTGTGTGAAATGCATAGTCACAGTCAGATCCTCACCCTTATGCATCCCTGACCAGGATCTGGAGTATGCTGCTTCCCAGAGCACCATTAGCCTTCAGGCAGTCCGGGGATCAGGTTTGTTTCATGAACAGCTCTGAGAGAAAACATTAGCAGTGTCTCCACCAGGATTACCTCTCAGACGGAAACATGTTCTTTATAGCTGTAAGAAGCTGACCAAAGAAATGGATTTTCTCTCATACTGTTAGCAAAGGCATATCAGGAATCACAAAAAGGAAAAGAGATGCTGTTCAAACCCCAATATATCATCTGCTACATGGTACCCACATGATGCAGCTGTGTCATTATCATTGCCTACTTCAAATGTGAGACTGACAGCAGTGCAAGGAGTAGTCCAGGAGCTTACTTTCAAACCTTTACTAATTGGCACTCTCAGTGTAACCTAATTAAGGATCTTTTTATGGCAAAAGCATTAAAATTTTAATTCAAGCCTTAAGAACATGGGAAAACACAGAAAGCAACACTAATATGTCCTTTTAACATAAATACGTACTAATTAGCAACTTAATGAGACAGCCAATCTGCCATTAGGATAACTCCAGTTAGAATGATCATGACAGAGAGATGTCTGATGACAGTGCAAGTTCTTTAAGACATAACATGATTCAGTTGTGTTCATTACCAAAGCAGTTAGGAATTGTTTCTTTGCATGTAATTAGAGATAGGCTGGGTCTTTATTAGCAATAGCTCAGACTAAGGAAATGAGGAAACAACAATTTACAACCTGAAAGTGTTAAAAACTTGCTTTTCTGCAGGACAAATCCTATAGTATTTCCCTTTGCTCTGTGTCTGCAGGTATAGCAAGAAGAACATGAAGTCCTCTACATGTCTGGCGCTTTATGGGAGAACTGGACAGAGACCAATGCACAGTAGAAAAAAACTAGCCAGCTGACTATAGCCCATTTGCTTTCTGGAGGCACATTTCTGAAGAAATCTTTCAAATATCAGATGGGTTCATCTTTTGCTCAACAGAAAACCTTGAAAGACTCCCTCCTGACTCAGCTACCTCCAAATTAGACACCAAATAAGCCCTCACATTCTGCAAAACCTCTCCTTCTCATTTCTCAACATATGCTAAGACAAAGGATGCACATAGCCTTTTCTGCATCCTCCCAGAGCCTTTTTTGTGGACTTTCAACTTCCTTTAAGTCACAGAGCCACAAAGTCTCTCCCCGCAAAAGCCACTCAGATTAAATCATAGCACCAGGCAGTAAATCATCCTACAGTGAAAAGCCCTCTCAGGCTAGACACAAGAATAAAATTCAGCCTTGAGAACATTAGATAGCGTTTGTTTTTTTAACAGTACTAGATTTAGATGAGGAAATTATAGTGCTGAATTATGAGAAGGCAGTGCGGATTTCCTGCAGCATTTATTTGCTGTGTGACTGACTGTTCCTATATAATTGGGGGGGGGGGGGGGGGGGGGGGTAACCACTAACTAATGAAAAATTTGTGGCTGTGACAGCAGGAAAAGCCATAAAGATAACTGTCAGCTGGAATAGTGCTACCTATACTAACCACTTATTTCACTACCAAATGAGACAGTAATTCTAAAACAAGCATTATGAAAAATTTGGGGGGTAGAAACCCAGACATGATGATATGCATAAAAGACAGTTCATCTGAAAAGGGAGGATGTTTAATTAATAACAAGAGGAAGCACAGCCTAATTTAGTTTGTGAGTAGGTGGAAGTAGTACAGAAATCTGCTAAGGAAGTAGTTTGATTCAAGTGACAGAGACTTGGAAGATGTATGCCATATTTGAATACAGAGTTATTAACTGGAAACAAACAGTAGCCTCTTCCTTTGCTGGGACACTTCAGGAGAAAATAATCTGAAATGTTGTATCGGAAGACATGAAAATAGATATTAGCTCAAGCTTATACACTGCTTGGCAGAACTAACTACTACTCTACTAGTGCGTCTAGCAAATACAATGAAATAGCAAAAATTGCTATAATAAACTATGAATCTGTTTAAAGCATGCAGTAAAAACCTCTGTTGATCTCTCTCTGAGGAAAGAAACATCAACTCGAAGTACATGTTTTCGAAATAGGGATTAAGTAACACAACATTTATTTTAAGAATCAGAATCTACAGATTGTTGTTCCTTCTTCTTTGCTGCATCTTTGCACTGACCTGTTTTTGAGGAACACATTCATCCAGTGAATGTCATTTTCATATAGCTTATTTTTTAAACAGAACATTTATTCCAAATAGCATGTCTCAAATATACAAACTGAAATCCAATACCATATTCTAATATCTTATTTTATCTCACACTATCATAAAAGGAAGTGGGTTGGCTTCTGTACACAGCACTAGATTAGTTTGGTTTGGTGTCCACACTGGAGAAGACCATAGAAATGTGACAGAGATAAAAAGACGACTGCAGAAGTGCTACTTCATTGATTAAGAACCTTAATCTATTCAGTTTATCAAAGTGAAGACTGAGAAGTAATTTGATCACTGTGTGCCAGTGCTTTCACGTGGTGAAAATGTTTAGTGGCAGGGGACTTGCTGACCTTGTTGATAAGAAGGTAAGAAAATTAAATTTGCTGTATGCTAGAGCTAGGTACATTGAAGCTTGAAAGACCGTGCAGTCCCCCAGCAGCCAAGGCAATCGAACATTTCAGTCAGGGAGGCAATCTCATGCATTGAGTTCAGTTACAGCACAGCTGTGAAGTTTTAATATTTTGGTCCCATTTGAGTTCAAAACTTGAAATATCAGTTTGATTTCAGAAATTACTCAAACCAATTTTCATTCTGGGCTGTGGTCAGGTCACTGATTAGAGACTACATGTTTGGCATGGTGGCAGATTTAACCATCACACTGGAAGACAAGTTAATTCTGCTTTAAGAAATCAAGAAAACACCCAGAACCAAGCTTTTGTGGGAAACTAGGCTGAGAACATGAGGCAAGGGAACCTGCATCATCTCACTCATACTCTTGTGTCCACGTTAAGACCATAACTCTAATAAAACAAACTTCTGTGCTTTAGCCAAACTTCTCTAAGATTCAGGGGAAAAAATTACCTCAGGGAAGACAGGCAGCCTCAGAGCAATGATCTCTCTTATTTTAGGCAGAGCCTATTAGTTCCTTAGCACAAGTAGACCTCTGTCTATCATCAATCACTGTGTCATAGAGTTCAGCTGTCTTGAGAAATACAGTATTTACCCAAACAAAAATCTCTGACCAAAGAGAGGATCCAACTAAGAAAAAACTGTATTAAGACAGAATAGCCCAAGTTTGACAGTTTCCACATCTGCCAGCTTTCAGGACTTCCTTCCACAGATACAATAACCCTGGCAGTATTTTCTGTCCTCTGCCTCCAGAACACATGAACATCTGCCCCCTCCTTCTTTCCTGTACCCATTGTAGGAGTTCAGACTGTTTCTAATCTATATCTGCTCTTGCGCAGTATGGTAGCAGCAGGAAAGAGCTCTGTTCTTAATAAGACATTTTCTTACATTCACAGAACAGGCAGGAAATTTGGAGACCTTCACTCCTATTAACATGGATGATCAATAAAGTCTTAGCTATTCTAACTAGCTAAGATATTCTTTCCCCCTACAATCCGGAAATAGGAACAGGTGACCTCAAAATATCCTGAAAGTACATACTCTGTCTCTTACTATATGATATCACTTGTGAGGATTTCATGTGTCAGAGTATGTCAAAATACCTGGTGACTATTTCCAAAAAATAAGTGCATTTCTCGGCATCTTTACTGGTGAAAGCAAGGACTGAAAATACTTCTCTGGGAGAAAAGTATGGTTTGTATTCTCTTTGCTGTTTGCTCTTATTATGTTATATCCACTGAGTTTGCAAGAAAACATGTATTCATCATCTCTTTGAAAATTCTTCACAGTTAACTGAACTAACTCTAATGAATAATGCTGAAACTGTGCATGCTCTGCTACTCAAATAGATTTTGGGTGGCTTTTATTTATTTTTTTTTATGACCCACACTTTGAGGACTGCTTCCCAAGTTAATGCCTCATTAACTCAAGGCATAAAACCCTCAACAAAACAACCAGCCCCCAAACCCATGGTAAACACAAGATCCATAGCTGCACAGATTTCATATGCTACATTTAGCCAATCTGTGAGAAAATACAGCCTTAAAAGTGCCATGAATCTGGAGCTAGTAGTGATCTAAGGCAGTAAGCCTGCACCGTACTCATCAGCTCAGACGAGCCCTGTCACAGCCAGGCCAGCTGGGGCTCAGTGCAAGCTCAGCACCAGCAGCAGTCTTTTCCAGGCAAAAATGGGTTGAGAGCCCAGGCTGATGCTGACAGAGGCAGGGCAATATCCCCACATTTGCATCAAAAGTGAGCATGGAAGGAAGGAGCTAATTCAGGTGCAGCCACACTGCCTTGCGTTGCAGTAACATGTGAGTGTGGGTCAGCAACCTGCACACTCCCTGTTTGAACAGCGAATTCCTGTAAGCAAGCGCAACTCCATAGTAATTAACCTGAAACACGCTAGCACTTACAGCTTTGAAACAGGACAGCAAGTAAGGCCAGCTCCTTTATAAAACAGACAATTTAGACACAGTCCCTCCACAAGAAAATTTGCTATATAAATATACAATATCAGCAAGAGCGGAAATCAGTGAAAAGACCTCCCAAAATCTGATGGTGATGTGGACTACAACCCAAACCAAGATTTCTTCCAGCCCAGCAATGTTCTTCCTGGACTATCCTTTCCCTCTAGCTCTTCTTCATGCATATGGTGCATTTTTGGTTAAATTCATTTTGACTAGATATGAACCAGACATTTGTAAAGGTAGTTATTTGGGCTCAGGATAAACAAACATTGGTCTAGTTATATTATATCAGTATTTTAGAAAAAGCCTGCATAGTGCCAAACTCCATACAAAAATATCTCATTTGTCCCCACCACAAATTGAATAAGAAAGCATCTAGCAATATTTGTAGACTGGTCTTTAATTTAATGACACTGAAGTTTATAGGATATGAAAAGACTGCTTCTTATTACACTAGATGAGATGTGAACTACTTTTGCTGCATTTGTCAAATGTTTGGAGTATTGCAGCCAGGGTCAGTTAATGGCAGAAAGTAGATTTGAGAATGGTGCTGAACAGACACAATGGTGGGTCAGGCAGCCTGTGTGAAATATCAAGGGCTGGGACATGGCTCTGTGTTAGCAAGCAAGGAGGAAAGACGCATCCAAAGAAACACAATTGCTAACCTCACAGATGAGCTGACCACATAAAAAGAGCAAAAAAGAGCAACCAAATGGTATATTTCACAATGGGAAAAAAAATTAGTTACATTGAACTGCCTGGCATTTTCTGCTTTCTCTTCTACCACACACCCATATGAAGTACACCAATAACTCCTTTCTTACCTCCTGGCTTAGCTCTCCAGGGAGGGGAGGGGAAGGGAAGCATGATTCTTCCTTGCCTAACAAGGCTGATCTTTCCTAGCAGATGGAGAAATCTGCCTACCTGGAGCACTTCTTTTGGCCGTATCTCAAAGTCCACAAGCCTACAGGTCTTTGCATTACTCAGCAAAAGCATGCTCGGGGCAGTCATCAGTATCACGCTACTTGCAGCATGACTTGGGATAGCAGTTACAATGACAGCGGTGATGCCAAGAGACACCTCCATGTCTGAAAAGAAGAATGTGTACCCTGCAGTACAGCATGACAATACTGAGAAAAGGAAAATAAACCTGTGCTAGACATCGCTGTTCTTTTGTTCATAGATCAGGTCACCCACAGGTGCTTTGGAAGAAGGGAGAGACAGAATCTGCAAAATCATTTCAGGGTTTGTGCACCTGTTCCCAGGAATAACAGAGATGAGATAGGATAGCTATACGTTAACAGATGCTCTTCTTCGGCATTCCTGCTTCTAGGCAGTCTGGAAATGACATTTTTCCTTTATCCTATTCTGTTTCTATTTCCTGCCAGAATCAGGAAGTAGAGGACATGATTTCTTTCCTTGGCACATCTTCCAAGCAAACAAACAAAAAAACCCCCGCCCAAACTAACCAGTGATTACGTTTCAGCTTTTTCTCCCTGAACAGCGTTACATATCTTAGCATTAAAATAAAATATATTTACTTCACTATTTTTTTTAACACCCCTTGAGTGAAAACAAACAAACAAGAAGCATTCCAGGAACAGCAAAACTAATGAAGTCAGTATTCCAAATGGTGTGTATTTTTAAGTGGATTTTCTCATGTTCTGTAACAGATGAATGCGGACAGCTTCCCCTCTATAAGAGTGTTAACATGGTTTTTCTCCATCACTCAGCTGTCAATTTCAGTGCCATTTGCAGGAATGTAATTGTTTTTAAAACCTCTGCTCCTCTGCCAAATGTCACTAGAATTGACCAGTGGTTCAGAAGTTAATTGCAATAGCCTGACAGGCACACACACACACACACACACACACACAGAACATGACTCCAAAAGCCTCATTTCTTTTGGAAACTAAACAAAGAAATAGTTACATTTAATTTAGATACCTGAGAATAAATACATGACCTCATAGAAGAGGAGACTAGAAACAAAACAGAAAAGGATTGCAAGAGTAATTCATGTTTTGCCTGGTGGCTGAAATAGCCACACAACTGTGAGCCTTACAAATAACCTTTCTTTCAGCTCAAAACAAGCAGCTGTCACCTCTGAGAGCTGCTTACCCCAGCGACATAAGCAAGGGATTGCTGCTTATTGATTCCATTAATCACAAACCCAGATTGTGAATAAAATGTCATCCTGATGTGCTGACAACTACTATTGAGCTAAAAAAAAAAAGAGGCTATTTTCAGGGGCAGAGAAGGATTAGAGGGGGACTGCAATCATGGTAACGTAAGAACGGAATCAAAGACAGCATGCAACTATTGCTAGTGCAAAACTAAATTGCAAAATATGTTTCGTGCTAGGAAATAGCTCCATCTCCTGTTCTGCACAGAGAAGTTCTCAAAATCCTCATTTAAAAAAATAAAGAAGAAACCCAGTCCACAGCTGCTGTTTTAGAGTCTCTGCAAAGAGAAAATAAAATTCAAGCTTATGTCTACAAAATTAAATCCTTTTATGTACACATTTAAATACCCTTTTTATATTGCTGGGATGGAGCATTACGAAAAAAAAATTCAAGTAGGTGCTAAACGAAGATGTTCCTATTTGTCAAACCATCATCTGAAATGATGGTGCAGGATGTTCTCAGCTCCCCCTGAAAACCTCTCATATGGTTGGAACATAAATCTGTCCTACGTCCTGTGCTGCAGGGCTTTGCTCACCATTTTAGATAGTGCTTTAAAGCCGCTTTTGCTCCATAAACTGGCCAAGCTTGGGTGTTTTTCCAGTCTCTCTGGTGGCAGAGTTAGCCCACTGAATACTTAGATGAAGTCAATAGACGTTTGGTCATGAATTTTATGACAAACTTTTCCCTTCCAATCAAGCAAAAAGAGTTAGGAAACTAGGGTGCAATACTCCTACTCTTCCCAACAGAAAGACATATTCTCATTCCATCTTCTGCTGCACTGCATGCCTGAAAACAAACTGAAAAAACCTGAACGGGACATGTCTTAGAAAGGATGTACCTTCTGCAGAGAGACACAACAACTTCCTGTGAATCATTACTTGGAAGACTGCAACCACCTGTGAGACTACCAAGGGGCAAAACCAGGGTAAAATCAGCTATGACATCTGATTCAATCAGATTGCAGGACAAGTCCTTTCAAAGTAGCAAGTACGGGCAGCTCTGTTGCCCATCAAGGAGCCTGTATTGTATCAGTTAGTAATAAGACAGATAAAGAAGCCATGCAGGATAGCATCATTTCATTCTTCTACCAATTCACCTGCATGGGAGGACTTGTCCTATCAGGCAGAAGAGTGGAAAGGTCCTCCTCCTGCCCATTCAGGATGGCAGAAAGGAGCCTCTATGCACAGCTCTGGCAGGGAAGATAAAGTAAGCATTTGTAGGCAAGGCTATTGGACAGTCTAATTCCATGAGCGGGAAGGTGAGAGCTAAACCACATGCAGAATTCAAGACACTGATCAGAAAGTGAGGTTGTGCTAAAGGAACAAAGAGATTCAAGTGTGTATTACAGAACGGCACATCAACTGAGCAATAAAAGAAGGATTCAGGTAATCCCTTTCAAACCTGTCAAGAAATTTTAAAGCTGCACCCTTCCACCTGATCAGGGCAGTTTGTTGGTCTGTAAGGCTGTGATACAAATGCAAAGAGAGATAGAAAACTCCAGCTTCCCCATGTTCCCACCCATGCTGTAAAGCCATCAGATTCCTCATGCTTTGTAATGCAGGGGCTTCCATGGAATTGTGACTCCCGTTCCCATTCAGTATGACCTCTGCACTCCCCTGTTGCCTGTGAATCGTCTATACTTCCACAGCATTAGTAACAAGCAAGACCTATGTTTCAAACATTGACAGGAGTAAATTTACACAAATAGGATTTCATTAAAGTCTATTCATAAGAAATAGCTATTTTGTGTCTGTACCTCACCACTTTTTTGTCTCATTATTGAACAAATGTAAGAGTAAATACAACTTCCTCTAAATGTGTGAGACCAAGCCTAGGGCTTCCTCCAGTTCGCACCTACCCTCACAGGAGCACAAACCCCAACAGATACTTGACTTGCAGGATCACAGTGAAAGGTTTCATAGCCATTGAGTAGCTCCCTTTGCTATGAAATGTACCAACTACCTTTACCATTTGCCTTTTACAGCCTCCCTAGATGCCTTTATATTGGCATTTAACCCATACCAAAATAACATCTGTCACATAGCATTCAAATAGAAGGCATCCGACTTATGAATGGGAGAAGTTTGAGTACTACAGAGGTTGGTAGAAAGAAAAAGGCTCCTAAAGGCTTAATTTATTTGTCCATAAATTGCAATGGAGATGGAAGTATGCCAGTCATTGTGTAATACTTGTTCAGCCTGCTGGCAAAGGCAAGATAACTTATGCTGAGCATTTTAAATCTTTCAAGAGGAGCAAGTGGTGCACTACTTGCACTTGCATGCTGGAAACAAAGTACTACCCTGCTGCGAGATCATACCCTCTTGAGGAAGTGTATCTGCTTGCTGGACAAGAGCCAGACTTTCCAACTGCTCCTGGGAGTAAAGTGGGCTGAAATCCTCTTCATATCCTTACAGCACTCATACTGAAGTTCTGTATGTAGTGTGGGCTCATGTATATATCAGACGCAACATGAACCTGCTTGTTACAACAACTGGAGTTCAGTGTGGTTGCCAGGTGATTATTTCACATTGGAGGAGTTAGCATGATAAAAATTAATCTCTGCAAAGCTGGGGGGGTTGTAATTATTATTTGTCACATAGCGCATTCAGACTTTGACACTGAAAATAGTTATGCTATTTATTTCATAGCCTGGGAAGGTAAAGAACACCATCATCTACTTCTAAATGCCCAGCAGAGAGCATGAGGCTGGTGGATCTGTAGGGAGCATTTGTCAAGTAGATGCCCTCTGAAAATGTATGAAAACCCAGCAGTTTTGACCACCCACCTGTACAGCTGCAGTATTGGTTGATCATATTCCCCTGCAGAAAGTAACATCACTTCTCTCTTTCAAGTATCAGTCTTCTCAGCTAAGAGCTCCTCGGCAAGGAAATAAAGCAGCACAACAACAATTTATGAGCAATTACCTCTTCATAGAGGCCTGTGAAGGAAGATCTCGATATGTGTTGCCTACCTTCTCCTGTGCCATTTCAGATGCTACAGGGCTAGGAGGATGGCTTCACAATGGGAGCCAGTCTTAATCCAAATACCACTGCCCAAGGTCTTTGGGAACAAATCAGCTTCAAGGGCTGGCTTTAGAGTGGATTAAAAGAGAAGGAAAATTTTTTTGCAGCTCCTGACAGCTTCCTCTAAGAGTAAGTGCTACAATAAAACGAACAGCTGTATGAGAATTCCCTTAAAGCAAAAATTATTGCAGCACATAAAGCAAAAGAAGATATAAAATTAATCCTGTTTACAATAGAAGTATGGTCTGTCTGGACACCTTTCTGTCGAGGCATTGGGTTTTCACAGAATTTTCGTGTACCTCTTTGAAGACAGCAAGGCCGTACAAAGGCCAGCCAGGCATAAATCCAGGGAGATGGAAAAGAAAGGGGCTGCAGTTGCACTGCTTATTAGTGTTTCCCAGAGCAGCACACAGAGCTGCATTGTCAACCTATGTCATGCAGGAGAAGGGATCTGTGTCCTGTGTGGTACAGCCTATGACAAGGCAGAATAGGCAGATGCCAAGCTGAGCACCTCACTCTGACATCACTGTCCTTGAGGTCAAACTAGCTTTTCTCTAGTGTCTCCAGAGCGTGCTGGACTCCAGGTCTGGTCCCAGGGACTCATACCATATCTCCCATGTTGACCCTACTGCAATGTATTTTGCTGTTCCCAGAGGAAAGATGAGTTTTTGCCCAAGACACTGACCTAAGATTCAACAGCTTGAGCTATAATTCCTAGCTCACGTGCTCCCTGTGAGATTTTTGGGAAAATCACTTTGTGGATTTGGTTTAATCCTCTATTGTGATGATTAGCACGTTCTTTCTCTGCCCAAAAGCTGGTCAAGCAGCATGCAGACCTGATCTCTGTGACTACTGCTGCCTTAGAGCATGCACAGCACCAAACTGACAGTCCACAAACTCCCTCAAAGTGACAGTGTGCTCCTTAGATCAATCCTGTAACAAACTCATATAAACCCCTTGTTGATTATCTGTGCTTCTTCCTGGGTAGACGATAGATCATTCGATTCCACCAGCTGAATCTACAATATCTAAAGGTTATTCTTCTGCAGGTGAGATTTTGAAAGAGCTGCTGTTACGAGAAGGTGTATGCAACGCAGCAAGAGACCATCACTTTGAATGACAGACCGGAATACACACGGGTATAGCCCTCTCCTGTAAGTGTGGTGAAAATGTTCTTACCTACAGGAATAGCAATTCTTGCAGCTTCAGGTTTTTAAATATATAAAAAAAAATTTAAAAATCTTAGAAATAGAGTTGGTTAAGTAGTTCAAATAGCTAAACTCTCCAGTGGACAAGGCTGTCATTTTAGATAATGAGACATTTCTCCATTTTCTAAAAGATTAAAGACAGACTCCGTAAATTCTGCATCTAGCAGCCCAGGGAGGCTTCTCCTAATAGCCCCAACAGCCATCATTTCATTGTCTGGGATGCATCAGGATCGGTTAATGCTGATGAAGTGCAAGGCTTTGTGTTCAGAATAAAAGCAGGAACAGGTGAGGCTTCTTGACTTGAAGCTGCAAAAGACCTCTCTGCAAATAAGCTGCAGGAAGGGAAAAGAAAAAGAAATTAACTGCCACCAACTACAGTGAAACCAGTAAATAACTACTACAAAACATTTGCTGAGAGAGAAATGTACAAGATCGTTATCATACTATACATTGCATAAAGGGTAATCTCTGCAGACCAGACTTCGTGGGCCAACCTGTGTTTCACAGAGCAGGTGGCAATGCTGCCCTTTAGGTACTGGCAAGCCAGAGGACATGTGCCTCAGCCATCTGGAACTCCGTCAGCACACACTCACGCTGGAAATAAAATGCACAAAGATTTGCATGGCTGATTTTCTGCTTCATGCTTTGGCGAGGACAGCAGAGTCGAGAAGCCTTGCCCTGCTGACCACTTGTGACAAGAATTTACTTGGCAACAGAGCCCCTCAGGTGGCCAGATGAAACCAGCCATCTGTTAGCTGTGAGGCTGCAGCCAGCCACTGCATGAAAAGGTAAAAATTAAAACGGGGGTAGTGGGGGTGTATAAAAATCAAAGGACGGACCAAGAACGAACACTATTGCTGTGCTGCAATTTTTTTTTCCTTCCTAACAACAGAGGGCGTCAATCCTCCATTCTGTCCCCAGGCCTGGCTCCCTGCAAGCCAGCGTGACATTCTGGAGGTTCTCAGCTCTTCCCTCAGCAAGAAGCAGCAGTTTTATTTCTAGGGAGCAACACATTTTATGTCTACTACTTTACCAGAAGCAAAAGAGGCAAGAGGACTAATGATGGCTTCAGACAGTTAAATAGACACCACTTCCTTTGTTAAAGGATGAAGATTTTTTTCATGTTGAAATGCAGAACTGCTTTTATACTAGGCATGCATTCACAGAAGAGCCATTTAAAAAAAAAATATACCAGCCCTCTAAGCAGACTTTGAGCTCTTCCAGAGTAGCAATCTTCCATTGTGGGACACAGAGACTCTTTCTTCTCCCCACCCTCTAGGCTTTGAGCCCACTAAGATGGCTCTGCATGCTACGTGGCCTGAGGCAAGACAACCGCTCAGAGCACTAGGCAGATCTGTGGACTACGGTAAACACCCATTGCTCTAGCTGATCACCTTTATCTTGAATCCAGTTGGGCCCCTATGGGGAACACAAGCATTGGGCTCCAAATTTCATCAGGATGGAATCAGGGAAAAGACACTCTGCATCCTGAAAGTAGGGCTTATGAAGAGAGGAGGAGATAGGACTTGGCCATTCATGCCATAGTTTTTGACACATAAGCCCACCTGGAAGAAAGCCTCTCAAGCATTCAGTGTCCTGGTCTGGAGACAAAAGCAGCAGCAGGTCATGTGCTAAAGGTTGTGTCTGGTGTTGATGCAAAAAAAACCCAAAAACAAAAACCAAAAAAACAACAGAGGAAGGGTGATAAAGCCAGGTGGATCTCTGGCAGCCCCTCTGTTTTGAGGCACTCTGACACCAGTGTCACTACCTGCTGCACTGCAGATTAGGCTACCACCTGTAAGATGCACCTGCGACCAGGGAGCAGGAAAGCACAACCCTATGAATGCAGAACGGGAACGTGTACTCCCACATGCACCATGGGAAGGTAAACCAGAGTCAACCTAACAGTTCAGTGCATGAAAATGGGAGTATTGGACAGGCCCTATTTGAGACAGGAGTCTTTATCTTGATTACATAAAGGATCCCTCAGCTGTGGAGATGACATGCCTTGTCCAAGGCCACATGTCAGCCCAGGACCACACTAGAAACAAAACCTGCATCTCCAGAGCCTCTGGCACCAATGCCATAATGCCACATCCACAGGAACTCCATCCAAGAGCTTCATCTCTGAGTCCTGACAGGGTAATCAAACATTTCCTCCTCAAAGCATAGGCCATATTTCAGAGAATTTGTGTGGCCCAAGTCTCCACGTGGCAATTTCTGACCCAAAGAGACTGAATCTGAGCAGCAGATCCTTCCAAAAATCTTTCATATTAGTTCATGTTAGCTCCCCAGCACTGATGTTCGGGAAAACCTTAAGTGACACAGTCTGGGTCTCAGTTTCAGTAACATTAACTTTTTTCCTGTGAGTTCCAGAAAGTAGTCACAAACGCAGGCAAGCCCTGTCACTGTCAGGTGCTCAATTTCTAGCTCAAGGGAAGCAGGTAAACCACATGCTCCTTGGCAAAGAAGAAATTTTGCGTCAAAGTGGCAGAGGGACTGAGGCTCACAGTGAGCTCAGAGCAGGAAAACACATGATCCCATGTTGCATAAAGAGATCAGTAGCTGCTACATATATAATTTATGCTGCTGAGTCAGACATGTCCCACATTTGCAGTGTTAACTATTAATGCAAATTAAAAAAAAAATGCATGAAAACAAAACACCCATATCTATAAACAACACCAGTCACTGAGTAAACAGATCATTTGGGTAAAGCTTTGAAGTGGCCAAAATTATTAGGTCCTATTTTTCTACTGACAAGAATTGTATTTGAAATCAGCCAAAGCTTTGTTGAATTAACTAGCATAGCTGTTTTCATTTTTCAGTTGACATGCTAGTTATGAATAAATAATGAAGGTGCCATTTATTTAAAAACATATTCAACATCTCTCCCTTGAAAGCCCCACAGGGTGAATACACAGCTCTACTTGTCTGTTTGCCTCACACTAAAAAAACTTGCATCAAAGTACAAAGGTTTGAGCAGGTGACCAAAGTACATCTATTCCCTCCCTGCCCCATTTTCCCCCACCAAAGAGTTACCACACCAATAGAAATTGTCATTTATTTGTTTTCTTCAGAAGATTAAGTGTGCTGAAAACTTTCAATGTCAAAACCAAGCATCTACATAGAAAGCGTGATTCTCCCCCAGTCAAGTCTACACTTTCGGATTTTGTAGAATCTAGGTTTTCAATAAAAGCTCACTATATGCTTTTGTAAGGAAAGAGCATGCATTTTCTATGGAATTTTATTTTTATTGAACATGTGTTTGACAAGAAAAATTCTGACTATCTCTTCCAGACGAAGGGTGCTCGCCCAGTAAAGTGTGTTCACAGTTGCAGCCAGACAGGTCGGTTGCGTAGAATGGCAGCCATGCCCAAACTGCTTGCTTTCTTGCTATTTCAAGACATTAAAAGAAACCCATCATTATGGTTTTTCATAACCAGTGGTTGATCTGAGCACTGTGTACTCAGTATATGGTGGGAGGGAAACAGACAGGAGCAGGAGAGTACCAGCTGTTTTCCTGTAACCCATACAAGGGCCTATGCAAGTAGTCTGACACATCTGCAGAATCAGATATAGGATTTTTTTCCACTCCCTGTATCAGCTGATGCTAAAGCTTAATTTGACCATTGTATCAATACAGAAATGCAAAATCTAGAGTTTTCATGTTCAACTTCACTTTCTACCATGAGTTACCATTCAGCGTGGATGAGAACAGCAAACTACTACTTCCAAACACTGTGCCCACATTTAAAATAGAAAAATATTTTTAAGGGAATATGTTCTCATCTAGAGGACATTAACAACCTGACAATTAAGGTTGAGATTTCCCCCTATAAACAGAGTTTAAAACCAGCTATTTGAAGATGTTCCACTGTTTAGTTCTGGAGACCAGTGTCTGGCCCTCCTACTGCAAAGTCCAGAGCAGTTTTTCAAGCTGGCTGGCTGCTTCCATGCACTACACAAGCCAGATTAGTTAGGACCACAGCATTCGGTTTCCACAAACCACAGGGTCTGTAAGAGCTTTTTGTGGGAGTCTGGTGACACTAAATAGCAGCTTGGGATATATTCTGATCAGAAGGTAGACTGAGACTGACTGAACACAACATTCAAATACAGGCCCAGCTTTTTGTGTCAAGGGAAGATACTCCTGTACTACAAAAACAATAGCAGGTGCCATGAAAGGCCACCTAGTGAAGTCACCGGACAGACGGACTCAAAGCTTAACTAAAGGAAGTGCTACTATTATTATTATCATCACAATACCAAATTAATTTGTGGCCTTGTCACATACTATGGAGAGTGCAAAAACAGGCTGGGGCACAAAATAAATCCATAAGGAACAGGCCCATCCATGGCTTCTAAAATACAACTGGTAGAAGTGAATGAGGAAAAACCCTCAGTGCATTAGTGGCAGGACATCTCCAACAGCAGAAGGATCACTAGAGTTGCCCTGTGTACAATGCACAGGAGTTGCTGTCAGAACAAGGCGGGCAGGTAGGATGCATCCTGACCCCAAACAGCAGCACTAAAAGCTTTGTGCTCCACCTTATCATATGCAGAAGCTGCTCAGGCTGTGGCTGAGGTCTTTGCATTGGATGCCATCCCTCACCTTTTCACAGCCGTCATTCCTGCAGCACTTGTCTGCTGAGGATCAACAATGGAGGAGGAGACAGCTGTTAGCCAGGGACACAGCAAAGCCATGCCCTGCCCATGTGCCTGTTAACTGCAGGGACAGGGAGAGATGACCAAAAGCCTTGACCCATCCTAGTTACGAGAAATGTTCATTCTTCTAACCAAACAATGTGAAGAAGATAGATGAAAGTCTCTTTTTAAGAGGGAGAGGATGAGCCATATTTCATTCCAGGATACAATACCAAACGTATCTTTACAGACTGACATCTTTGCTTCCACAGGATTTTTCTAATGGCTTTTCACTTATTTATTTTAAATTTGAGACAGATTTTGTTTCTTGAGGTCAAAAGCACTCAGTTTACCCAGCTATTTTTAGCCATGCTGGACAGATCCACTGAATTATGCCGTGAATTATTCATAGCACCAAGAAACAGCCTGGGCATTCCTATATTTGAAGGCAATGACAGCTTCTCACATTTTTGCCATGCAACTGCAAATCCAGGCTCTAGCAAGAGTCTCATAGGTTTGTCAAGGGAGGCCAGAAATGAGCTTGTTTGTTTGCCTCTGGACAACTGTCGTGGTTTAACCCCAGCCAGCAACTAAGCACCACGCAGCCGCTCACTCACTCCTCCCCCACCCAGTGGGATGGGGGAGAAAATCAGGAAAAGAAGTAAAACTCCCGGGTTGAGATAAGAACGGTTTAATAGAACAGAAAAGAAGAAACTAATAATGATAATGATAACACTAACAAAATGACAGCAGTAGTAATAAAAGGATTGAAATGTACAAATGATGCGCAGGGCAATTGCTCACCACCCGCCGACCGACACCCAGCCCGTCCCCGAGCGGCCAAAAACCCTGCCCCCCCCCCTTCCTAGTTCCTAAACTAGATGGGACGTCACATGGTATGGAATACACTGTTGGCCAGTTTGGGTCAGGTGCCCTAGCTGGGCATGAGAAGCTGAAAAATCCTTGACTATAGTCTAAACACTACTGAGCAACAACTGAAAACATCAGTGTTATCAACATTCTTCACATACTGAACTCAAAACATAGCACTGTACCAGCTACTAGGAAGACAGTTAATTCTATCCCAGCTGAAACCAGGACAACAACTATCTGTGCTCAAGTGCTGGAAACATAGTGAAAATCAGTAAGGCCTATTACAGTGAAGACAGAATATCCTGTTGCAGGGGTGTTTTAATTTTATTGTTATTTATTGTGTCACTCTTATATGACATAAGTTTTTGTATTTGTGTTTTCCAGGCTTAAAAGCCACACCTAGGAAAGCAGACAAAAGGTCCTCAGAGCAGAGAAAGGAACAGCAGGGAGGAAATTGCTGCTGATTGTTCTGGAAATATCCTTCACCCAACTTACTAATTACACACTCCGTTGATCACCTATAATTATGATCTGAAAGGAAATTCTACACCCTAGCAATTTAGCTAGTGTTTCTTTTTTAAAGTCAACCATTTCCACTCTAATGAACCTCAGTATGAAGCAGCAAAACCTTGGAGGGAAAGGCTACAGACACAAAAATGAGTGCTTGCTGTCTCATTAACATTTTACTTGCTTGGCTAGGAGTCCTTTTGTTACAGGAAGCTAAGTGTTTTTATGGCCAACTCTCCTGAATCTGTAATAATATCCAATATGAATGTAAGTGATTTCTGCTTTTAAGCTACTGAGCCTCTAAGTAATCTCCACTAAAGCTAATGTATCCACAGTCAGTGTGCAGCACTAGCTAAAATACAGGTAATTGCTGCCTTGGCCAGCTCCACAGCACAACTCTAAACCTGACTTTTGGCAGCTGTTAATATTTATAGCTGGATGGATCCAACCTGTCAGATATGGTCTTACCGAAAGCAAGAGTATGTCTGGACCTAAAGTTTTCTTTGAGTTGGTAAAAAGTTAATGCCAGGCTGAGATGCCCCAATACAGCGCTGAGCCCACAGCAACCATGGAAGAGAGTTTCCCTGCACAGGTAGAGTTAAACATACCCATGACACATAGGATTCCTGGTCTTTTCTCGAAGAAATCTATAGCCTAGATTAACACAACCTTTAGAAGAAGAATCTTAGGGAACCACAAGGAATACAAAGCAGTAAAACTTACACTTCAGATATTTCTGAGAAATTAACATAGCAGGTATTTAAGTGAAATTTAACAGTAAATAAAACACTGTTAAGAGTCCTACTGTAGTGGGATCCTTCATGAATGTAACCAGCTGAAACAGCTGCATCACAGCTCCAGAAAAAAATCATTATCTAAAACCAGGTCAAATATGAAAATGAGAAGAGAGCTACCTCTCAGTGAATGAATTTGGGTGAGAAATGTGCTTCTCCTGAGGCCTGCTCTCACCTTCTTAGTGGGCAATTGGTTCTAAACAAGAACCAATCAGATGAGGGTGAAGAGGGTCAAAGAGAAGATGGGGCTGCCAGTTCTCTTCCACAGGCAGGAATGTGTAGCAAAAACAGTCCAGACATGCTCCTTCCAGCCACCTTCCCACTGCAGTGATGAAGGCTGTAAATAAGGTGGATGAAGAAAACAGATCAGCAGCAACCTCAAAAGGGAGAGGACTAGGAGGCAAAAACAAGCACAGAAGCTGAAACTATACAAGCTGGTAATTAATATTTCTAAACAGGACTGTTACCTGTTCTCTCCATCCTTCCACAGAAACCAAGGCCATTTTGGTTTTTAAAAGCTGTCTCAGACATGCATTATTTGAATTCACAGACAAAAGCAACATGTGACACAGGCCATGTGATTCAAGAAGCCAGTAGCCTAACACAGGTGAGGCATCAGTGCTCTTCAAACACCTAAGGACCAAGAAGACAACTCTCCTCTACCCAAGAGAGATTCCTCTCTGCCCAGAAAGCTGCTCTCAGGGAAATGTGCCTCCTGCTCAGGACTTTATTTAACCCATCTCTACAATTGATGCCTTTGGGCCACCTCCTCAGGGGACAGGGCCAACCATGCCCAGAGCTCCTAATGGGATCAGTGCAAGAACCTCTTAAAAACTTTCCTACCACCTTCAGTGATATTGAAAGTCAACTTTTCCTTAGAGGATTTCATTTCTGCAAGCTGACTTACTCTGAGACACGAGAGAAACACAGTAGAGATTATTTTCTGCTCACACTAGCGTACATTAATTTATCTAATTTTCACCATTTCTTATATTGCAATACTGCTTTGAGATCTTATCTCTTCAGCTGTGTTTATACTTTGTGGTTTCAAGGCTCTTCTGTTTGAGAGTGTGAAGTTTTGTGGAAAAACAGCAGAAGACTGCCTGTCATCATGGATTCTTAACATCTCAACTGAAACTTGTCTTATGAGCTTTGGGTTGAAGTGAATATTGATAGGCTACTAGCATGAAAATATTGTCACTGTGAAAACTTGTCTTAAATCATTATTCAAAGAACAGAGACTAGGTGCCAGCTTGGTCCCATGTACCTTTCGTATCAATCACACAGGCTGGGCATTTGAAACATTGAGTGACCTCGTGTGCCCTAGTTCAAACAACAGCTGGGAAAATAAATAATCTCACAGAGACCAAAGAAAAGTCTAACTAGTAGCCTAGGATTGTTTCCAGCAGTGGCAAGTAGCAGAAGCTGGGAGAAAAGGTAAAAGGCTGGCATGCTTCTTTCTCAGATTGGTTCTGTTTCATCAATCTGTAGTAGGATTTTGTGAGCATAGGATGCTCAGAAGGGTTGAAAGATTTGGTATGGAAAGCAAATTTAATTTTCACTGTTTGAAAATTGTGTGTCAGAGTGTAAGTTTCATTAATTATCAAATTTGCACTTTACCTTGTTTTATAAAAACAGAAAATTAATGAAAAGCATTTTTTCAAAAATCCTTGACATAATAAGCAGCACCACATGAATAGGACCTTACACAACTGCATGAGAATACAATTCTGATTCATCCTTTGTCTATTGAGGGCCAGGAACCTCAATTTCAAAAGCCTGACAGCATAAAATTGTGCAGAAACCAATAAACACTTCCATAGCAGTTTTGATATGAGGTTTTACCAGAGGCCAAGAACTTGTCACCCACAGTATATAATTTCAGATAGATGGATCATCTAGGAAGACTCCCAATGCTTAATTTAAAGACCTTCCATCACAGACATCCCACTACAGCATCACAAATTGTTCCAGCAGTTATGTTCTCATAGAAACCATTGTGCCATTATTTGCTACTGATAATTGACTAACTTCAGGTTTCAGTCTTTGGCCTATCTTTCAGAAAACTTCTCCTTATTTAATCTGTTGTGGGTCAAACCACAAAAAGGTTGCAAAACTTGATCCTTCCCAGGGTGAAATCCATAACTGGGAGTAAGATCCATTAGCCTCCCTACCCAATAGGTAGGGGTAGACTCTTGTCCCAAAAGAATACGAACTGTTGGTATGCAGTAGAAAGCTAGCCAGGAGGAATTATCTAGGCCAGAGGCACATGTGCATCTCTGACAGCTGGGAACTAGTCACCTCTGACTTTTGAGGATCCATCACCCCATACGCACCAGGCCAGAATCATTCCCCCAAAGGTAAAAGTCAGTGTCTTTTCTATGGAAGAGCTATGGAGGATTCAGCCTTCTTTCAAAATGTATGCACGAGTGGTGGTGACTGCCTTTTAAATCAGCTCATTGACAGAGCACTCGCATGGGAACCTGAAAACTCAAGTTTAAATCCATCTTCAGATCAGAGAACAGACAAAGTTCACATTTACATCACCATTTTCTTTTTCAAAAAATGTGCCCAACACTGGTATATATGAGGACCTGTATTCCATTTTATTTTGTCACTCCCTGGCCCTTCAATTCTCAAATGGTTGCCTGCTGAGTGGCACAATTTCAAGAACTGGGTAAACACTGCTACCCACCACCACAAACCTCTCACTATAGCCTTGTAGTTATGGCACTGTCCTAGGAAATGAGATCACAGTGAACTTCAGCCCTGTACTTCCCAGGCAGGTGCACAACCTAGTTGCCCATTACACTACCACAAATCTCCCTGCATTTAACATGGAGCCCAACGCCAGGTACTTCAGTCAGTCATTGTTATGGCTCTTGTCGATGACATCCCTGGGGCACAGATACAGAGGAGATCAGATGTTGAGGATGTTAGTCAGGTCAAGACACAGGCTAGGCGCCATTCTCTTGCCAAGAGAGACAATTCTAGTCTGCAGCCCTGTGGAGAGCCTCGAAGCCAAACAGGGAAAGTACCTGTGAAATACAGGCATCTCCAGGAACTATAGTAACTAAGAGGACGTTTTATAAGAGTGCAGGTTTAGATGTAGAGATCCCAATTCCATATGTCCTGTATCAGGCATTTTAGTATCTGGAGACTTTATAGGCTCCGTGATCAAGTAATTCTTTAACTTTCCTCCTGGACTACATAAACAGGCTGATTTCAGGTTTAGTCTTCTTTCCTATGCCCCATTCTTGGAGCTGTCTTTGAAAATTTAAAATTTATGGATTTACTGGGAAAAGAGAGACACACTACTGCCCCTGTAAAATACATAGCAACAAAATCCTTAGTGAACACTAAGTAACATCCCCTAGCACTTTTTTTTTTTTTTTTAACAGATTAGAAATGCTTCTTATGATAGGATTTTCAGGAGGCTAGAAGGGGAGATTGCATGTATTTTTTGGTGACTTTTACCTCCCTTCACAGATGCCTTTTTTTTATCAGAAACAAAGAAACTATGAAGGAATAGATATTACTTCCTCTAGAAGTGTGTGAAAGGACATATCTGGAGTTTTACAGCTAAAAACCAAATGGGAGCTCTTAAATACATCTAGTGGCAAGAAATTCATTAAGTGCATTATGTCCTCTGAAGTATTTTAGCATTAACTTCAGTAAGCTTTGCTATTTCTGCCTTTTTTGTGGCATACGCAAATAAAATCTGATGATCCACAAGAGAAGCCAAGCCTACTTTTCTGCTAAGACAATCAACCTAATGAATAATTAGTGTAAGAATATTAGTAACATTAATGCTTAATGAGTTGAATCTTCTTTGCATCATATCCTCTAGTTTCCCCAGCTTGCTAAATAAGTTTATTTATTGTCTTAAATTAAAGGACATTTCTGAAATGAGATATAATAAAATTGCAAAGAAGGAAAAGCTAATCAAGATAATTAAAATGAAAAATTGTTAGAATAATTCACTTTCACCTGCAGTTGCAGTATAGTTGAACTAAGAGTTTCTAATTAAACAAGAAAGTATGTGAAGTGCAGTTCAGCTGATTTGCATTTATGGAACTGGAAGAAAATATTACCTTATTAAAGTGAGTTTCAGAGGAAATGTCACAGCACAGAGGTTGGCCTGACGTGACTTTCTAGTAGATTATGCAGTCATTTATAAATTTGACTGCTTCACAGAGCCAGCTCCTCTGTGGCTCTAAATCAGCATGGCCTCACTGAAGTTAATGAAGCCACATCAATTTATACCAGGTAAGCATCTGCCTGCTAACCCTTTCAATGTATATATTGCTGCACAGAGCAAAATTCAGCTACATCTGCCACTGCATACACCTGAGAAAGATGCCAGTGAAAAGACAGCTTAATGCTGCTGTGCCCAGATAATCAATTTAACCAAATTCTGCTGCCTGGACAAGGGCTGTAGCACACTGTCTGCCTCCAGTGATTTATTCCTGCAGCTATATACACGAAAATGTGCTAGGTGATATTTGCTGGCCATGTTCTTGGTGAAGTCCAGCCCATTAATACCACTGCTCTCAGTGCTGTACGCTTGTTAAAACTACCGTATTTACCCCAATCCATGACAGCCCTGAATTTGAATTGACCTCACACATTCACAGCTGGGAAGGAGGAGAGGAGCTTTGGTTAGCCCTGCCTGGTGTGATGCACAATCCCCTTCATGGTTGGGTCTCTATGCTTTCCTACCTGCACTCTTAGCAGTGAGGTTAAACACAACAACATGGTTGCAGTAAAAACAAGGAAACCAAGCCCTCTCTCACTGAGAGGAAGCAGCCTGTTACTACTTTATGAACATGGAGTAGCTAAAGGCTAATCCTGCATTGCCCTACTGCCTGTGTACACATTCTTGATACAATATAATTGTGAGGGTATTCAAGGTATTTCATTCTGATTAGGTTAATCTAAGACAATTCTTGGATTTTAAACTCCTGCAGCAGGCAGAAAGGATCTTCTGAGATTCAAATAACATATTTCATCTCACAGATGGAGTCAAGCAGAACTCTAACTCTGGGCATCTGTGGCAACATCACAACTACATCTAGATTACAAAAATGTAATACTTGATATTGGCAGAGTATTTACTATGTCTCTTAAAAAAAACAGCATTCTATGCAGCTATTTTATACTTATATGTTGTACAAAAGAAAATGACCTTTTCTATCATGCCTTAGCTAGGAAAGCCACAGCTGGTTTGGGGAGGCATTCTGTGGTCAAGGATTCAGCTGTCAAAGTTGTGTTACATTAGAGACAACAAGGACCTGCCGGCAGAGATAATAAGACAACCCAACAGAAGAGAAGCTTCAGAAAGAGAAGGCTCATTTCCAGCACTGCTTCATTCATTGCAGCTACAGGCTTAAATTAACCTTGCAAAACTGTCAGGAAAACTTATCAGGCCAAGCATAAAATTTACTCTACAACTCTCTATCATAACAGTGATGACAAAAAATATTAATGACATTCAGTTCACCTGTCAAGTTGATTGCTCAGCCCAGATAAAGAGCAACAGTTTTGTGGAGCTGTTTCAGCTGACAAGCCCCAATCACAGCCATGTCATAGCACAATATCCAGCAATGTAGTCACGCTAATTAAGGGGCTGTTCAGCCTGGTCTTTTCCTCAGCTGCCAGGGGCAAGCAGATAGCTAAACGGCCCAGACCAGCCTTGCTGTTAAACACAGCTGTGTCACTAGGTCAAATGACGTTTTGGCCCCATTTGATTTAAAGTGCATTAGGCTGGCTTCTTTGTATTTATGTTTTAAATCCTTTCAGTTTAATGTTAACTATGGAATTATATATGCGCTTGGAAAATCCATTTCACAAAAACTAATTTGCCTTAATACTGAGTATGCAAGAACCTATATTTATATTGATTTTCTACATCACGTGCCACAGGAGCTTTTCTACATGCTTCGAGCAACCTTTGTTAAGATTAAAAATAATATTCAGTGCTACCAAACAGACAAATTACAAATAACCTACAGCTACTAACACAACAATGATTTATCAAAGTGAGGAAGGCAAAGAAACTCATGAGGCAAGTCACTTAGAAGCCATACCCCTGCCCCAAAAAAGGAGGTGGTGGTGCAGGTACTCCTCCTCTTCGTTCTTTCTGGCCAGTTGTGTCACTGCCATTCAGCAGCACTGCCAGAGCACGGAGAGGAGAAGAGGCAGAGAAACAAAAACAAGGGAGAAAAGGAGGACAAGGAAGAGACAGCAGCAGGCTTCTCACCTGGGCTGGGAAAACCCCTTCTGCTGAGTATTTTCTTTAGTCTCCCATGGTGTTACACAGGTTGCAGCTGACACGGGCCAGTGTACTAGCACAAAGAAACTGTTAGAGGAGAAGATCAGTGCAGGACATTTTTGGACTCCTGTATCAGATGTCGGTGGTGAGGTGCTGGCGGTGGGGGCTGCAGGGGCCTCTGTGAGGAGAGGCCAGGGCTGCCCTGTGCCGGACACGGCTGGTTCCAGCCGGCTGCAGTGGCCCCTCTGCAAGGGCACCGCTGAGCCCCTCGGCCGCCATGGTGGTGCCTCTGAGAAAGGGTGTTTTAAAAAGGGGCAAAACCCTGCCTGGCAGAATGAGGGGGGGAAAAAGTGAGAGAAACAGCCCTGTGAGCCTGGAGGAGGTGCTCCAGGCCTGGAGCTTGCTGATGACTTGTCAGCCATCCAACACAGGCTTGAATATACTGGGGATGCCAGAGGCACTCCACAGAAGTCTCCAGACACTGCAATGGGTGCCTGAAGATAAAGGTCACACAAAAGATTTGTGGTCTGGTCTGAGAAGTTTTTAATCAAGGGGCAGATTTTGTAAGTGTGTAGGTTTTCACAGGTGGCCATTAAATCTGTGATGCCAGTACTTTGACAGCCTCTTTACATTCATCTGCAGTATCTATCAAAGCCACATGGAATGACTGATACTACCATCTCGGGGGAAAAAAAAAAAAAAAAACCAACCAAAAAAACCCAAACAAACACCACACCACCAAAAACCCCAAACTTCCCAAAGCTCCCAGTACCTGAGGTACTCAAACTTCTTGGTACTCTTGAAAAACAGACACCATCTCAAAACTATTTGACACCTAGAAAGCACACTGGAAGTTGCTATTACTGTAAATGCATATGTGTACACTGAAATGAAATTAGACCGACAGGAAGATGTCGAAGGAAGAGGTTGCCTACAAGGGAAAAGAAGAGGAAAAATAAGGAAATCCTGTATACAGAGAAACAAGTACAGCTAGCAAAAGGATGCCATGCTTTCCCTGAGATTGAGGCCACCCATTTAAAAAACAATGCATCGTCCTTCTCTAGTCTCAAATGAGATGTTAGAAGAAAAGACCTCTTGAGGCCCTTTCCAGCATCATTCTTTATGAAGCAAAGAGCCATTCTCTAAAAATACACATTATTTGGGATACATGTTCAGTCTGTAGAGCTGTTGGGACGGTTAGTAGGCTTGCTTTGGACACAAGTTGATTGTGTGTGACCTTGAAAAGTAGGAAGGCATACAGAGAAAAAATGCCTAACTTCAGCCTGTACTGTTTCACCATACAACCTGCCAGAGTTAACCTCCCTCCACCCTTTTCTTGTAATTCGCATGTGATAGCCAGACTTGCAAGTTTGTCCCATACCTTTCCTTTATTATTTTTGGACATACAGGAGGAACCACACATTGCTTCAAGAAGTTTTAGCATCTTTCTAGATCTGTAAGCCTGCGAACTCTGCAGTGGAAGGAAACTTCCATAAGCTAGACCACTAAAGGGTACAAGACCTCCTCCTGATGACAGCAACAATGTTAGTGCTGAAGCCACCGTTAACACATGTATTAAGTGACAAATTCACAGAACCTTTAATTCAATAACCTTTTCTTTTTTTTGTCTGGATGACACACACACTTCCAATTTGAAGATACTGGTATTCAAAGTTATTTAACAAGTTGTTTATGTGAGCATATTCCAACCTGCTAGGCATTTCTGCTACTGCATTTGCAGTGAGATTTTCATGGTGAGCAAGAGGTCATGTACTGATTCAATTTCCTGATCACAGCACTCAAGCCAACACAATCAGTGTATTATGGCTGCTTCAGTATAATCCCACTTTTGCCTGGACAGTTATGATACTTTATCCATGGACATTCCTAAGGATGAAATTCACCAGGGAGAAGGAGATACCAAATCCATGGAGAGGGAGGTTTTAAACAGTACTTTTTCCACCAATAAGTGGTCACAAATAGACTTGGCAGAATTTCCTAGAAGTGTTGATAGATTTGATATATAGGAAGAATGCCTTTCATAAAATAGTTGGATATGAAAACCTTAAAGCCACAAGTCAGAACTTCACAGATGACCACATCAAATGAAGAAGATTTAGCAGTATGAGTGGGATTTAATGCTGAGACTTGGAGCAGAACAAAGAACAGATAGTCTCAAAGAGCTAATCAGAACAGAAAGAGGGATTCAGAATATCCTCCGCAAATCTAGCCTTTGGTAACAGAGGCACCAGTTAAGAGGAAAAAAGGACATGAACACTTCCATGTTCATAACTAGTAGTAGTACATGTACTAGTGCAAATACACACACGAATATAATGTATAACTTACTCCAACCACTTCCAGAATCCCTTTCGTAATTTGATTTTGCTGTTCCATTTCAGCTCTGACCAGCATTCCCCTAGTTCCACAGATATTCTTTTATCCATTCATCTCCTTACACCCACTCACTGTGGTCTCCTCAAATTCCTTTTTAAAAAAATTCTTTCAGGTTATCTTCCTAGCTTTATCATCTGTTATGGGTTTGTGTGGCATGGGGGGTTTTTTGATAGTGGGGGAGGGGGCCACATGGGTGGCTCCTGTGAGAAGCTGCTAGAAGCTTCCACGGCTCCAAGTCGGACCCCCCGCTGGCCCAGGCCAAGCCCACCAGGGACGGTGGTAGTGCCTCTGGGAGAACAGATTTAAGAAGGGGAACCGGCAGTGAGTGGGGGGATTGGAATGTGAGAGGAACACCGATGCAGATACCGAGGTCAGTGAAGAAGGAGAGGGAGGACGGAGTAGGTTGATGCCCCTGCAGCCCGTGGTGAGACGGCAGGCTGTGCCCCCCCAGCCCATGGAGGGGAGCGGGGGAGCAGAAGCCCACCTGCAGCCCAGGGAGGAGCCCACGCTGGAGCAGGGGGATGCCCCCCAAGATGGCCAGGACGCCGTGGGAAAGCCCGCGCTGGAGCAGTCTGTGACGGAAGGTCGGCCCGCGGAAAGGACTCATGTTGGAGATGTTCGTGAAGGACTGTCTCCCGCGGGAGGGACCCCACGCTGGAGCAGGGGACGGGTGAGGATTCCTCCCCCTGAGGAGGAAGGAGCGGCAGAGACAAGGTGTGTCGAGCTGACCCCAACCCCCGTCCCCTGTTCCCCTGCGCCGCCGCGGGGAGGAGGTGGAGAGAACTGGGAGTGGGGTTGAGGTGGGAAGGAGGGAGGGCTGGGGGAAGGTGTTCTAAGGTTGGGGTTCACTTCCTAATATCCTTGTTTTGTTTTGACTTGTAGTAAGTTAAATTGATTTTGTTTTCTTCACCAAGTTGAGCCTGTCTTTTGCCCGTGACCATAAGTGGTGAGTGATCCCTCCCAGGCCCTGTCTCAACCCATGAGCATTTCTTTATATTTTCTCCTCATCCCACCGGGGCCGGGGGGAAGGAGTGAGCGAGCGGCTGCGTGGTGCTTTGTTACCGGCTGGGCTGAAACCACGGCACTACCTCGCCATTGCAATTTTTTGCCCTGCAGTTGCATCTATCACTGCTGTAGCAACTGGACAGCCAAACTGATGCAGGCAAGATGTAGTTTTTCTTTCTTCGCTCTCCAGGAATAGTTCAGTTTCCTCACCTGATTCACAGTGCTATCAGCAGAGCTGAGTGGGCAGGGAACTGCCGTGCAAAGGTTTGGACTTTGCAATTGCCAACATTACATTGCACCCTGAGTTTTGCTCTCTCTCCCCCACCCTTATCCTCCAGGGTCAGCCACCCTTACCCACATGCAAGACATCACTGCAGGTTCTCCTGTTTCTTTTAGTAGTAAGAGTACAAAACCTTTTAAATAAAGGCAGAAAACATCTAACCCTCTAGCTACCTCCACGATCTATCTGGCCAAATCAGTGCAGCATTACTCCAGGCAAGGCTTTTAAAACCAGATTTTTATAATGTGTTTGTATCTAGACATCCCATTATCATGATTTTTTTTTTTAACCACCTCCCTATTTTATATGCACATCTCTTTCTGACAGGAAGCTATTTCTGATACACACCCTGGAAGTTCTCTTAATAGCATTTCCCTTGTGTATGTAATTAATTCACCCTCCTTGCTTTCTCATCCCTTGTATTTGTAGATTTAAAAAAAAAAAAAAACAAACCCCCAAAAACCCACATCTCTCTCTTTGTCCTGCTAAAACTGAACCTGAACAGACAATGCTCAAAAAAGAGCAGAGATACCACCCTGTCAACAAAACTTTTCCCTGACAGGTACATATGAGAGTTTGTTCAAAGGAGTCATACTAAAACTTCAGACACTGCAAGTAGAGTGAGGTATTTCCTATTTGAATCCAAACTTTACCTTCACTGCTGTTGTGCTTAGAAGACAGGACAGAAAAAGAAAAAAAAAGTCAAGAGGGCACATAATGCTGAACAACTGAAAAGGCATAGGAATGAGAATGAACATCTGATGTCCCTGGAAAAAGGAAAATCAGTGTACTCCATGCACATTTGGATACATTTCCTGAGAAACCAAAGCAGAGTCTGGCTGGGAGAAGAAAAAAACAAGAGCACAACTAAGTGCAGTTACTTAAGTGCTGCAGTGTTCTATTGATTTATGTAGTCCTGACACCGAGTAATTCACTGCAGATTTCCTTAATCTTGCATTTAGGATTAAATTATGTAATAATAGTTTCCAGTACAAATTTAGAAGTTCACTAAATCTGTTCTTGTATACAGTTTGCTTGATGTTTTCAGAGAATTTAAAAAAACACAACATGAGCTCAAAGCTGTGACTATAACCCCTGTTTTAACATGATGGTATTTCAGTAGTAAAACTGGTTTAGAGATTGCTGTAATATGTTGTGATAATCGTATATCATAGATGCACAGAAAAGTCCAAGACGATACGTTTGTAACTCCTCGCTCTTCCACCTTCTCCATTTCACAGCAGGCTACACAGGAAAGCAATGTAAGTTTTAAAGAATCATGCTGCTGTGTGAAGCAATGTAATTTTCTCTCCTGAAAACCAGTAGAAGTGCAGCTAGAAGGATAAGTAGATATGATCAAATGGTTGGAGCAGTACGCCTTGTCAGGTGATGACAGACGTTTTCATCTTGCACTGACATAGAGCTTAGGCATAGAGCACCAGGTTTCCGTTGCACTAGAACAAATCACTTCTTAAAACTGTTCATTTCACTTTGCACCTCCTTCAACCTTTCAAGGGTTTCTTGGAAAGGAGAGCAATTCTCACTGAACACTAGGTGATGGGAAGATATATCACAAAGGGAGTAACACATTCAAAGCCAAACATCTACGTTCAAAGACAGACATCTACTCACTACAGCGTGTATTCCAGATGCATCAGCTCATTTCCTGAGGTCATTATAATTCTGCTGAAAATCTTCACCAATCATTTAAATCATACAATCACTTAAAAAAAATTCCTGTAACATATCCAGAAACAAACCAACAGGCACCAGGGCAAGGAAACAAGAAAATTCTACTACTGAGAAAAGGAGAGAGAGTCATTATAATCAGTTCATAAAATCAATAAAACTATAGTCTCATCTATAAAACTATATGGTGTCTTTTGTCAGGTGGCTGGACATAGGATGAGAGGAAATGGCCTTAATATTGGGAAAAATTTCTTTACTGAGAGGGTTGTCAGACATTGGAACAGGCTGCCCAGGGAAGTGGTTGAGTCACCATCCCTGGAGGTATTCAAAAAGTGCATAGACAAGGCACTTTAGAACATGGTTTAGTGGGCATGGTTGATGGTTGGACTTGATGATCTTGAAGGTCTTTTCCAACCTAAATGATTCTGTGATTCTATACGTTGTTGGTTGAAAGCACCAGGAAGCGAATAAGTAAACAAATAAGTAAACAAAGGGAAGAGAAAGTGAGCCATCTTGAAGAAGAACTATAGAGTTCAAAAGGTTGCTGCGCTGATTAGCCAGGGGTGCTAGATATTCAGTTAGTTTAGGGTTGGCTTCTAGGAAGTGTCAGACAGATAGTGGCTAAAAAGTAAGGGAAGTCTTACTTAACAGGTTAATTATTTCTTCAGAATCCCAAGTGAGAAAGTTGGGATGCTGTCACAGCTGAGAATAACTACTGTTAACTATTGTCATAGAACATTGAGATGTCATAGAATATTTAGAATTTTTGTGTCTGCTTTTTTTTTTTTATAAATTTCTTTCATAACTTTGTTTCCAGCTCTGTACTCAGGAGTATGTTAGCTTTAATAAAAAGAAATTGCAGTGTTCTCAAGAACTACAAGAATTTAGGTGAAGCTGACCAATACTTTCTCAGAGATAAGGAGTCTAGTAGAAATAGCATGTGGGTGCACTACTTCTGCAAGTTCAGGTGAGTTTGAAAGTGTCAGGAATGAGGACATGCATCTTGATAAGCTGCAAATTTGCAGGGAATTTTGATACTGCAAATGTCAAGTTCTGAGGAAAAGCCCCTTGCAGACCCCAGGTAGGAGGGAACAGGCAGCTAAGATGCAGTTCACAACTTATCTCCCAGATCTCTGCCCCAGTTGCTTTGGTTGTGGAAAGAAACCTACCACTTTGAGTTATACTACAAGCATCTAGAATAAAAGATCACCTGTCCTAAAATCAAACCTTATTACTAGTACACAGTCTAGGACCACAGGTAGGGATGCACTTATGGAAGCTTGACAGCTAAGGTAGTGATTTACCTGGTTCACCTTTTTAATTAAAAATTTTGTCAAATTGAGCAAGAGCATTTACATTCACCTAAGGAAACCCCTTCTACATTGGCTGATAATCCATGTGACAGCAGACCTTACCTAAAATTAATACAAGCCCTACATGACCTCATAACCTAGTAAATTCTGTTGACTTCATCTCCCTTGCCCAAATTACCTTAATAATTCTGAAGTCTAATACCTACTGAGGTGGTGTTATCAACTGAAATTGCAAGGAAACATAATTAGCCAGGCTTTTCATGGCAGTGTTTTACTGCCTTTACAGATAGTGTTTCATTCTATTTATGACTACTAACACAACAAATCTTATGGGCCTGCCCTATTTTGGTAATTGTGTGAGCACATTGATTTCCTACTAGCAATATTGCTCAAATTATATAGTTCTGAAGGACACTAAACAACAACAAAACAAATCAAGACAGTTATTACAGCAGCAGTGTGATTTATTTACTATTCTCCCCAACCCCCAGTAAAAATAACACATTCTTTTTGTTACAGACCAGTATGACTGCAGATGTTAACTGATTTTCTATGCCCATGGATTAATTCTATTTCTTCATACCAATGTAAATTCAGAATAAAGGTGTTCTGTTATAAATACAGACCATGAACAGAATGTGGTTCACAGTATTAAGATGGGTCATACATGATAAAAGGTGCCAGATAACTGATGTTTAACTTAAGTTCCAGTTTACTGAACAAGCAAAAAGCTGTTGGCGTATTCCACGATAAACAGCAAGTGAAAGTACAGGACATCTAAATTGAAAAATAAGGTCACACTTGAGGTGAAAGAACTTGGTTAATTCTGTTTTTTAAATATCTAGATGATTCCCTAAGATCTTTCAATTGGATAATAAGTTGGCTTCATGGTGCCTAAAACACATACCCTTGCACACCAGCTCTAGTATAAGTCTCCAAATATATCTAGTGAATGATTCCAAAAACCGTTTCCGAGAATGAGTGCATTTCTTCATCACTGAGTTGATGGAAATACATTGGGGGAGTCTGGACAGCATCTTAAATGTTTCATAATCTATATTTTTTCCCAAAGAAAAAGTTCCTAGGCAGTCACTCAGGGACTTAAAAATGTACCAGCAGATGAGCCATATAAATCAAGGAAAGTTTAAGATCTAAAACCACAGGAATAAAATACAGTTCAACTCATAAGAAGTGGCAGGACATCTTTCAAGTACCGTACATTGTGTCTCAATTGTACTGAAGGATGATAACACATAATGGTGCAGAAATAACATAATTCATTAACAGCAATAGACAGTAGTAAGTAATAAAATTATTCAGAGCTGCAGTGTCATTAATCTATGCCAAGTGACATAAATGAAACCTAACATATGAAGACAACATTGCAGGAAAAAATCTAAATGGAGAACGCGTCAAAGACTCTGAGCTGCATGCAAAGCACATTGTTGTTAGTCTCTTCAACCAAGCAGTACTGTCATTTTAATCATGGCATAACATGGGTTTGTAGAGTCAATCTTATGCAAGACAGGCTATAATCCCACTGTAGCTGCAGCTTAACCTCCTTCCACTTGAATTCCCCAAGAGGCAGGAAGGCACAAGCATGGCCAGATGAGCAGAAGGCCACATTTCTCAGATACACTGATGCAATATTTGGAGCTGCAGTGGGTCCTGGGCAAAATGCTGCTTAGGGCATGCCTGCTGGTGATCAGCATGGGACAAAAGCTGGGACATGGCATAGATTTTGCCATAGAAAAGTAGGACCCTACAGAAATAGGGGCAGGTGTAAACAGGAAACATCAAAACAAGCTGGAAACTGGGAGGTGGCAAGCTGAGGTGGATTTGCCATGTGAAAGAGAGCAGGGGAGCAAAGGTGAAAGAAAAAAGCACAGAAAGCAAAAAACATAGTAAGATTCAGTTTAAGGTACCCAGAGAGGGAAAAGAGCAACCAGAAGCTATGTTCTAATTGCATAGTGTTGGGACCTGAAAGGGTGAAAGAGCTTTTATTTCAACATATTGAAAACTAATCTCCTGGCAACAGAAGAGATTAGCAACACAAAAGATAAATGTTAGACTGTCATTAGACTTTCAGAACTCATTGCACACATTCCTGCTGTCATATTTCAGCATCCCATTAGAAATCACTGGTATTAAAGGCCATTTCAAAGCGGGACCTTCCTGAAAGTGTTTCAAAGCAGTACTGATCTTTCATGATGACAGGGGAAAAACCTCAATTCACTCATGAGACTGCTCCTGCTTCAGCTTCTAAATTAATCTGGGACCAAATGCCCAGACAGACACACAGTGCTAATGACAGAAGCCTTTTGCTTGTAAGAAACAGCACTTTTTTCTAATTAAAAAAAGAAACCCAGCACATGATATAAGGGAGAGGCTGATTACCTAAGAGACTGGTTCAACAGCTGGAGTTGTTGTAGCAGCCATGGGATTCCCAGAAATGATACTGCAAAGAACACCAGTTCAGCATTGATTACTGTATACAGAAACACTGGATCCTACCATCCATCCCAGAAATAGGAGCCTGGTTTCTTAGTCAAGATAAAGATGATCATCATTCCTATTTTTAGTAAAAGGTGAAATGCTGAACCATGGCTCTTTGGCTATCTTTAAAGAGAGGGTTTTGCTTTAGTAGGAGAGAAAAGGTGATTAAAGACTTCCTGCCTCTTGACTATCTATGAACTCAAAAGCGATGGTACAAAATGTGGGTGTTATAGGCTTTTCTTCAGTGTTTTAAAAATATTATATGCCACCATTGCTATGAAAATTAGAAGAGAGCTTTGCTCTGACACAGAGTATGATCCAGTGGGTTGAAGAGTCAGACTGTTTTGGTCTTCTGGGCCTGACCATCCAAAGGTCCTGACCCTTAAGTGACTATAGATCTGCCTTTTGATGATGTTTAGCCCATAGCAGATGCAACATAAGGAGGCATAGTAAAGAAGCCTCTATGCCTATGAAGAGTGCATAAAGCCACATCTGAACCTCAGTGTTCTTCCACAGAGATGCAGAAATCCAGCAAGCATGGAGCCTGCCAGAGAAGAAACATTATTTTGATTCCATAGTTGTGTCCAGACATTAAAAGCATCTTTTTTTTTTTTTTTTCTTTTAAGTGTGCTCCAAGTAGCAATATCCTTCAAAGTTTTTATTGTGATGGGGTGATCCCAGTTTCACCTTCCTGTAAGTCTTCCCAGTGTGGAGCAGGGGTGGGGGTGGGGGAATCACTATTCTGGCCACCTAGTCTCCCTAGATTCCCACTATCATGAATGGAGACTGAGAGACTCCTCCAAGTGTTGATTCAGAGCTGCAGCCTAATTTAGCTAAACCATGTGACTGACTTTGTTAGTTTTGTTGGATGTTATCCCACTAAACTTTTTATTTTATTTTATTTCCAAGAATGTTGTCATTGCTCACTCCCATATGTTTTATATGCCTCTTTGGGCACTGCTTTTGGTAGGAATTTCACATTGTTCATTAAATTCCAGCCTGTGCACAGAGCCAGCACCCAGCCCATGCACAGCACAAGTTTTACTTTATAGGCAACCCAGGAGACTTGCTTGCAGGAAGCCCTCTGTACCTCCCAAGTTGAACTGTTCTCTTCTTCCTCTTTGGCAGCATGAGGCTATTTTTTTTATTTTGTTTTTTTTTTTTTTTTTTACATTTACTTTAACCTTTTAAATCCATTCATTGAGGTACTAGCACACTTTCTGTGAAAGCACACTGGCCTCGGTCCTACATGGAATGCTCTACTGAAGTATTTAACTAAATAATCAGTTTTGCTTAATAAAAACTGACATATTAAATACTGTTTCTGCTGAAGTACACTACGTTGATTCTCCTTGTGATTATTTGATTGTAATGTCAATAAATCAGTCACCAGGTTAAAAAAGCAAAACAAAAAACAGTTAATGTGGTCAAGTGCAGGAATCCTAACATGGGGAGGAAAGAGGCACATCAAAAGCTCTGGAAGGGAAGATGTTGGGCCTTGTTTAGTAATGATTGCATTCTTACCCTCATTTGCTCAGCAGTAAAAAAGCAAGCCAACCTCTCCCACTACCAATCAAGACAAATATGTGGGAACAAGGATTTCTTCCCTGGGAATAACTGCAAGACAAAAAATGCCAAAGCGTTTCAGCCAGTGTAAAATTGGAAGTGGCAGATGATTATAGCCAAGAAAGAGGCAGCCCTCTTTCCCCCTGTGTTAGTAACTTGCTGAGCTGCAGTTACTATCTCAATGTATCAGGGCAAAGATAGATGAGACCCAGTCTTTGAAAAGCAAACAAAAAGTGTATGAAGGATGTTACCCCTTTAAACAGAAAACAGTTAACTATCTATCATTTCACAGCAGAACAATGAAGTAACCAGACAACTCCAGGCTTTCTTCATTGCGGTCAGTATTGAGAGAAAGAACTTGGCTTTCCCAAGATTGCAGCAGACTGCTCATGTTTTCTGGAGTGCAGTGGGAAATCCTAATGTTGTAATCATAGTCAATGCAAAACAAAGATGTTGATAATAAGAATTATGGATCAGATCTCTGATCTTGCATCTTCCTAATGAGAAAAAGAAGGAAACAGATACGGGTAATCTACCCCATCCACATGCTTCTTTGTGGCTTGAAGAAAAAAACAAAGATCTCAAAAAAATCCAAGAAAAGGAAAAGGCTTTCACAGAACTTACCTCTCATTCAGTTTCTCTTCAAATGGAAAGTTGCAGCTTTCAGTTTAGGAAAGATTCATTATACTTTTGATAAGCTGCAAGAAAAGGCTTTTCATGCAGAACCACTCAAAAAAAAAAAATTACTTGGCACCCCAGCAGAGTCTGATTCCCACCCACCAAGGTTGCAGCACAGCATCTAAAGTGCATGACCAAACATCTGGACTACAGTGGGCCACACGTCTCCATAAGGCCAAGCTGGGCACTCAAAGATGGCAGTGAAAGACTGCCGAAAGCCTCCTCTATCACCTGCCAGTGGTTTTTCTGTGGTGGGCTACAGACATCAACCGTGTTCACCAAGCACTGCCAGTCATACTAAATCCCCTGCAAAGAAGGGAGCTGCCTCAGCTATATTTCTTCTGGTCTAGCACATCACATCCTCCCTGGTGTTTCCAGATGGAAATGCCACGATAGTGCTTCTCCACTCTGAGCTTGAAGCCCAACTGGCACCACCTTGCAGCATCTCACCCTGCCTCTTCATTGATGGCATGATCTAATTCTTATACTAAGGCTTAATGACACTAAGTCAAGAGGACAGCCATTCTAAGGGATCTTCCCACAGCAGCCACCTTGTTACCCTGAGCCAAGTGGGACAATTGTGTGAGGCCCTACAGCACCATTTCCCAAAATATTTGCTATTTTCAAGTTTGTACTTGTCTGTCAAGAAAGGTTACTTTGCGCTACCAGGGCTTAACAGCGATTTTCTTAGCACCCTTGAGGCTTCCTCTAGGAACAGTCCTGGAACAGATGCCAGAGTCCGGCTTACTCCTTTCTTTAATGCTGTACTTCTAGTTCCCCTTTTCTGACATATTCCATTTGTGTAGTTTCTCCTCTCAAACATATACAACCAAGTGTATCCACTGTATCACTCCCCTATCAACTGACCTTTCTCAGGTAGAGGAATTTCTTCAAGAAGCATCATCTTACTAAACACTTTATCTAATGAACTCCTGCAGAAATATTGCCTTGACTTTCAGTTGACACCTCATAAAAAGTGGCTCCTGCATTACCTCTACAATACCTTATCCACCCATTTCCTTTGCAGTAGACAACAAGATGATGTTTCTGACAAAGTAAAAAAAAAAAAAAGTCCCCTCTCTTATATGTCCATTTAAACATGGAGTACTTAACAGCATATGGACTAGTCACTTAATGGCACTTCAGGACACCTTTTATATACCTACAGAAATGGCAATTACCACACTTTGCAATGAGATTTGCAATCAGTTGGCCACTTTTCCTATGTCATCATGATTAACATTCACCAGTACTATATGTCAATAGCTTTAATCCTGCTGGGAACCTCACTGAAACGTGGGACTCATTGCGACATCCATTACACTTACAGCACGGACCTAAGGTTCTGCTGCCTTGGCTCTGAGCCCCTCCTGCAATAACTCACTGCTGACCATTCAGAGCTTGTTTCCAAGGAAATATTGCAAGAACTACATGAGCCTAATATACCGAGACCACAAGTAAGCCCACAGCTTGAGAAGGTTTGCTCCATCAGTACCCTTTATGCAGTCATCCTAAAGGAAAACAGAGCCATTTTAGCAAGCTATGGTGACACACAGCGACTAAGTTTTACAGCTTTACACCGAATTTATGGGGAAGTAACTTCCAGTACAACCCCAAATTGCAGCAATAATATTTCTTCAGATTTAACTTTTGTCCAGCAATTTGTTCCTCTGATGGAGAGTTGGAACTGCCTTTACAGATAGGTCTGTAACATGCCACAAAAGCTCTCCAGGCTGGCTCTCACAAGTCTGACCACTTCTTTGCAGACAGTCATATGCATCTCAGAAGCACAGCAGACTATTTCTGTGCTCTAGACAATTAACTGCCTGTTAGGGGTATATTTACACCAGTTTTGGTTTCAGATCCATCCCTTTTAGTACAAGGGCAAGAATCTCTAAACTGCTTTCCACTGCATGAGCAGGCCCTGAAGAGATTTGTCTTCAGGACTTTTTCCACTTACAGACAGGAGTTTAATGACAAAGCCTGAATAATTGGCAAGATGGGAGCTAGAAATGCAGATAGGCCAACACTTTTTCTGAAGAAGTTTAAAGAGGAGATTGAGACTAATGAAGCATCAGGTTGGTTATAACCAAGTAATAGCTGTCTTCACACTGCCAGTCCAGTTGCTTGCCCACATGACAAAAATGAGCTGGCAGTTCATATGACTAGACTACAATAGCATGCCCATTGCTCCAGAGCTGGGCCCCTTTCTGTGCAAGGCCCAGTGAGAGGGACAGCAGCACATATAGAGCCTCATTTGACATGGCAATAACATGCAGCAAAGGACTTGCCTGCCCAAAAGTCCTTGTGGAGGAAGAGCCTAAGAGCATCTGTCAGACCTGATAAGCCTGTTCTTTTGCCTCAGAGGGAGTTTGTATCATTATTTAACTACCTGTAAAAGCACAATCGGATAACAAGGTGCTCCAAGACCTGTGAGGAGGACAAGAAAATCTCAAGACACATTTGTCATGTTTTGCATTAAAAAGGGCCTGGATAATTCTTAAGAATTGAAAAAATCTGTTTCTTACCAAAATCTAATAAGCTACTTTAGCACTATTAGCCCACAAGAGAAGCAAGGTAATACAGCTCAACTATATACTCTTCCTTTGCAAGTTAGGCAACCGTAAATTACCTCATATTTCCTGGTGACCAGGAGTGCATGTACAGAAAGTTGCAGCCCAGTTATAACTCATTCTGTACTCATGGAATGTTTAGTCAGAGCCCAGATGTCATCTGGTATCTTGAGGTGTTATGGACAGTGTGATGTGCCCATGAGCAGGGCCAGTCCCACATCACACAGGGCAGATCCTTCATTCCTTAGAACCTGCTCCATCTCCATGCAGTTAAGTTGAAAAAAATAGCTTTCTGTCTTCAGGAACAGATTTTGTGGCTTGGTCACCATTATAAGCCTTACCTAAATCCTTTGCAAGCAGAAAATAAAATTCTCAAGCCAGTTATGCTGATGCTATCAGTAATATTGGCCAATAAGTACATCATCACAAGCTAGCTTGAACTATAGCTGTGACATTTGGAAACATAAACAGGTAGATGCATTACCAAGTACTTTTTACATTTAGATTTTGCATGGAAGAGAATGTTAGTATATTTCTAAATCTGGGAGGTAAAAGGAAACAGTGCCATGTTTTTTTCAGTAGTTTTAAGGAGAAAAAAAAAAAAATCCTTTCTTCAACTTTTTTCCTTACTTTGAGTCCTCTAAGTTTTTGTCTAGGAATTAGATTTGGTTCTAAACTACCTCTAATTTTATTTATCTAAGAGTGGAATAAGTGAGTATTTCTATCTTGTGAACACTCAAGATAAACGTATTATACCAATTCATCATGTTGTAGCATGTGTTCCATAAACTCCAGGAAATACCATCATCTTAAATGCATGTTTCATTCAGGATCCCAGCTCATTTCCAACATCACAAAAAAAAAATCATAAGAACTAATAATCAAAGACACTTTTATGAGTCTCAGTACTCCTGACTCTCCAAGTTCTGTAACAACAGCAGAAACTCAGTTAGAGAATAATGACGTTCTCAATATTTTACTCCTGTTGCTGCCATTTACACAGTCCTAAGGGTGCTGTCTGGGAAAATAACAAGAGCTACTACAGAACAGCTTGTTGTCAGCATTGAACATCAGCCTAAGTGAAACAGAGATCAACATGAAGTGCACTTTACAAAGTCTATGTTCAGACCTCAGGTATATGCTTGATGGCAGGAATTCTTCAAACAGCTGGAGACATTGCATCCTTCCTGCTCCCAGCTGCTCCTCCCTGCTCCCACACCACCCCCTGCTCTCTGCAAATTGAATTGTGGCAGCAACCTTTTAAGCAGGTGCTGCATGTGAACAGTTAACACTTTCTCTACCTCTTCCTTTGTGCAATATGGAAGATCCAGAAGTAATTTTAGGGGTACCAGGGCTAGAAGAAGTGGGTAGCAAACCTATTCTCTACCAACAGGCTTCCCAAGTGAATGGCAGATGATCAAAGTTATCTTAAAATAGATGAGTCAGACAACTTCAAGTTGAATGAAATATCTACTGCATAGAAAGTTGTTTTGTTGAGCATGTCATGAAACATCCACCATGTGGCACATGCCATTAGTGGCATTGGCTTGCTACTCCTCCTATTAAGATAAATCAGTTAAGTTTATGCAGATAGTAAAATTGCACCACTGTAAAACTGATATAGCTGGGAAGAGAAAGACTCATATACTGTCATTGACCTGTTAACCACATATAGTTAACAGCTATTATTTCACATGTGGTGTGCTTTTTTCTTCCATGTTCACTGAATTATGTATTCCCCTGTAAAGAGTATCACTCCTCAGGTTTCAGATCTATGGCTCTTTGGAGAATAGGTGAGAGAAGCTGCTTACCACCACCAGGTGTATATTTTGGAGCACAAGCTATTCTGTTATTCAGGAAGTACTGGAAAAACAAAGTCGTCATTCCACTGAACCCCACCCCACAGCCATCTCGGCAAGGAGGCAATTAAGTTGTTGCACATGCCCTAGTCACTCTGATACTGCTCACCCTCCTTCATTACTCTGGCACTTTCAGAAACTCTACATTAACCTTCAGGGGTCAGTTCACTTAATGAGTTGGATAAACTGTTTCATCAATTTGCTTTCAATTGATGAAATTACAGAAATAATCTTTGTGAATTCATGAGTCCTTCTGTGCTCCTCCTTATAAGCTGTAAAATAGATAATCTATGCTGCACTGCAAGTTACATAATTGTTTAGGTGTTGGATTGCTGAAAGCCTAAGGGAGGTAGATAAGCATAGGGGAGTGGAGGTGAGTTTATGGACATAAAAGATGCAGCATTTCCCAGGTCATCTTTCACTATCTGTTAAAAGACTGCAATAAGTACTAGCATTTTTTTCATTTGCAGCTCCACATAGAAAAGCAATCAATCCAAAGCTATGCACACCAACAATTGGCTACTGACCTCAAAACCCTTTAATTTGAAGACAAGATCACTTCTAGTCAGCATGAACTTCCAGGCTTCACCATACACCACACCCCTCACTGACATGCCTCTTGCAAAAGACTGAGTTGCCCTCCTTGCCTCTTTGCTCCATGAGATGGATTCCTTCCCTGCACAGCTGTGTATTAAACTCTGATGCAGCCATCTTGTGCCACATAGCATTTACATAGTTAGAATACAAGTAGCATGAGACTTAAAAGGTCTGGCTGGGGTCTAGGCAGCACATAATTCCTGGCCAATAGTCTTGTTAAAAGGGTCACAGTTGGACACATGACTTTCAGATAGTGCGTTTTCCTCATAAAGATCAAGAGAGACTAAAAAGACATCATCTCTGAAGGGCAATACAGCTAACTCCTACTGATTTGTCTCCAGGGGAACCAATATCTCTATTGACTGCAATATTTCCTCCTAAAATTTGAGATTTCACTTTTCATCATCCAAGTGTTAGATGTTTCCTCAGAGTTGTAAACAATTTTGTTTGCATCTCATCTCTTCAATTCTGTCTTAAACTGTTGTTCTTTCCAGTTTAATAGCACATCGCTTTAAAGTGTTCTGCTTGTGTGCCAAATATACCCACAGGCATCAGATAAACTAAAAACTTGAATATACCTAATAAGAAAAAAAAAAAATCAACTTCTCTGTCATTTCCACTTGGCCAGAGCTAGTCCACATAGCCTTTCCTTCAGTACTCAATTATGACAAAATTAAGAAGTTTCCAGACAATTCTTCTCCTTCACCATTAGCAGTACAGTGTAAATTCAGATAAAACTGTTTATCTTTCCTCCAAGTCTGTTGTGCTTAACTTTCTCAAGTAGACTGAATAAATTGCAGTTGAGTACTCCCAGTATGCGCATCTCATGCTTTTCTCAAAAAATTGGAATGAAAAATGCATGTTTAAAAACACTAACCTGGACATCGCTTAAAGTATATGTGAATAGGATCTTAAGAAGAGAGTAGCATTTTAAAAATATACAACAAAGTGAACAGAATATGATCTTGGTCAACACTGGTTTAAAATTATTGGTTCTAATGGTCCTTCAAATATCCAAGACTCAAGAGTTTTCACTAGTGCTGAGGTTTTTTTGTGTGGCCTGGTTTATTTGATATCCAGACAGGTCTGCCTCCAAAATGTCAGAACTGCCATGTGTCTGAAAATCATCCCCCTAGAGGATTTTCCTATGCAGAACTTGTCACCTCCAAGCTGTTGGACCACCATCATATGTGTCCTCTCATTGAGAGGAACACAGAGCATGCAGTGGTATATAATTTATTTATCTGTATAAAATAGTGTTTACTGTGAAGTTACTGCCCAGCCAGTCATAAGGCTGCATTAATGCTCAGTAAGAGTTCTATTTATTGCCTGACCAGAAGATGGCCCTCTACAGCCATGTCCAGAGGAATATAGCATTTTTTTCTCTTTCAAAATTAAGCAGGGACAATAAGAACACCTGGGGACAAGAAGTGCAAGAAACAAGAAGTTCCCCCACTTACCTCCTCCCAATGCCTTAATTAAATAGTCTTTATGAATTACAAACTCTGAAAGCTGAAGGCCTCTCCAAGGAGAAAACAGCAAAGACTTCTCCCCAGACCTGGTCGATGAAAACAATATCCAAAACAATATCTGAAGTTTTGTAAGAGACATGGACCCCAGCCACAGAGCTTTTTAGATGGGTGAAACTAAAGATAACTTGCAGAATATGTTGCTACAAAGCCTGCTTTTGTCTCGCTTGTTTCTGCCTGTAGACCTAAGTTTTGTCAATTTTGCCTGACAATAAATTACATATATTCTTCTCTAGAACCATGATGTTGATCTGTTGAAATGCTGTTTCAAATGGGCTGGTACTAACCACAGGATCCAGAAGTCCTTGTTCCCAAGAAGGGCAGTCCATAGAGAGACAGAAGTCACCATTCACAGATGTTTCAGAGGCATCAAGGGCACCCCATGGCTCATTCACCCATCAGTTGCTGATCACTAAGCATTAATTTGTGCCCTGAGCTGTCTAGAAACTGGTATGGGAGGATGGTATTAGCCAGGCCATTACTGGTAGCAGCAGGTTATGACTAGAGTCCTTTAAGCAACTCCATTGAATTCAGCACCCTTTGAAAATCAGCTTCAGAAGTGGACTCTGCAAAGTCAGGAAGCTCCAAGAGAAGCACATCTGCAATAAGATCTGGCTATTTTTTTTTCCCCTGAAAGCATGTCCCTTACCATTACACACACACACGAAGTATTTGGGTGGAGCAAACCTCAAAACTGGGGCACAGGTGCTACACACCACCTAGATGGACAAACTCACTGATTCAGTATAACCTTGAGGCAGTTCTTCCTTTTGGCTTTCTTATGCCACCGTGTCCCAAACACAAACTTTCTTCTCCCCACCGCATTGCCATCCCAGGTTGATGCATTATGTGTATGGCCTCATTTCTAACATGCTTCCTGGGAGAAGTGAATGGTAAGAAGTATTGCACTCTCATGGGTCTCAGACAGAAAGACAACCTGCATATTTCACCCTGTACAGAACATGGGGTGTGTAAATCATTTAATTAACATGATCACTTTTTGGAAAAACACAAAACAGGTAGAGCATTGCTAGCAGCCTTTGGGCCAAGTGCCTTTAGCATCCCTGTCCAAATTCCTTTATGGACAGCAGTTTCTTAGTTCTTCCCAGCTGTGGAGGAAAGCTAGGAAAGTGGACTGTGATCCAATTTCCAATGAATACAGTTTAATCCATCTCCATTAGACAAGGCACTGTCATGGTTTAACCCCAGCCAACAACTAAGCCCCACCCAGCTGCTCCCTCACAGTGGGATGGGGGAGAGAATCAGAAGGGTGAAAGTGAGAAAACTCGTGGGCTGAGATAAAGACAGTTTAAGAGGTAAAGTAAAAGCCACACATGCAAACACAGCAAAACAAGGAATTCATTCACTCCTTGCTATGGGCAGGCAGGCGTTCAGCCATCTCCAGGAAAGTGGGGCTCCATCACACATAACGGTTTCTTGGGAAGACAAACACCATCACTCTGAACATCCCACCTTCCTCCTCCTTCCCCCAGCTTTATATGCTGAGCATGACATCATATGGTCTGGGATATCCATTGTGTCAGTTGAGGTCAGCTGTCCCAGCTGTGTCCCCTCCCAACTTCTTGTGCCCCCCCAGCCTGCTCGCTGGTGGGGTGGGGTGAGAAGCAGAAAAGGCCTTGGCTCTGTGCAAGCACTGCTCAGCAGTTACAAGCACATCCCTGTGTTACCAACACTGTTTCCAGTACAAATCCAGAACATAGCCTAATACTGGCTACTGTGAAGAAAATTAACTCTCTCCCAGCCAAAACCAGCACAGGCACACAAGACCAGATGAAGTAGCATTGGTTTCCCAGGGTAAGTCTTAGTGCTTTGTTAAATCAAAGCCTAAATACCCGTTACTGCAAAGAAAACTAATTCACATTGGGGGGGATATGATCAGCACTACCTTTACTCATGAGCTTTGCTGCCAAGGAGAGTGAGCATGTAACAGAGCAGACTGGCAGACAGTTCTTGAAGCACAGGAGGAGCCCAGCAAGCACCAGAAGGTCCTCAGTCAAAGCACATTAGCGCATCTGAATCCTTTCACCAACTCCCTAAGTGTACTAAGTTGAAATTTGCTTGACAGAAAATGTGGAAGATTTGGGGTAACGCAGGTCTAAACACAAGTCTATTGCCATGCCCAGTTATGCTGTATTCCCTTCTGTCAAAGTGGCTTAATATTAAGGCAGTTGCTATCAGTTTAGGGGGGAGGGAAAAAAAAAAAAAAGGACTTATATTGAGGAAAGAGTCATGCCTGTGTTTTTAATAACAAAATACTGATGAAACTACAGTCACCAATGGGTTCCTAAAATTTACATTTGCTAAATCCACATGAACATACCATGTCTAGAGGCATTCTATTTCCATCATTTTCCTATACTTTACAAGCTGCTAGAAACAGTACTTTTCAAATTTAAAGGCAACATTGCTTATAACAGCCAGAAAGAGATAGGAGGCAGGAGAGCTCACATGTATTTCTTAAAAGACTGTAACAAGGGGAATAAAAAAAAATATCCTTCAGCTACATTAAATACATAGCATATAAAAAATTAGCCAAGTTGGAAAGGTCTGCCAATTACACGGCCAAATTAAATACATAGATAATTGGTACAAGATAATTGGTACTAAGTTAAACTCTCATCTAAAGGGTTGTGAAATCACAGATGGGAGAAGTGAAATGAGGAGGAGGTGTAAAGCTAGCCCTGATTATGTCTTGTTTGACTTGACCATTTGAACAGGTAATCCTTTGCTAACGTATCTGTTTTCAGAGATACCTCATTTTTATAAGGCTGAATCAGTTTTTGCCTAATCTTATATGCAGCATGGTTTTGATCTGATCTCAGGTTTGGGGGGGGTGGCAGGTTGTTTTATTCTGCTTCAGATTAATGAATCTTTAATCACATTGATGGGGAAAGTTAATAGAAAAATTAATGAAAACACAACATCAGTGGCTGTGATGTGTATTGAATAATAATAAGGAGAACAACAGATGCAGTCTGTTTGATGGGCCAATTTAAAATACTTCATGCCCAATTACAGACACATTCATTTTCTATAAGGCAGACAGTTGGATAAGAAATAGATTGTAATTTTCTGCTTTATGACTACTATATAGAACACCTAAGGTCATAACATGGATGATTTACAGAAAACAATAGTTCTCATAGGACAGATGTATGACAAAGAGCCCCAGTTCTCACCTGGCATGCAAAGGTACAAGCAGGAGGACCCCGGCTAGCCTTGTGAAGGAAAAACACCAAAGGTGAGTCTTGTTTTAAAAAAAAATAAAATCACCACAACCAGAAGAGTTTGTCCTTGAATTGCATCACCCAGATGCGGATTTCCTAGTTAAGAAAGGAGGTTGGGGTACCATTGTGTCCTGCATAGCTACATACTCCCCCTTCTCCATAATTTCTTCCCTCCCACAGGGACTATGTCTGTGCCTACTTCACCTTCACTGCTTCTCTTGCACAAGGGAAACTTCCCCCTAGAGAAGAGCCAGCAGAAGGCCCTTCGTTTTGGTGACATCCTCTTTTGGATGTCCTAGACAGCTATCCCTCTTACCCGAGCAGAAATACAGTTCTACTTTACACAAGGAACTCCAGGATCTCCATGTTGTCTCTGCTCCACAAACCCTGTCTGATTTAAATTACAAAAAAAGAAAAAAGCCCAACACAAGTAGCAAAAACAAAAAGCCATAAAATGAAGAATGACCCCAAACCCAACCACCCCCTCATAAAAGGCCCAGACCAAATGATTCAGTTCAAAGTACAACATTGCAATTTCAACTTCCTCTATTATAACCAACAATTTGAAAATTCCAGGCCTAATGTATCTGAAGACAAAATTCAAAGTGTGTTCTTTACTCCCCTGTTTTCACAGGGCTCTGTTCAGGCCGGGGGGGGGGGGGGGGGGGGGGGAGGTGCATGTGTTTATTTTGGCAGGTTTATTGGTTCTGGTTTCTTCAAACTAGAACTTAGTTCAACCTCTGTGAATCGGCACTTTTGAATGAGACACCAGTCTATTGGGAAATCTCTGACTGGATATACTTCAGGCCCTCACACAGCAGAAGTGCAATATTAGTTTAAATAACCTGATATAAACCACTTTGAGTGCTTTAAAACAAGTCTGCAAAATGACAAAGTTCCTGTATATTAGTTTCATCCAGTACGAATTTGTATAAAGGTGACTCCTCAGATTGCTACTGCTATCTATCAGAAAAGTCTTTGAACCCAATGCTAACTGCATCTGCCTGTTGTCTGCACAGGGGAAAAACACCTCAGCAAAACAATTGTTTGACTTATTAAACCCACCTGAATAGCACTGAAGTGTAAGGTCACTGTTTTAACAGGATCTTGTTTAGAGACTCTCCCTCTTATTGATTTGGGTAGAACATAAGAGCTAGGAGTAAAGTTGAGAAAAAGCAATATGATTTAAACTAAATTACTTTTGCTTGCTACCCAGGGCAAAAATACAATGAGGTCTGAAATAGGTCAAGTCCTGTTTTATCAGCTGCCACCTTAATCAGTCTGGATGTGTGAAGCTATTAACCATCCATATGGCTGTTTTGTCTAAACAAGATATTCTGTATTATTGGGAGAATCATTTTCAGATTCATGAACTTGTAAATAATCATTTTTGAAAGGGCCTAGTCAGAAATGGGTATCCATATCATTTTTCACTAGGCATCCTACAGGGACAGAAGATGACATTAATAAGGTCTTAAAACTACATTAGCAAAAAGAGGTACATATCAAGATTCATATCACGTTATCTCACCTAGAACACAGATCTTACTGCCAGTTAAACAATAACCTGGTACCTGCAGAGACCGAAGGAGAAAACAGGCTGTACTGAATCAGAGCAAAGTCAATCCAGCACTTAGTTCCGTCTCTGACTAAGCCCAACAGAAAACACTTTAGGAGAGTGTAAGACTGGGAAAACAAATCCTTCCGCATGATACTCTTCCCATCTCCCAGGATCTAAGGCTCAAGGGACTTTTCAAACCAGAGACAATGCCTTTGTCTAAATATTATCAAATTTTTCTTCCAGAATTTTGTCTATAAATTGTGGTCGTCAACAGCAGCGTGTGGCAAAGAATCCCACAGTCTCACTTCATATAATTTTAAAAAACCTTCTGGACTAAAACAGAAATAAACAAGGAAGGAGCCTCCAAAAATTATTCCTAGACAGGAAACTGCATACTGTCAACCTCCCACTGGAGCTACAGAATTTTCTGCTGTGTAAAGACATTACTAGCTGCAACATTAGAAAAGACAACATTAACTGAAACATTGCCAGAATACCTCCTATTTATTGTTTCTTGATAGTTCAGGTTGCCTGTAAGTTAGTGAAACATGCAGGACTTGCATAAAGCATAAATACATGGCAGCAGAACATACAAACCTACATCACAACAGTGCACATGCAAGAAATAAGTCAATGTAGATTTGCAGTCTCAATTCTGTAATCATTCGTGCAACCTAATGCACACAGGAAGCGGCCAGTTGTCTCGAGCAACACCACTTCTGCTGCTTCTGGGTGAGTTGTCATCTTTGACATCAGCTTTGTGCTGCTTCAGTACTGAAGTTTTTACCCATCAGAAAAAGCTGAGATTCTCCAACAGCAAAGGCACATGAGCTAGCAAGGCATAGGTGACAGGATAGTACTTAGTACGCCAAAGAGCATAATTACTGTGAAGTCTTTATCAGTAACAGAAGATGGGGCTGATGAAGATGGTCCTACTTTCCAGTGGAAGCAAAGTGTTTGGTCATGGACAACACTGAAGATAGAAAACCAACCTACAAGGGTTACTTGACCCTGACAGTCTTTCCAATGTTCTCCTATCAGACTGTCACATGCAGGTTGTACTACTTGCATACAGCCACTGTGGCACTTGCAAAGCATCACAAGCACCAACACCTTCCCAGCCATCTCTAGCAACAGAGCAAAAGCACCACAGCAATACTTTCCTGCACTTCAAGGAAAGTATTGCTTCTTTCCCATGCTGCTCTTAAGGGAAGCAATGCAACTTCTCAGAAATCTTACACCCACTTTTTCCTTTCTAGAAAACAAGCAAGCTGTAATATTGCCACCTTCCACCTTAGCCTCCAACACCTGTCAATTAGCTCTAGTTCTCCTAAACTATGGGACTTACTACTCTTTTTTGATGGGATAATTGGGCACCCGCTAGTACTTGTATGATATGGGAATAGGATACTGCACCTTCCTAAATCCAAAAAAAAGAAGCAAGTTTGGAAAATACTGCCTGAGACTGATAACCAGGAGGATGGTTCTGCTACTAGGTGGTGGCATTTTTGAGCCCCTTTTGTTTTCAGTACAGTCTGACACATCCTAATGAAGAACTAAAATCATACAGCTTTGACAGACCATAGTCATATCTACTGTTATGGGTTTTTAACAAAAAAGCCATATTTAAAGTTCTTTTTATATCCTTTGCTAATCTCCTTTCTGGTAGCAGGAAGTAAAAAAAATCACAGGGAGAGTCAAAACTATATGTGCTTAAAAGTGAAAGCTCTGCTTCTACTTTGGCCATTCCTATAGTGAAAAGCTTAGGGTACCAAGCATTCAGAAGGCTAAAAAAATAATAAAAAAAAAAAAAAGAGAGACGCAAACAAACAAGAATCCCTGGTAGCTATGTGGGGAGCCAGCAAGCAGGAAGGAACTTCAGAGCATTACTAGGAAGCAGTAAATATTGGTCACAAAAGAGATCATACCAGTTTTTTTACTGGTCACTATTGCAAGAACATTTCTAGAAATGGCAACGTGCACATTCATGTTAAGCACGTATATTGCTGATATAGTCGTGGGTTCTATTTAGCACCCATCCTGCTGAAATACCTGCACAGACACTTTTCTGTGGCCAAGCCACTGGTCCATCACAGCTGCAGCGTATTTACCATCTGTGCAGACATCACCAACCCTTCAGCAGCTGGACTGAGGCAAAATAAATGGGAGCAAGCAGGTAGGGTGTGTGTGAGGCAGGAACTTCAGTGTGTAATAGCTCAAGGACTAAGGAAATGGGGTTGACTTGAGAGTCAGGCTAGGCTTAGTGCAATACTCTGTATTGAGGTCTCATAAGAGCTCTAATAGGAGGACCAGGGATCTAGGAGAAAAAGGCAGGGACCCAGCTTTGGAAAGTGTAGGGAAGAGCTTTGGAACATGCAGGAATTTTGTACCACTTTTCACAGTTTGAACTCCCCAGTACAGACATTATCCCCTTCAAAGCATTTCACAATATTAACCAATTGATTGATGTAGTATGCCTGTACACTACAGCAGGAAAAACTTATCTCTATTGTACCAACACAGAAACTGATCCAAACCAAACACAACTTCTCAGATACCAGAATTACAGGGTACAATAGCAACTAGAATTAGTACTCACCAGAACTGACTCCCAGCACCTCACTCAGGCCACCATTCCAGTGGAAGAAACATAGGCCCTCAGGAAGATCAATTATACACAGCTGCCCCATCACCACCACCAATGGCTGTAAGCAATCCGCAACTGCTGCCTAACAAACCCAACACTTAACCAGAGAGTAGCAAGCCCAACTCCCCTTGAAATAACAGTAAAACTCTTAAGGATGTTTGTGGAATAGAGACTTTGTCTGTGCTTCTTAGAGTTCATCTGTGAGGTATATCTGATCAAAGTTTTAGTTCATGAGCAAAAGCATGACAATAAAATGTTTGTCTATGTCTTTCTGATTTTGGAGCATTCCTGTAAGACTGGAGTGGCAGTGTGTAGGGACACTGGCACATTTGCTGCTCGTTAAATCTTTGTTCCCTTCCTCAGCCCCTGTAGAAATGCTTGTGGAGCAGGAACCACCCAGGAAACAACAGGGTGCTGCATACAGGTTGATCCTCAGTTTGGGAAAGTGGTTGTGGACAAAAAAACCCCCCACATTAAATGGGTTCAGGCTCCTGACATAGCTTTTCAAGCCTCAAACTGCCCAGCTCAGTTACTTAAAATGGTAACCTCAAGGTAGCTGAACACCAGCTATGAAACACAGTCAGGAAAACAGAGATTTGGATCAACCCCTGTTGCTAGAGGCCCCACTACCCGTGTTTAATACCAGCTCAAATCTCTCTCTGCTACAGTAACCTCAGAAAATCTTGCCAGATGTTTGGAGATCAGGAGGTCTCAAGGTAATGGATGGGCATGGCTCCAAACCATGTACACAGGGGCAGGGGGACAAAATATCTGTACGGTTTTATAGTCATCCATGGATGAAAGCAACAGGGTGACACAGGGCTTTGGACAGGTTTCCTTGACACAGAAAGTCCCTTTCAGGCTATATATCCTCTGTTTTCAGGCTTGGGTTAGTATTTACCCAAAAATACACTGACCTTCATGATGCTTTTATTTCTGCTTATTCCACATGCTTAAAATGTACCCATGAGGACACTGACTTTGGTCACAAGCCCCACAGAGATCCCTGATCTACATGTCCATGTGGGAGCATCATGGAAAGGTGAGATGAATGAACTATCAAAGAGTGACATTAGTGTACAGTAAATCCCAATGAGCCCACTCTCATGCTGTTAAACTACAGCAAACTGAGGACACAATTTTCAAATACAGCCTCCCCAGGAGACTTCATGTGCTTTATGTTCTTCAAACCTTGCCTTGTTGGGGAAATTTAATTTCACAGTAGGCCTGCCAAGACAGGGGTGGGGAGGGAACCTGACGTTTTTCAGCCCTTCTTCAGGAATGTACATTCATGTCACATCTTTATTGGTCCTTCCTTTCCAGAGGACCTAGGAGTGCAGTACATTTGGGCTCACAAGACACAGCCTTATTTTGCTCTGTCTTGCAAGAACCCAGCCAAAATTGTCCAATTTTATGGTACACTTGTTAAAATCTCAGCATACAGGATGGCATAGGTAAAGCAGGAAGCCATGTCTCATTTTCCACCCTGTAAGGGACTGTCTGCTTTTTCTACACCACAAGTCTAGGAAACTAGGCTGCTGCTGCTGAGTTGAACACTGGGGCATACAGAGAAAAAGTTATTGAGTGATGGACTTGGTTCCACCAGCCCTTCTCCTCCCATTCCCCAGCAGCCATACAAGGGGCAGCAAGCCCAGCTTTGGAAATCTGTCTTACCCCTTTACCTTCTCTTGTCCACGCTCAACCTTTTCCTTTAGCAAGCAAACTCTGGATCTGACCTCGCTTCCATCCTACATCTTGACTTACACTGTGAGGGAGCTTGCAGCAGAGCCTGAGCAAAGTTTAGCATTTGGGTAGATGGGACAGCTGCACTGGCTTTAAATGGAGCTGCATGCTCACCTAGACCAGATTAGCTCCTCTGCCAGCATGAATACCTCTCACCTCATTGCTGAGGATATCGCCTGTGCTCTAACCATACCTGTCCAAAATGCCCAGTCCTGCCACTCAAAAAATTATCACCAGCTGACATGTAATACAGTTACATTTCCCTCCAGGGACATATCTTTCTCTGGCTCTCTTCTGTCCTATGTGAAGGAAGAGGAGAGGAAAAGAGCCCACAACATGTACCATGCTGCATTTAAGCAGAAACATAAGCACAAACCCTCAGGAGGAGAGTGCCTTTCCAATTAAAGGCACTTCCATTCTGCTTTCTATGTCCTGTGTTTTAATTTACCTGTAAAGCCATGTGCAGCTCAAAGATATTTCAGAATTGGGCATGATTTCATGGGAGTCAGGAGACCTGAAATCTGTTCCCATCCCTGCCACTGAGCTGTGGCCTTAGTTGGGTCATTTCCCTTCTCTTTCATCTCCTCTTTCCACTTTTTTGAGATTAAAATTCTTTCAGGGGATAATTTCACAAACCAGCTCTGCTGCTGAATGGAGCCGTCATTCCCGCTGCCTTACCCATGAAGTCTGCATAGCTGCGAGCAAACCATGGCATTGATCTGGTTAAAACAACGTGGGTTTTTCTTCTGTTTTGGGGACTGCTAAGGGCTTGTGCTGGTGAAAGGACAAGAAGGCAAAGGTGGAAAGCTTGCCCTGCCCCTTGTCTGGCAGCAGCTTGCGAAAAGACTGCTCGCACGCATGGTCTGCAGCAAGAAGCAGCCTCCCAATCTGTCTGCTCTGAGCTGCTCTTAAACCGGAGCTCACAGCCAACAGGCCTGGACTCTGCCTGGTTCTGAGTTTTCTGCTTTATACTATGCATCCATGATGCACTCTTGGAAAAAAATAAGGGGTTCAGGTTCAGATAACCACATTCATGCACCCTGAAAACATAGTCAGATTCAATACTTTCTGGCGCCTTACAGAAGGCTCACAAGCTGTTGAGGTGCAGAACTCCCTCCCCATCCTCTCTGTTCACTGAAGCACTGTTGAAGAGGGAAGAAAAGGAACAAGCATAGGGGAAACATGCTTGAAATTGGAGAAACCCAAGATGTACTTCAAAAGCTTCACCGTACCAGAGAGAAACAGTACAGTTCAGATGTATTTAACATCATGTTAATACTCAGCCTCATACCCTAATGAGCAGCAGTGTGACATTATTTATTCATTCTAAAATAATTTACTTCTGTGATGGTGAGACTGAACTATGGCTCCAGCAGAATCTTATTTTTCTTACCAGCTGTAATGAAGTTGGTTTCACAGGAGCGCTCTCCCCGTTGTAATGAGCTGCCTGTCTCCTGCCACTACAATCCAGTGAGAGAAATAAGACCAGCTGAGAAATACTTTATGCTTTGATCTGTCTCAACAAATCAGTTCAAGAGCTCTAAAACAGAAACCCCAGGGAGAGGGAAGGGGAAGAGGAGAAGTTCAAGCAGGGAAGTTTTAAAGCTGTATTTGATTTGTTTCACTAGAACTGTGGTAGCTAAGAAAAAAAAAAATCAATCACATCTGTCCAACTTTTTTGTGATTTCTCAGCTCTCTCAGGCCCTACTACACTCAAACTTTGGACAATTGTATTTCAGTGATAACCAAAAGAACAAGTATATATGTTTATCTCTCTCTCTCTCTCTCAAAACCTGACATCAGAAAAGTCAGGTTCTATAAGCTGGCTGAGTTGGATTTCTCCCATTTTTTGCCAATATATCAACAACCCTGTTATCCACCTCTTAGGAGAAAAAATGAATCAATCAAGAAAGTACAGTAAGAGAAGGCGGGGGTGGAACCAGACAGGTTTTGCTCCTTGCCTTTGAAGTTAAGCTGCTCTGAATGAGCAAGGCATGAATCCTACTTCTGGGATTCATCCTGCACCTTCCTTTGAAACATTGAGGACGAGGAATTCATTACAGCCTTGAGCATTACCATGCTGATGTCTCCTAGTTTTAACATCAGCTACATGGAGGAACTTTGTATTTCTCTTGCACTCTTGCACTCTTCTTGTTTTCTGTTTTTTTTTGTTGCCTGCTAACTTGCTGCACGATCTTGGCCAAAACGCGTCACCCAAGTGGCTCCATCTGCTAAGAAATGATGAGGCTAGCCTCCTTACACAGGGAGTATACAATGAAACATCTAGGAAACATTATTATCAAGAGTTTGGTGCTATTGGAGAGGGTTTCCTATATGATCAGCAGTACCCCTGAAAGAGGGTAGAAATTTTAAGCCTTTTAGTAAAAGAGAACAGGAATTAGCAGGAAAAAAGCAGATTTCAGTCATGAAGCTCCACATTATCAACATCCAAAATGATCCTCATTTTCCTGCTGCTATTTCTAGATACCAGCACACACTAGGAGTTGATTCTGTGCACGAAGATGGCCATAGATGTGCAAACCAGTGATGCCTTAATGCAAGTTCATGACTCTAGCTGATGCTACTGTTACATTGTATAAAACAGCGAATTGTAAGGACTTTGTAAATCTAGTCCCTGAGATGGCGGTTTTCCTGCCCATGTATCTTTTGTCATGGACAGCTCTACTGCACACATTCAACCAGCATGCTCTTTCAAAGAGACTTGCCAATTAAAGTCACATTTGGTATCTCGTGTATTTTAGCCAAAAGCATATTAGCTAGCCTGAGTGCCAACAGCATGTAAGATAAATTATGTCGGGGAAAATGTATTTTCCAGTGTATTGGCTGTTTTTATAATTTTAATACCACATTCGGTTTCCAAGAGCATTTTGTGGCTATGAAGATTGTTTTAAAGAAAAGAAAAAAAAAACTTTTTTAAGTTTAGGAAATTGTGAATTTAAAATCTACAAAATTCAACAGGAAATTCAGAGATGGTGGCAGTACTTGAAAAATAACTCTTCCCTTATCTTCTAATTGATGTTCAATGGTCAATGGCATTTTAAGAAAAATGCACAGCTGAGAAAGCACACATAAGAAGGAGGAAAAAAACCATGAGTGAATAAATAAAAAGTGTTCGAGTACAACACTAAATTAGCTAATTTTTTACACTTGTCCTTGTTGGTTTTGGTGTTTGCCACTGTCTTATGTGCACTAACAGCAGAGACGTAACAAAACTGGAACACAACACAATTTTAATTAGCTAGGTTTTCAGAAGGACTTAATGTCAGTGTAAAACAACTTCCAGACGTATTCTACCTCTTTCTGTAGAATCATGATGGAAATGACAAGGGTCAAAAAAATGCTGCTACCTTATTAGCAGCCAATGCATTAAATACAAGTGTGTCCCTGTGCTGCTTTCACCTCCCTAGCGTGCAGTCCAACATTTCTGAGGGGAGCTAAAGTTAGTGCTTTCCAAACAGTGGAGCGAGCTTATGTTTAAAAGCAAAGAGAGGCATGGCTGGAGCCCAGCAGCATGCCTGTCAAGGAGCCTCTCAAGCCTGCCTTGCCACCAACAGGAGACCACACTGGTTTGCAGGAGAGCACACATCTTTGGGGAGAACATGTCTACTCTGACTGAGGTTGGAAAAATAATGCTGGCAAAGTTGTTCTGTCCATTCCCTAGAGGGCTCTGCTTCTTCTAAAAGCTGAGTGTGTGCAATTATTTATACTGGTCATATCAGCTTACTTCAGCGCTGGACTTTGCCCAGCAGTTATCAATGCTGGCTGGGAGGAGGCAATGCCACCCGCCGAAGCGCAGCTCCAGATTCCAGTGCCACAGGCACGATGGGCTCTTAATGCCCACTTCGGCTGCTGTAAGTAAGCAAGAAACAAATGCAGGATTAAGTGTCGCAGCAGATTACTGAGCGGGACGCCTGCTTTATCGTGACTCTGAGCTTCACAGATGCCAGGATGGCTCGGTCCACAGAAGTGACCAGAAGGTCACATAGCTGCATGTCTAGGGCCATCGGCATTAGGCACTATTTGCAAGCTAAGTGTGGATGTGAACCAAAGCTGACTGACAGGAATGTGCATCTGTTGAGGCAGTTGGGCCCACAGATGACATTCGTTGCTATCTGAAAGCCACCAGCAACATGGGTCTCTGCTGTCGGGGTCTTAACTCCTGCATAGGCTGGCTTGGGACCCAGATTCTCTTACAAGCTGCCAGCCACCATTTCACCCTGAAATGGACCAGCTGAGAAGCCAGACACAGATAAATGACTGTTGAGAAGAAATACAGTGGGTAACAGGCTGAAAACCAGAACAGTTGTGACCCTTGGTTTTCTGGGATTCGTAGACACAGTGCACTGAATTGAAAGCCCTTGCTCTCTTATCTGTCAGCAGCAAAGATCACATCCCAGCACTTCCCCTTGGTCTTCCCACAGCTCAGAATAACTGAGGATAATAGCTCCTTCTTCTAATGAAAGCAGCAGCAGCAAAGGGAAATATTCTTTGTCGGTAGCACAGGTTGAGAATCTCTAATGGTGCCTTTTCCACCTGTGTTTCTGCATGAGCTCAGAAGATAGGTCCTCTCCCACAGCACCCCTCCCACAGTGTGGTTATTAGCATCTGTTTCATCTCCCTCCTGAATCTCAAGGGTGCCAGGTCGTTAGGCATCCTTTTTCTACTGATCATATACATATTGCTGATATTAGAAATGCCCTCCCTGGCAACTTGTGTACGGCCACAGCTGGCTTCTTCATGCTTCTGCTGTACAGAGAACTACAACACCATCCATAATAGGCCCAGAGAACAGGCAGCCAGGGTATGACTTCATTTGCAAGCCACGTTGGCATCAGGTCACACATGTCTCTCACGCTGGTGCTGGCACGCCTTCACAAGCAAGCACGAGTGCAGGCTCCTCGCTTTAGCCAGCAGCTTCAGAGACTTTGCCATGCTAATCTCCAGGGGCTCAGCACACATGCCTGAAGCATACAGCAGCATTTTAGCTGCTCTGAACCTCCTCACGTGCTCCCCAAAACTAGCTGCCATCACACCTTTCTCACTGAATCTGCAAGCCATTAGTTTTCTGTGTATGACGTTTCAGAGCCCCTTTAGCCCCTGCTCCCAGCAGTACAGGCTTTTTTACCTGGAACAAAACTGGGCAGTACAAAGAGGAAGGGAAAAGGGGAAAAAAAAGAAATGCAGTAAAATTTCTCTTTTAGACACTTGTACCTGTCTAGCAGCATCCACAGACCTCATCCCAGCAGAGCTGAGCAAAAAGCCCTTGCCACTGCAGCCTGCTCTCAGGTATTTCTGCTGCTTTTGAATGCAGAGGAAATTTTCAGGTCTCACAAAAAAAGGCATATTTCTTTGCACGAAAATGTTTTAAAAGAGCCACTGGTACCTTTGTAGTTAAACCTCACTCCCTGTTTTTAAAAAAAACCCATGCTCTACTGATGAGAAGAATGGTCATAAACTACAGTTATACAGGGTCCTGTGTTGGACAAGTGGTGTGAAAAAAACACAGCTTCCCTTTACATACTTTTATTTGGACGTTAGTTTCTCTCACTAACAGACATTTTTGCTAAACAGATCCATACATCTGTTCAGACAATTAGCCTTTCCATTAAAAAAAATAAAAAAATTGATCTCAAACCCAATTATTTCTTAGGCAAAGAGGGGCAATACTTCTAGTTCTGTACCACAGAACATCTGCTGAGGAGCAAAGCAGCTTTCTAAAAAATACAGCCCCAGTCCAGGGGACCATAGAACCACATGAATAAGTAATAGAACAACTCTCAGAAAAAAAAAATTCCTATGCTGTATGAATGCTTCCTGTCCAGAGCTCATTCCCTTGCTGTGTGACAGCTCCAATGTCTGCAACATCTTTATTCACACATCAGCAGTAACTCTTTCCACCGCATGCCAACTACATATAACCTTCAAGTCCCAGTGGACTGGGAAGATAAAATCTGTTCAAGAAATACTTAAACCAGACCTTTTTCTCCCCCTCTCTCTGTCCCCAGGACAGCAGGAAGGATCCAGATTTATCCAAGCATCCAGATTCACCCAAGTGTTATCCATATAATTTGGACCCCTTTGTAGTTTCTGAAACACTCCCTGATAATTTCAGCCTAGTGGAAGATGGCAGTGAGCCCCACGACATGTGGTTTTCTGATATCTGTGCCAATAAAAGAAGTTTCAAACTGTGCGCAGCCCACAGTCGTGGGAATATGTTGCCCAACAGGCTTATGCACCCAGTAGGAAGCAGGACAGTGGATGCCTGGAGCAGTTCTGAATTACAGCATGCTGTATGTCTCAACATTTCATCTGTACGGATGAAACAAAATGAAAGAGTGGCCATTAACGCACACAGGAGCTTGGTTCAAGTGCCATGTGAGCTTCACGTACATGCATTCCTGCTTGCTCTGCATCAGAGAAACCTCACCTCAAGCTTAAGTGTAGTCAAGACTTGAACCTCACTGAAAATTTGGGAGATTCTGAATGCTAGTTGGCCTCCATTTTGCTTACTGCTAATGTGATTAACTGAGAGTCTATGCGTGAATTGCTCTAAACTGTTATTTATAGGAAGCCTACAAATATCCAGCACTTTGCTTTAAGGTCTGATCTCCTGGCCTTTACAATGGGTGGCACAGTCTGAGGCATTGGAGGTAATTTCTTTTTTTTTTCTGCTGTGGAAATATCCTCTAATGTATTTCTAATGAACTTTTTATCTCAAAGGCAGAATTTGTCCAGATTTACCATTTAAGGTTTGATCTCAATGTCAATTTTTTCCCTCCTTGGTTCTTAGATAAGATAATTTGTTGTGCAAATAACTGCCTGGACTTTTGCACATCAAAGGATTGTACTGTGACCACCCACCTCCTGACATCATGTCCCATGACTAAATAGTGCCCTCAATGAATCAGCAACACTTGGCTTAGAAAACAGGAGTATGGGTCACAAGAAATTTTGTAAAACTTTTGTTTTAAATTGAAAGGCTTTAGAAAAACCCCAAACAATTCTTTTTTCTCCATCGTGAAAATTTTGACTCGCATACACACACATGCATAGAAGCTCTTTTCCCCAACAAGCTCCACCTGGCATAAGGTTTGATCCCAGTGAGATCGAAGTTAATGGGAGGTAAGTAGAAAATGTCCAGTCTTGTCTAGTATCAATTTACTTGGTCTTCCTATCACAGTCAGTGGCCCACTGGCCACTACCTACAAAAAAAAAAAAAAAATTACCAAAGGATTTCATGTGCATCTGTTTTCCATGCAGATAAAAGCAGTTTTTCATGCTGGTGGAGATGATCTAGCATAGATTTGCAAGCAAAACCTGGGTATGGCAAGTGCCTTGATTCACACCCATGTGATGCACCCTTAGGGTTAAAAAAACCCATGTAGCCTTGGGAACTGTGAATTCTGCTTTTTTTTATCTTAAGGTACACAGCACTCTTTGAGGGGACTCTTTTAAAACATTCCTCTAGGGGTATATTCAATGGAGGTAACTTCTGTAGTGGGGAGCTGTCCTGGTTTCAGCTGGGATAGAGTTAACTGTCTTCCTAGTAGCTGGTGCAGTGCTATGGTTTTGAGTTAGGTATGAGAAGAATGTTGATAACACTGATGTTTTCAGTTGTTGCTCAGTAGTGTTTAGACTATAGTCAAGGATTTTTCAGCTTCTCATGCCCAGCCAGGGCAGCTGACCCAAATTGGCCAACGGTGTATTCCATACCATGGGATGTCCCATCTAGTTTAGAAACTGGGAAAGGGGGGCAGGGAATCGCGGCTCGGGTACTAGCTGGGTGTCGGTCGGCGGGTGGTGAGCAATTGCCCTGCGCATCATTTGTACATTTCAATCCTTTTATTACTACTGTTGTCATTTTATTAGTGTTATCTTTATCATTATTAGTTTCTTCTTTTCTGTTCTATTAAACCGTTCTTATCTCAACCCAGGAGTTTTACTTCTTTTCCCGATTTTCTCCCCCATCCCACTGGATGGGGGGGGAGTGAGTGAGCAGCTGCGTGGTGCTTAGTTGCTGGCTGGGGTTAAACCATGACAGGAGCATATATCTTTGCTATAACATTATCTTCTACTTACATTTTCTTTCTACAACTGTCTTTTGTAAAACTGCACCTGCAACATAAAAGGTAAAGATTTTTTGTCAGATTTTCCTAAATCTGCAGCCTCCAAAATTATTCCTTAAAAACACAAGGATGAACTGAGATGTAATGCTTCATTGAGCATGTGCAGGTTTGCAGCTGATCTCTCCAATGAAAACCAGGAAAGAATTCAATACTGCTTTTCAACAAGCCACGCGTAAGTTTACCCAGAACACCTGTTAGTCTTCAGCTTGAAAGCTAATCTCAGGTGCTCTCTTGCAGTTTATTCCTGTAATTCCTACATCAATTAACCTCTGTTAGGTCACTGACAAAACACTGTAAAAACCACTCTAAGTAGCAATTACATCTGATGCTCAGAAAAGCCAGGACTTTGGACATGAAATAATGGATTATATACAAAATGCCACCTGAAAAAAGGCTTTTTCCCTGCCAAAACACTCAAGGCATTTCTATTGCCTGCCACGCAGCTTTGAGTAGTGCTTGCAGCTCACAGGATTGCTATTGAAGCACTAGTCAGAGCTTGGCTCAATGTTTGCCCTAAGCTGACCACTGCCCAAGACTAGATGGTGATGTCCTACACCAGAAATGTGGTTTTAGACAACATGAGCTAAGCAGATGTTGAAGCTGTGCGCCTTTCTAAAGCATAGTCTCTGGGCTAAGAATGAGTGGCATATTCCAGAAGACTAAAGGAACTAGTCTACCTCTTCCTTGCCGGTCAAGGGAGAGAGCCAGCAAACCAAAGCTCGCAGCCCTGAGCAGGTATTGCCCTCCACCAGAGCCTCTCCACTGAGTGTTAAGGGAGGAAACCGGTTTCTCTGCAGTTAGCCCAGTGGGGCAATGCATGCCGCAGCTCAACAGCCTTGTGAACAGGAGGGCTGAAGGATACCGACCAGCACACATTTTGCATCGCTTTTGGGAACGCCAGTGAAACAACAGCGTTGAAGAGCTCAGTGGCCGTGCCGGGGCGGGTCACCAAGCTACGGAGCAGCTAACGGGGCAGGGAGTGAGGTGCTCTGGGCGTGCTACAGCCTCCCTGCGCATTTCCATCCCTTGCTGCTGGGATAATTTATGCAGCCTTCCTTCAGTACAGGAAGCTGTTCACACAGAGTTAAACAGAAACATAAGGGAATACAGTTTTAGAAGGAAATCATTGACTTCTGGGGCAGCACAAAGGGCAAAACAATAGCAAATGGCATCTGGCTTCTGTTAGGATGCACAGCCTCTGCGAATTACAGCCCAAACGACTTAGACCCATCCAAAAGGCTGATCAGTGTCATCTGATGCAGTCAGCTTAATTCAGGATATGACTCTTTGGTTTCTCAGTGCAATATAAATTAAAAAAGTAGTGGCAAATCAAATATGTACAGGGCCTTGGGAGAACTTTCCATCAGCTTCAGAATATAAAAAAGGAGAAAGCAATATGCAACCAGCAAGCAAGGTAAAGGGAACGAAGGGTCTCCAGCACCACAGCAAGACTGCCACAGAGTAGCTGCCTGAGCCTGCCAAATTCCAAGAAAAACAAGCCCACTGTGACAGAGCAACCCGGCAGCAGAGGAGCTTGTCCTGTAAATCATTTCACTACTACAAGATGGACTCTGAATTCAAAGTGACAAATTGCTGAGTTGCCTGAACTAAGTTTGGCCAGGTGAGTCTAATAGCACTCCTCTTATGGGGAGTGCCTACAAAATATTTCAAAGGACTGAGAAAAACACACTGAACTTCACCCACCCATTTTTGTTACATGTATTTACAGGTCGCTTCTTTTTTCCTCCTTCTCCTCACCTTCTGACAATGCTGAAACATCTCTGGTTTAATAGCAGAAGGCTGCTAAGCAATCCAGCTCAGAATATTTTTATTAGGAACAAAAAGTTTAGGAGAAAGACTTTAAAATATTGTATCCTTAAAAAAATAAAATTAGAGAATAATTTTTGTGCTTCACTTGATATAGAAACAGAATTACTGAATTGTCCTCAAATATAAATTCTTCCAGCATAAAGCAAATATGTGCACCACCACGTCAGATGTCTCCCCCATGTATATGGTACCTTAATAATTAGCACATTCTCCACAGCTGAGGGAGATCAAATTCAGTTTCCTCATATGCCTAAGGAGATTCAAACTCTTGGGAGAGTGAGACAATCAGAGGATGTAGGCCATTTTGGGGTGGGTGGCTGTGACCTCCTCCTGAAACTGCTCAATTTTACATAAAAAGTTAAAAGTCTCATTTCATTAACGTGCAGGTGGGTGCTACTGCCACAAGGCTGAGAGAAGTCAGTCATTGGGAACCCTGCTCCCGCAGCTACGGAGGTGTTTTACACAAGCTGGTTATTGAACGGGCAGGGACAGGTAAACCATGGGAACTCCTGGTCATGCTCGGTCATGGGATGTGCTGTTTGCCAAGAGGACATCACCAAGAGTAGCGTAAGCACGCGAGGAGAGATTTTCTCTTTACAGAAGCAAGATTCCTAGGCTTTGCTTTTTGACTCCCTTCCCCATCGCAACTGAAAGCATCCCCAGCCCAGCTTGCCATTGATCTCTGACGCTGAGAGCAGATGGTTTTTTTGTTTTTTACCAGGCAATTCATTCATCGTTCTCTGACAAGAAGGAAGATCAATAAGGTAACAGTAGTGCCTCAGGGAAGAGAAGAAACAGGACTTAAATATAGTGATTACCAAAGGGTCTCTTCACTCCAGACACAGCTTGCACAGAGATTCACCCTCCCTCCCCTCTTGTTCTGCCTGGCTACATGCAATGTGTCCCACTCAAGGTCACCTGCGGGTCCTTCCTGCTGGACTGTGGAGCCCTGACAGAGAAGGACAGCCATTCATTCAGCCGTCAGTCATTCAGCAGCAGCAAACCCAATTATGTGTATTTATAGTAATGCTAGGAGAAAAACCTCCATAGTATATGAAACTTTAAAAGGAAATAAGCCATAGAATGCAGGGCATCTGAAATGAGAGCTCAGGGTCACAGGCAAAATTCAAATGCAGTATCTTGACTTAAAAAAAGAAAAAAAAAAATCAATCAGTATGGTCTCCCAAGGCACTTCACCTCTAATTGAAGAGTGAATTGTGTTTACTTACCTGCTCATGTTCTTGACTGTCTCTCAGCAAATGAATCATGATTACACTACAAAAAATTCAGTGTTTGGTCCCATAGGACTGGATTCAGTAGAAATGCCACACTTTAAGACACATATGTAAAAAAAGACTGAACCCTGAAAGATATCTATATTGTATAGAAAAGAAAAATATTTTTTTAAATATAGGTTGTAGCCCTTCCAGTTCCTGCTTCCACAGCTGAAGTGTGCAAAGGAAATGGTACCCATCTTGAAAGGAAAATAAAAGCTGTTGCATGTTCAGATTAACAGTAGTCAAGGGCATTGTAGGCTACTGTCATCCTGAGCGTACCTAAATCATACTATGACACATGCAGATTTTATGCACAGAAGGATCTCAGGCGTTTTCATGATGCATATGCGTAACACTTGGGGGCTCAACTCCTACCTATTTTAATGGTGTTCAAAACTGATCAAAAATGCAGCTTAAGTGAAAAACAAGAGAGGCTTTTGTCTGGTAAACACATTTGCTACTTGGATGTTGTCATCACTGAAGCAGAATGAGGAAGTCCATGCAGCATTTATGAATGAAGAATAATTTATCAGAACAAGCTGGGAATTTAAGTGAACATGGACATAGTAACGATAAACACCACAGGAATTCAAAAAAAGGTTTTAAATATTTCTGGCAAACAACTGTGCTGCCCGTTTTAAGAGCCAAAAACCCAAAGATATTGTTCAACCCCCCCTACTTGAACACGATGGACGAGATTCTTGGGTTGTCATCTTTTTGTTGCAAAATAGCTTTATAGCTGAAGTAGCAATAATTGGGTAGAGTATCTCTACAGAGGAGAATAATGGCTGGGTACTGTGGTTGCTACCTCAGTAGCAATTGATCTTCCAGCCAGTAGATGGGATATTCACTGGACATCTATGTCTTCTTACATTCAACTGTCGGTTGGCCTCTTGAAGAGGTATAAGTTGGTAAGTAGATGGAGGCTTGTAGCTGTGGCAAATTGTGTTTGTGACATTACTGGTCCTAGGGATTGGAAAAGCACAAATTTAGTTTAAGATGATCTGGTACATCATTCATTGAACACTGTCTGGGTGTCTATGCTACAATTTCTAAGTGGTCTTAGCTGTTCTGGAACTGTATGCTAAGACACAGGTACCCTGCCTTGTCACCAAACTCCTATAAGCCCATTAAGCATCATTAGCTTCACCTTAGCTTCACCTAAACAAGAAAACGCACAAAGGAGAGTTCACTCACTCAGAAACAGAGAGGAGACCAAGCAGGTGGTAAAAACATGACCTTTCTCCATGAGGTCAAATAGCTTTATTGTGATTAAGCACTACAATACAGTATATATCCATAAAAAAACTCTATAGTGTATATAAATTATTCCTTCCATTCAGTAACTCTTTTTTCATTTTTGTTTTTTCATTTCCATTACAGCTTTGGTACAATGTGATTTTATTATATTTTTAAATACTTTTAGCTTCACAAACTCAACACGAAGTACAAAACTAATCCGAATCGGGGATATTACAATCTACACAGTGGTGTTCAGTGGTAGGAAAAAATCTTACCTCAATGAATTCATGTCACTAGCTAAGCTATAAAGGCATACCTAGCAGACATGACAAAAATATGCACCATTAACCAGCAAACATTTTTTTTTTCAAAATTTATTTTATTTTTTTACAGATTTTTCCAGCAGCAAATCACTTGAGCATAGTCAGTACTTATGTCCTCAACTGATTATCCTGTTGTGTTCCTCTTCATTTGAAGGCCATGAGTTATTTTGTCAAATAATGCACCGCTATCCTCGTATATCCACACTAAGCCACAGTGTCAGTACTTGACCTGCCACCCTGCATTGTTAATGCTCGTACAGTTTGTCCTGCAGCTGGCAGAAATAACTGGAACGTTATTGGAGGGGCAGTGTGGGGCAATCAACCGTAGGTTGTTCTGTGGGGCAGGAGGTATGACATTACAGTAGACAGGCATTCCAGTGGCTGTAAGTGTTCCTTGACCTGATTGATTAGGTAGCATGATTGGTTGTTGATATGATTGTTGCGGCAATCCTTGAGAACCCTGGGTCATTGGCACCTAGGTAGGAATATGGAGAGACGTAGGAAAAAAAAAAGTAATTACTAAACAAATTAAAGTAGGTCCTGAGTATCCCTATCTTCCTTCTAGCTGAATTTGAGTATATAACACGTTCTGCCAATATGTGTTGTTTTGTGCTGCTCAGAACTGTTCTCGTCCCTGAGGATTTTCTTTGTTAGAGAAGGCTTAAAGAGAAAGCCCTCTGCTCCTGAGTCTAGTAAGTGGCTCTGTCATGATCGAGCTGTACACGAATTTCTGGAATCAGTGCAAACAGAAGACTCAGCCCTGGTATATCTAGGCCATCTAAAAGGTCTAAACCTTTAACTCGATCATTAACCTTTAAAAAGCATTTTCAATATAGTAATTCTGAAGACGTAAGGGGAAAATTTTACCCACAAGCAATTCCCCCATTTCCATCTGGGTTGCTGTAGTGTTTTCAGAGAAGCCAAAGGAAAAGGTGAATGGCTGCTCAATCAGTGCAATCTATTAAAACGAATTAGATGTCATTTAGTTCCTTAACTTTCCAGAGGGACCAGCAGGAAACAAGCACAGGCAACCTCTCACAGGCTCTTGGCATATCTCCCAGAAACCAGGTATAAAGTTGGGGAAATAAGTCTGGGTAACTTACAGACTTAGTAAAAATCAAGCCACTGCCTTCCCTCTCCCCAAAATCCAATAAACAAAAATCTGTCTGGCTACAGCTTGTTATAGAAGACACGGTGAGATCTTTGGCAGGAGTCTCCACAGATGAGTAATTTTTAACTGGATCAGGCAAAGCCCTCAACTTCATTACAGGAAACAATACTGCACTGGCGAAGAAAACCCCAAAACAACCCCAATGTTTTGTCTTTTATCTTTTTAAATTCATTTTCTTCACAGGAAGAAGTATAATTCCTTCATCCTTTGTGACATTTTACCCACACTGCAGGCTGTAATAAATAGTTCATCTGAAGCCTTCCCAATTCAGAATGAAAATGAGGAGTACTAAGAATACGTAAACAGGAAGCAAAGAAACCAATTTGACTCAGAAGCATATTTATCAGGAGGCCTCCTGCCTCACAGTGTCCTAACAAAGTTAATAAGGACCATTCTGCGATATGAAAACTTAATTCAATTACGCAGTCTCTGACAAAAGCAGTCTTTCTTTATGGCTCCCAAGTACCTGATAAGACGACATGGCTGGATACTGCACCATCATGCCTTGCACCTGATTTCCCTGTTGATTATTCATCAGGTTCTGGCTTTGGGGCGGCTGCTGCATTCCCATGAGACCCTGGAACCCCTGCTGCTGGTTCGGCAGGACAGGCTGGTAACCTGAAAGAAGAAAGACGTCTTCAAATACCCTGTCACTTGTAGGGGCAAAATTAAAACTGTTCTAAGGAACAGGAAATGATCCCATCATTTCCCCCCACATTTGTCAAAAAGTTGCTCTATTTCTATAGAAGCATTACTGGAAGTGAAAACTGAAGGGGAATAAACAAATGCTGTGAATTGACGGCACCGGCATGCACACATTGAGCGGGCAGCACATCTTCCTCACGCTCTTCAGCTGCAGAGACCACCTTGAGGGATGCCTGACTGCAGCGTGGAACAGTAAAGCCCTGAACAGACACAAGGTGCTATTAGCTTCTGGCTACTTCCTCAGAGGCAAAACTGCCATTGGCTTCAAGGACACCAGTATTTGGCCTTCAAAGTCTAATCTAGTAGTTTTCTTTCAGGTCACGTTTCTTATCTTACCCTCTTACCTTTCTTGTAATGCAGCTCCCTAGCACGATGTAAACAGAGAAGCTTTATTTAATCAAGAAGAACATCTGCATACACACGGGCTCCTACTTGCAGGGCTTTTTATATGATTAGAGCATATTAAGGGTCATATTCTACCCTACTAGTTTCATGTTTGGCAAAAGAGGAAAATCATAAATTAGGGAGAGTCTGGTCCTCCCGGTTGCTCAGTGGGAGCACGGCTGGCACATGAATGACTGCACAGGGATGCGAAGTTGATGTTTCTGTTTCCACCTGCGATTGGCTCTGTGTTCAAAGTCACCATGACGTTGCAGGTTTTCTGCTGGGACCGCTCCTCTAGGACTAATTGAGAAATGGGCAAAGTCTGGATGCTGCGGAGGGTAAAGCTGCTAATGAGGCAGAAGCGCCGATGAGAAGTGAAGCGCGAGCCGTGCGCTGCTTGGCAAGCAACATGATCCAGCCTGAGAATGAGCCTACCTGGATGGAAGTGGGCTGGCTGGGGGATGCTACCATTTAGAGATGAAGGATTTTGCAGAAAAAGTGGGAAAGGAAAGGAAGATGCAGAAAGATCCCGTCCTTGAAAAATGCTGCCAGCCACAGTCATTATAAATCTATGAATAATTTCTCCTTAAGACATTCTGTGTCCTTTAGCACTCATATTTTTTAACATGCGGTTGTGCAGTGCACTATTAACTCCGTAGTGATGCTCTCAGAATAAGCATATTTCAGGCAAAGAAGAATTATCAGAAGGAGCAACGCTGTGTTATTTTTATATGAAAAATGCATGCCACGTCTGCTCAATTTATATTCATGAATACAGTACATGGTTCAATATACTTCACGAATTGGAAATCATCACCTGGGTATTTCTTCATTATGTAAGAAAAATAAAGTGACGAATGTCTCTGTTTCTGCCGGTGTATTGTCAACTGATAGCTTTCCTTCAAAATCTTTTCTGACGCCAGAGAAATACCAAGTATCTCTGATCAATTTTTTGCCATTAAAGATGCTTTTCCACAGATATAAGATTAATGTCTCCAGTCAACCAAGCAAAATAAAAAAAATTAATTCCATGAGTGGTTAACTTGGCTGGGATATAGCATCAAACATCTCCCAAATGCACCAGATTATTATACATTCAAATTTGCTCTTTTCCTATGCACAAACACAGTATCAGCATATTTTTTAGTCACAAAAATTACCAACATCAGAAGTGCGTAACTAAGTTTACAGAAGGCTTATACAGCAATAATAAAATTGCAAGTCCTCTTCTGCTCCCTTATGCCAATTATGGGGGGGAAGGGAAGAAAGGACATAAATAAAAAAATTTAGCACTACTATTCTGATATTTGCAAGACTGGAAGTTTAAGCAGAGAGGAGTCAACTGACAGCAGAAGCAGCAACAGATAATTCATCTTACATCACTTGCAGTTGTCAAAGTAAGTCCCAAATGTTGTAATGAATGGTAGATTGATGGTGGACCAGGGATCAAGTGACCCTATGTTGGGGAATGCAATCAAACATTGGATCTGGGCTCACAGAGTTGCACTGTGTTGCACTGGGACAGGATGGTGGGCTGGTGCTCTGCAGAGACAGACGGACACCACTGGAGTCAAGTAGAGAGAAGCCCTTTTATTCTCTCTAGTAAGTGTAATTGCATTACCATTACTTTAGTCAGACTACTGCTGATACTCTGCTGTATGTTGGAACATACAGCTGTCTCTTCGCCTCAGCTTTGTGTTCCATATTCTCCAAATACAACAAATTTATTACCCTATACAGACGTGACTATCAAACTGAAACAAAGGGTTACGGAAATAACTAAGTATCTACACTTATGCTGAACGTGTAGGCATTATCTCATGGGGGTACTACAATAACACGTACCTCTGCCCTGAAAATCCCCTCTGTTAGCAAACACTGCTTAGTACATGGCAAAACCACTCCACATTTTAGGTGCAAGAATACAAAAAGGGGATGGGTTAAGAGCTGAGGTCCACTAGGCTGTGGACTACTATTTTAACAGTCTTATTACTCTTCAGGGACTCCAGCAATTTCTCCTCCCCATAGGGCATGTGCACCTCTCACCTCTGCTCGAACATGCAGAGTCCTGCTTACACCCCTGAGAGTCAGAAGACCTCTTTCCTACTCCCTCTGCAAGCCCTTTACAACGCTCTGACCGCACAGAGGGGCCTCAATCCAAGCAGAAGAATACTTCACATGCACTCTAACATACTTCCAATGTGATTAGATGGGACCAAAGAGGTATTAACGTAAGAATCTGATCACATTGTCTCCTGAACCTTCTTTGCCATTAAGGGAAATGGCCCCAGAAGGAGGTCCTGTAGTCTCTTGACCATTTGTTCCCTTAACTTGCGGGTGGAAACAGGGATGTTTAAGGTTACTGGCCTGCTTGTATCCTTGCAAGATGCTGGCTGACATCTCTTCCTCACTTAATATTCATGGCCTTCTTTTTTATGACCAGTACCCTTTGGAATATGCAACAAAGTTATGGATATCAGACCTTGCCACAGAACCCCAGTACAGCATTTGGTCAAAATCCAGCATCCTCTTCAAGGCTCTGCAACTCAAGTGAATCCACTTCATTTTACCTGATAGCAAAGTCTGACCCTTTACTAGTTAAATATATGAAGAAAGATGCAAGTTCATCCATTCCATTGAACATAAAAACCTGACAAGGTACAAAAATGTACTCCAACAGTGCAGAGGGGGTAGAGAGTATTAAAAGGTGAATTAATTTCCTTATCTACAACAAGCTCTATAAGCAAGAGAAAAATGCTGTGAAAAAACAAAGAAGCCCAAGTCCGTTCTGCTAGATGGCTTCTGTTTCAGCACAAATGCAAGGGGAAGGAATTGGCACTCTACGTGGCAATCCATTTGAACAGAAGTTGTTAATATCAGAAACCAGCTGCTCTGAATTTCCTACCTCCGCAGCCCAAATGCTGCAACTCTGACTCTGCATACTACGTAACATTTGAAACAGATCCTTCAGTGTTTACTGTGTGTTGATGTCTTCATATGTTTTTGAGCACTGGCCAGGAAAAGAATGGAGATGGGAGAATTGAGGCTCTGCATAACTGATAGTCTTAATATATCAGCCTTTCAGCAACGTTCATCAAACTATATCATTCTAGCAAATCTTTCTTTTTTCTTTTTTTTTGAGGGCATAGCCTATCAGAGATCGCTATTCCCCCAAAATTCTTTATTTTGTACACACAAAGCAGTTTCAATCCTCAATTCGGCTCTGCCGTGCTTCTGACATGCTCTTTATTTTTCTGTGAAATGAAAATAATACAATGTTCTCAAAAGTCTTGGGAACCAACTGCAGTGTATGAGAAGCCATGCATTGCTGGGCAGAGATGGATGTTTTGGAGCTACACAGGTGCCAGGAAACAAGTGAGAACAGGAAGCGGCATCATGCTTTCTGTAGCAATAAGTTTTCTTCATACTTGCTCTTTTGCTCATTAGCTTTCATACTACATAAAGTGTAATCCTTAAAAGCCTCTTTACTGTCCCCTGAGAACATACATACGTGGGTTATTTTCTAATGGCAGTACACATCAGATGAACCATCCTATTACTGCAAGCTCCAGGGCCTCTTTACTGCAATTATATCATCCTGCTCTGTGTTATCTCAGCTACAAAGGAGGATTTTTTTAAATCAGGGCAAACATGAGAGACATTGTTAAACAACCAGAGGAACAAATCGTGCACAGAATTTCAATGAATGCCTCAGAGGAAAAAATGAGCCTTGGATTGCAGTCAAAATGGAAGAGGCCATCATACCATCAAGTTAATTCTCTGAACCTTTACAGCCTGCATCACCATGCTGACAGTCAGCTAACTTAAACATCCCAGGGGGGAGAAAGACTGCATGAAAGACCCACAGATGTTTTAATTTCTTAATGAGGCTACAGAGCTCAAAAGACAAAACGCAGTGGTCTTACACCTCTGCCAGTAACATCATCCAGAGCTGCAATTAAAGCATGCTTGGTGCTCTGCTGGCCCAGCATACAATCCTTCATGATCAGCACATCCATGTTTGGAGGGACTGTTTCATTGCTTATTTTAGATTTGAAGCATATATTAGCAAGATACCCTTGTAATGTGTGTATCAGCACTCTGGGTAAAGAGTAATCAGCGCTTCAGCTGATGAGCACAGTGGTCTGGCACGAGTCCCTGAACTGCAAATCTTATTGTACTCTTGCCACTTGAACAGAGTCCTTGCATCTAAGCCCATCCAATGCAAATACATAAATTCACAGTGGTTTTGATAAGAAGTGATTTAAAAGCTCATCTGCTCCCTTCCCATTTCACTCGGTGTAGCACTGGGAGAAGCCGAGACGCTGCCACCAGCAAACCAAAAATGCACGTACCTTGGCAACACACTGCAGCAGCCTAGGCAAGCAAAGCCCAAAAGAAATTCAAAAGGGAAACCTCAGCAGGGCTAATTGGGCTAGGTGCAATGCTACACAGATGTGGTCATGCTCCTGCCCGCTCTGCAACTACTGCAGTGCCTTTCTGGTGCCCTATGCCCCCCCGGTACAGACCAGCTCAGCCTCTGCTGCAACTGCCACCAGAAGCACTGCGAAGAGATTGAATACAAGCTCCCATGGAAAAGTCAAGGGGACCGAGCACCACCTCTGGATGCAGACACAAGGGAATACTCTGTGATGTACTGAAAACAGTGTAACAGCAGATTCTGCATCCAGTCCCAAGTGCTGTGCTCGCCGCACATTTGCGGAAGACTCCCCGAAACTGGTAAGGGCTGAGAAGAGAGCTACAAAAATGATCCGAGGTCAGAAAGTGTACCTCTTCCTGGGAGACCTACTGAGCTCACTCCTCAATTTATTCAAAAGATGAAGAGGTATCTGCTGGTAGATAGCTCACAAACAGAATAGAAAACGGTATAATAAAATTACATGGTTGGAAGAAAAACCTAGAACTGTTCAGATTAGAAATAAAATTCAAAGTTTCAACAGACCCTATAATTAACAAGGTGACAATTTACCCAGAGAGGAAGCACATTTGCTATTACCCAAAACCTCTAAAATGAGGATGGACAGCTTGCTAGAAGATATTAATCAGCTTAATAAGAAGTTCTGCAAACAAAAATATGATTAGAGTGTGCTCTGTGTCCAGTATTATTCACAACATTAAATTACATGTTCCAGACTTGAAATACTTAGGAAAAATGTTAGCTAGTTAGCTGTTAACACTTCTCCTATCTTCCAAGGAAAAGGACTAATCTTTTCCATGTGAGACAGGATCCTCTTCCCAGTATCTTCTCCCTGTGATCACATACTGGCAATGCCACCCAATTCACTCCACAAGCAGGGAGTTCACCTGTGTACGGTGGATATTCTAAGGGCTGTTTCTGGCCTATTTGAGTTTACTTTTTCCTGGCTGGAGTAGTGCTCAGTAGGTTTTGTAGGCTGAAGAGTATGATTGGTCTCTATTCGCACAGTTTTGCTAGGCTACCTTTTCCTTTACTTTTTAAAACAAGCTGTGGGTAAAGTATTAAAGTGGCTGGATGTATCTTTTATTCCATAATCATAGAAACTTATAATGCCTATGATAAGTTACTAATCATAGAAGAAAAAATGTCATTGTAAAATTACAATTCAGTCACGCACACATCAATAAGTTTGGTAAAGGTTTTGGCAATTCACTTATTTGCTAAAAGCTCTGAAATGATCTATCCCAAAGCACTTGCAAAACTGGAAGGAAGAAAAAAAGTGAAGCAAGCAGTTTGGCAAGATCAAACACTGTATCTTGACACAAAGAACCTTTTGGTTCTCAAACAGATCCTAAACATTACCTATAAAATACGAGGAAAAGAAGCCAGGTTGGGGAACCTTGCGTTTAGGACACTCGGCCAAGCTGTGGGAGGTACATACTGAAATCCCTTCCCAGCATGACTGAGAGGAGGAATTTGAGGCAAGGGGTTTCTACCAGCCAGAACAAAGCCCTCCCTGCTACAGGGGTCTGTCAGTCCCTCCTGCCAACGATCCTCTCCTCGCGTGAGATACTGAAGTACTGGACTGCAACCAGATATGTCACCTCCTACATGAACGTTGTAATTACCAGCTACAAAATCTCCCCATATACTGCTCACTCTAGAGGAGCGCTGCTCCAAGGCATTGTGCTCAGGCTGACTTCTCATGTCCAGGTGTTAAGATTTCAGTGGCTGCTGGGAAAGTTTTGGGCTTTTTTTTTCATTATGCAGTTAGTCATTACCCGGCCAGTTGCGCCACAAATGATGGACTAAAAGTCTCATGGAAAACATAAAATTAAGCTATAAATTTAAGCTGATTTTGATTTTAGCCTCACCCCAAAGTGCCTGCAGTTTGGAAGGCTTCCACAGAAGACACACTAATTAACGTCTCCCTGCTGGTGTCATTTTCTGTGAGAGTCTGAAGATTTAAACTGCATCTTGTGCAGCTGGGATCCAAAACACTTTGTAAAGAATTTTGTAGTTTAAGCTTGGATCTAAAATCCAAGGCATGCTGCAAACCAAATCTGCTGCAGTTGATCAGTCCAGTCCTACTGTGTCTACTTTCTCTTTGCAATACACATAAAAATGCCTTGACCTAGTAAGATATTTGTCCTTTGTGTTCCACAGATAATCACAGATCATTTATGGGTGTGAACTGGATGCTATGTGAGCTAGAAGGACAAAGACGTAATAGCTTAATGCTAAAAAATCCATCCCTTTCCCCTCAAAACGTTAAGACCATGCCATTATTTTATTTAGTTTTCATACACATACAAAGGAAAAAACAATAATACCTGTGCCTGAAATAAAGGAGTCTTAAGAAGCAACAGGTAACTTGGAGGTATGAGGTGGCTTAGAACACACACAAAACAGCACGTGCCAAAAACCACAGCAGTACATGGACTCCTTTCCCCATGGCACTCCGCAGGCTCAGACCCTCAAAACCAAGAGAAGCCTTTTCACCTAAGTGACTTACAGTTTGGCATCTTTCATTTCAGGTAAAAGCACTTCCCACTCCAGCAGTACAGCAGTACAGCTTGCAGGGGAAAGCATGGGCTATTACGCTAGTTTTGTTTCCAAAATTTAATGACATCAAGTCTTTCAAGTTGTGGGAGATCAAAACCATTTTTAGCTAATGGCATTGCAGTTACATTCACTGAAAACACTTAACACAGTAAATATATTCCTAAACTGATTACAATGACAGTGACTCAAATAATTCTCTGCAGAGCTGGGCTTATAAAACTGCAGGATTTTGAACTTAGAGTCTTGACAAATAATTGCTGCCAGAATCGTATCTCCCTGGTCCCTAAATTGGCCATAGCTTTACTAAGAGCACATTCATGCTTCCCAAACCTAGTAACAGATCAACAGCCACATTTTTTGGCAGACCCACAGAGAAAGAGCCATATTCAGCTGCATTAAGGAACTCAGCAAGGTGTATATGTATCAAAGATAGGAGCCAGTAAGATTTATTATCCCAAGAGAAAGAAGAAAAATTCTGGTTAGAAGACAGCTTGTCTGTCTTCCCCACCCCTCTTTCTCTCTCTGGTTTATGAAGCTACAAATCCCACAAAATCAGTAGTGCAAAAATAACTTCATCCAGCTGCAGAAGAAGACGAAATCAAATTTGGAAATTCACTGCAATTTTGCATTATTTCAAAGCGACCCATTCGCTGGATTTGGTAAGAACTGCTGATTAAAATACTCTGATACACGAGAAATTTTTTTTGTGGATAACAGCTCTGAAATCCCCCACCTGGCCAGTTCTGTCCAACTGCCAGAGCAGGAACTGTCTTATCCAGCTGAACTGCCCCTCCTTGTCTTCTCTTCATTTATCCTTCCTCACAAAGCTACGTGAAAGCCTGGTTTTACTTGTTTTGCAACCCCGGGGGCTGGAAGAAACCCAAAGCACAGAGCATCTGAAGTGTGGATGGTTTCACGTGCTGCTCGAGACAACACGGCCAACTGGGGCCACTTCTCGGCAGCTAACAAACCGGGGAAAAAAAATTTAGGGGAATAACACAACTCCCCTAGTAATGCAAACCCTCCCAGTTCAAATGATGTGCAGGATCAGGGCCTCACAAATCTACTTTTTAACTCTGCTTGTCCTATATAAACCAGAAGAAGGTACACCTTTACAAAAGCGAAGAGAGAGTGCTTTGCACACAGGCTTTTCCTCAAGAATAGTCACTGCATAAAACAAATGGCCTCATCCAGGTGGCAGAAAGCCTCCTGTTAGGGTGTTTTAGATTATGCCAATAAGAAATTATGAAAGTAACACTGCATATCCCACGTGAGATTTAGAGCTTCTTACATGTTAAAGAAATATCTGTTACATTTTCTTCTACCCTTTTCCTATGATGCCAGCTTCCAACTGCTGGAGACAAGGAATAGCATTATCTTTTAAAAACCATTCATATGCATGCTCGCTGTCTCGTGGGGGAAAAATGTTTTCGCAAAGAGCACTGAACTGTTATTTAGAGCCTTCTGCTTCATCATCCAAGCAACTACCTTTAGGGCAAACACGCAAAACCATGGATACAATGAATTTAGGAATCACTTAAAGATGCATACCCATCCCTCAGTTACTTTTCTACACCTTAAAAGAGTTGTTTTAAAACTCAGTGACCTCACTACCAAGTAAAAAGGCCCAGACAAGTAAGAGGTATGATTAAATACTTTCATTATATACCTAATGAAATCACATACTGTAACATCTTCTGAGACTAAAATTTTAATTAAGGCAGGCTGGCATTTTGGCTTTTTTCCCCCCCTCTGTGTTCCAGGGGAACAGCAGGTAAGGTCAAACAAAAAGCTTATGTGATAAAATTGCATGAGAGTGCTCCTGGGAGACCTGGCATTATTAACAAGAACATGAAGAAGGGCACAGTTGAGCAGTTCAAAGATAAATGATTGCATTCAGTTTACTTTTCACTATCAACTGGAGAACCTGAAAGCACTGTTATTTGACAAGAAATGTATATAAATAGGCATCGAAAAGAGCCTGAATGGATAAAAATACAGGAGATTCAAGGTTGGGAAAATGTTTTTCTTCAGTTTAAAATCTGGATCTTTTCTTTTACTTGTCTACACAAAGGATTTCCAAATTACAGGGACAGCTTTAAGAACAACTTGCTTGATGCTGAAAATAAACCTGTTCTTGCTGAGCACCTAAAACCATGTTATTACATGACACGTTAATCACTTATTTTATACCCTTTTCAATATACTTTTATTTTATGTTTTGAGACCGTTTAGCACTGTTCCTATTCTTCAAAAACTATTACAAAAATTATTTGCTCTTCTCCTTGAAGATAAATCTGAAGATAAATGGGGGGGCACTTCTTACAGACACGGTATGTAACTCAAAGCTTCTGTAATATTCAGAAAAGAAAATTCTATTTTTGAGACAAAATCCTTTTATCTCACTTCAGTAAAACTATAGAGGGAACAGCCAGCTGCAAGCCAAAATAATTGCAACACAATAATGCAGGGCTCCATTACAGCAGCATAATTCTGGTAAAGCAGCTGATCCAGGATCTTGGCATTTACCCAGACCCTGGAGCCTGACTTAAATGCATTAGCCCAGACAAAGTATGTGCAGCTGTTTTGGTAATCTGACACTTCTGCATTTTATTGGAGACCCAAAAAAAAAAAAAAAAAAAAAAAGAAAAAGAGTCACTCAGCCAGCAAATGACACAGGTGATAGAGAAAGAGAGGAGGAAAATATTTTATGCTTTTGAACTAAGTTAATCCATGGAGTCACGTGAACAGGCTCGACAGCTTTGGGAAGCGGTTCCCTTTGGCCAGCACGATGAGCAAGAGTTTACACTGAAGCAATGTAGATGCCCAAAGCCTCATCCCCACAGAGCTAAGCCACTGAAGGCACATATTGCAAGCTGGTGGGCGGTTCTTGTGACATCTGGGAGGTCCCTAATAGCACCAGGGAAAAAACAAGTATAATAAAATAAATAAAAACCCAAATATATATCCTTCTGCTCTCAGCCCCTGCCCGCCCATCCCACTGGTGTTAATGAGAGTTAATGCAGAGCCATAGGCAGGCCAATAGATTGTTCTGGAGAATTTGTGGTTTGCTCTTAAGATAGCTTCACTGCTTAAAGACCAAACTAGGTGCAAGCCTAGTCCTAGCTCTTACTATGGCCATAGACAGTTATACTGCCGTAGTCTGCCGCAATTCCTCTTCATAGGATTTTTGAATAGCTAATATACAACTAAAACACCGATATAAAAACTCACTAGTGTTGACAGGAAGATTCCTTTGGCATATGACATGCTGTAGGTATTGCCTCACATTGAAAAGTGGCAGCTGGAGAGATGCCCTTGCCAGCAAAATGTTATAGAGAGTTTTCATTTAGAATGACTACATAACATTATGTTCAGAATTCTGCTGAATTCAGAGACAAAGTGTCCATACGTTCTTGCAGAAAAACTGAATTTTCTTTAAAGCTAAGACTTACAGCGAACTGTGAAGAAATTAAGCTTATGAGTAACAATTTTATTACTATTACTTTCAGAAAAAAACCCCAAACCCATAGCTTTGGCTGAAGACTGCAAGAACAAACTGCTCTTTTCTCATCTCTCTACCCAGAAAACTGTACTTTGCAGAATTGCAAAATGTAACCTTTGTTACAAATGTATTCATTTTCACATGGGAATATTTTTCATGCAAAATGGAAACTTCTTGTAGTTCAGGGCAGGAATATCAATACTGTAAGCTGGTACAAACTTACACTTGGTATAAATTCAAACCCTTATTAAAAAAAATTGGCAATAACTTAACTCTTGGTATGCATACACATACACACACACGCACACACACGTGTATCTGTATCAGTGGAAGCAAATATCAAATAAAATGGAGACCTAAAAAAGTTGAATAGCAGCCTGTTTGTTGCAACCACTGAGCTCTAACCTAACCACCCGCTTTAACGGTGGGATGCAGGGCATGTGACAGCTCCAGATTGCGCGATGCAGCGGTCCAGCACAGGGCTTGCCCAGGAGAGTTCATATAAATAATGAAAGCAGTCAAGTAACATCAACTCAAGATAGTCCACTGGAGAGACTTTTCTTTGTGATTGCATCGGAATGATTTCTTCACCTGAGTCAGGTGGCAATAGGATCATTTTCCCCACTGAGTATAACAAGCCTGGCCTTTCCAAGGACAGTAGACTTACAGCTGTTATTTCCAGCCAAAAGTACCTGCAGACACAAGTGACAGGGCTCAAGATATAGGAAGATAGTAATAAATGTCCACGTTATTTATCATCAGCTAGGCTACACGAACTGACTGTGCCCAACTGCTCTGTGCTGAATGCAAAGCAAAGCAGGAGGTGGACTAAGCCTTCATGCATAGAGCAGGCTGGAAGAACATACGGTCAAGTCGATGCAGTTCACAAGATGAACACTACCCTATCTAATACTCCCTCTATCTACCTGTGTCTGCATTTGCATTCTGTTATATAAAATGGTTCCTGGCCACAGTATAACAATTATTTGCAATATCCACTGTTTTTGTCAGCAAAGCCGTAAGAACTGTGTGCAGTGGGACAGCTAGCCACCCAAGCAAAATTAACTGTGATCGAAAACCAGAACAAATACAAAACCCACAGGATCAGATTTTCCACGCAATCTGTGAACCCACAGATTCACTGAATTTCAGCAGGTCCATCTCTACATTACCCTAGTTTGATTTTCTGGATTGCCGCCAAATAAATAACAGCAGGTCTGAGCAAACAACTTGTTGATTCCCCCATGTATTGATCTCTAACTTAGCTCTTGGTATTGCTGAAAAATCTACAAGCACAAGCCCAGGGTGAACCTCCACCATGCCAGCTACCGTGCAAACTTCAAAAAACAGCTGCAGTCTGAATAGACAAGACAGCTGGAGATGGAAAAATAAGCACCCAGGAGAAATAACTTGCCCAGAGAAAAACAGCAGAACTACACAAAACTTTTCTGGACAATACACCAAAATCTCTGTGCGCTGCCTCAGAGAGCACTAGTGCTTAGAGCCCCATCCTGAGCAAAGAGTGCTCGGCCAGATTGCTGCTCACCAGCACAGTCACAGAGATGATGGTCCATGTGCTCTTGCTGTTTCTGCCACGCCGTTTGCTTCCACGCAGCTTCAGGTACAGGCTCCTGCCCACACCCTATGTATTGGAGGAAGGCTGCAGTGTGCGCTGGTGCTGCCCGGTTCACCGTACTGTGTTGCATTTTATGGAGGGCAGAATGGGGTAAATTACTGCTAGCAGCATAATCATTAATCATCTCTCATTAATCATCTATGCTTTTCACCCCTGCAAGCTGGGCTTTGTTTTGTGGCTCAGCCTCAAGACGAGTTTTCATAAACGCGACACCAACTGTAAATAACATCTGCAACAAAGGCACGCGCCACTGCCTGATGGCACTCTTCCTCCTCACTGCTTCTGCATATACCTATAGGTTAACGTATCAAATCACTGAGCAAAAGGACTTGCGCTTGTTTATTTACCTATAACATAAGGGCACAGCAAGTTATGGGCTACATCCCCCAGCCAGATGCAAACAGACACAAGGATGATACTGAAGCCAACAGGACTATGATGGAGCATATGTCTGCCCATATGGGTCCAACTGCAAAAATCACATCTTTTCCAAGTGCGCCCATGCAGAATGTAATCCAAAGACTATTGGGGTTAGCAATCAACTTTAACCAGCTTTACACCATACTAGGAGCACTCGACTGCAACATAGTGATTACTCTGGCCCCTATACAGCAGAGCACTTAAGCATTTGCTTAACTTTTAAGCATATGAGCCAATTTCTTGATTTCAGAGCAATGATTTACAGGCTTGAGTACACTTCTGGACTGAGGCCAGGAAACTCAGCCCCTTGAAGGAAGGGGTCTCCAATGGGTGAGATACTGACACATTTATTCACATTTATTCTTATCATCCTTTAAAAGGCTTCTGAGAAACTTGACCAGGCAGGTAGCCATCAACCTAAGGAAAAAGAGGCTCCATTCCAATAAAATTCAGTTCTACAATATATGACATGAAATCATTTCTCAACTTTCCTTTTCCACAGCCACTGTTTAATCCACAAGCTGGAAAGTGGGGCAAGATGGGACTGAGCCTGCATTCACACATGGCCCAATGCACACATGTGTACATACATGAAAGTGCCATTAGACTAAGTATTGGCTATGTGTCAAGAGATACTGGCAAATAATAAACCAAATGACAACCAGGGATGAGTCTAACCCACTTCACTTTTGTGGCACAGGCACAAGTGCTCCCAGTCATGTTGATTTTGCAATTAAACCCTCTAGTTTACTAGTAGATCCTAGTTTACTTCTCTTGTCTTTCTTAATTAAAAAGACCTGTTAAGGAAATTGGGTTAGGCCTTTTCTGCTACTAAAGCAATCATTATCATTAAGACCCTCCACTCCCATTACCCCTTGAAGTACCAGGTAAAAGACATATAATATACCTACATGTACTTTGTATCAGTCTCTGTTCTAGGCATCCGCTCTATTCTATATCACTGCAGAAATGCAAACGCCGATTGCAATTCTGCCATAGGTACAAAAGCAATACATCAGATTACTGCACTAAAACTGGGCTGTATCTTCCAGCTAAACCTTTTTCTTGGAAGGAGAGGAACAGCAAATTCTACAGAGGTAATCACTCCAGTGCCTGTTTAGCTTCACCTGTGGCCAAATTCATCTTACAAAGGAGGGAACAAGTGAGTAAAAGCCAAAAATGTCTGAAAAAGTAAAACCATTCCCTTTTGACACTCCAAATAGAACACTACTAATTTCTAAGACTTCAAAGATTTTGTTCCGTTTACATTTTAAAAATACTTTAAATGAAATGAAACAGTTTAATTGTCCATAGGCAATTTAAAGCTTTTATTTCATCTTCTGGGTTGCCTTGGGGGGGAATCGTCTCATTTCAAAGGAATTTGAGATTTTTTTTTGTTTGTTTTAATTGGCCAAGGAATCTGCAAAATAACTCATTCATACAGTTTTATAAACTCTTTTGATAAATCAGGCAGCTAAATCTGCAAAGCATGCCGATCTCCATATTACAGGCAAACGTATTTTCAACTTTTGCATTGGGTGGGCAGAATAATATGAACTACATTTTCTTAAAAAAGAAAAAAGGGGAATTCATGGTGGAGGTAAACTTTCACCTTTGCCTTTTCTAAGAAGGGTTTAGTGGCACTTTTGAAAACAAGAATATTAACACCTGAACACAAGTTCCTTGTGTATTCACAAAACAAATGAACAGATACGACTGTTGGCAGCAAGCTTTTCTGCACAGCTGTGTCAAGACATCTTGGCCCAAAGACGGCGGGAGAAAGAGAAGAGGGAGAGGGAGGATGCAGGTGGCTTCAGAAGACACTGCTTGGTTTCTATATTGATTCCCAAGTCCTTCTGCCAAGTTGGCCAACAGGCTGACAGCAGTGCTTGGGACATGGGCAGACGTCACTTTGCCAGTCCCTGCCTCGCTCACGCTAGTGGCATTTTTCCTGTGGGCTTGAGCAAGCCTGGAATCAGGCCTGTGGTCAACAGATGTCAAAGTGTTCAGCCAAAGCATGGTTTAATTCAGCTGCATGGAAATAAACCTCTATGCCCTTGCTCATGTCCAGCTTTCACTGCAGAGCATGTTAGTCAGTTGGAAAACTCCCGCTATAGCTGGTCCAGTGTTATCGCTGCATGAGGATATTTTGGTTAACCCAACTAGTGCAACAGCCTGAGAAAGCTGATCTGTCAAGCAAAAGCGTTGTATGCAGACTTGCACTGCGAAACCCATAGGATCAGTCCTGATCCCTTTACCTCCCCTCAAGGCATCTGCAACTGTGCAACTCTAAATGATACAAAATTTACTTTCCTTAGTGAAAAAACCCAAAGCATAGCACAAATTTAAATGGAGAGTCTCCTGAATATTTGTGCTTTGCCTGCTGTGGGTCTCTCCAGGGTGATGTCTGCTCTCAGAAATCACCGGGGTAGAGCTGCCACGGAGCATTTGCTGCCACATGGCACACTTTTAATAGTTTGCAACCCCAGCAAAGCTGTGTTTACGGTCTTCATGGCCAAAGGTATTTGCAGAGTCTGAACTCGTGAGCAATGCTAGCTAAGCATTCTGAGCTATGGAAAATGCACAATAAAGACCATAAACATATGGAGTCTTCCACTCAGCATAAATACTGAAGATCAGCCTGGGTGTGTGGTCAAGGTAGATTTGAGAGCCAGCAGCAGAACTTTTTCCTTGCATACATCATAAATATTGATAGCTTTGTGCTTGCCTGGGACATAGCACACCCTGAGTGCATTACTTCTTTCTGTGTATTAGTTTTCTCATCTGTAAAATAAGGTTTTGAGGGGTGACTTCTTCATGAGACATTCTGAAATCCAGCAGTGCTGAGAAGTGCTATATACTCAATTAATAAAGGCAGTGGAAAAACAGCTGATGTCCAATATAATATATAATATGAAGAGACCTTTGAGTGCTGAATTTGCTAAGAGTTATGTACAGAGCTTTGCAAAATTTTCAGTTGGATGAAGAACCCTACTTTGATCCAAAAAAGATGGGTGTTTTTCTCTGTCAGCACCTGCAAGGGTAAGGCCAAATTCCCACAGCCCAAAGTCTGCCAATACAGGCAGGGAAGTGAGGAAGAGGGCATAGTAAGAGTCATTTGCCAGAGCACAAGTCTTAATTAGAGGTGTCTGCAAATCAGAGATTTGCCAGCAAACCAATATGAATGGACATTTCAAAATTAATATCGAAGGGTTTGCAAAGGCTTTGCAATGCTTGCTAAAAGGCAACTGCCAGCTCCCCAGGCTCAGACGAGGTGGGAGATGTCTTCTGTGGGAAGAGCAGGTTTCTTAGTGGTTTCTCACAGAATCACAAGTATCCTCCATCCTTAGCTCCTCTGAGCGTATGAAATGAGCTATGCACATGGGCAGGAGTATATATGAATTCCTATACACGCAATCATTGAACTTAATGCAGCACCAGCAATCATCCAAGTTGACCTTAGGCTAAAATACTTGTTTCTTGCTTACACAGTCTGGATGAGGTAACTGATTACATATACTTCTTCTGGGGCTGCTCAAAGTCAAACCGCAAAGCAGCTGTCAGAAATGTCTCTCCATGTAAAATTTACAACATGCCTTTCTGAAGTGGTAGCTGATGTGCCTAGCCAATCCACCAAAAATGTCTGTGTAGCTAAAATTTTTGAAAAGAGAAAATCACGGGATCTGCAAACACATCTGCAGAACGTTCTTTAGCAACTACTGCTCATTCCAAGTGCAAACCTTGAGAATAAACACTAACTTCTGTAGTTGAAAAAGGACAAATGTAAGTCATACCTTTAGACTACTCCTCATGAAAAAGAACTCAGTCTACACCTATAAATTTTCCTTACAGTAGAGCCATTGTTCAATTTTAAACAATTAGCATAACTTCTTCAAACTAAAAAAACCCAGATGAATATAATCTTCACATTTTAGCAAATATATCTGCTGGGAATAAATGATTTTATAATTATAAAGTCAGACTACTTTATAGACCTTGTTCTCATATTGTGGAATGAGCTATTGCATCAATTAAAAGGAAAACACTTTTTTTTCCATCATAGGAAAAGCCATGGCAAATTGGTTCATAAATATTCACTGGTATTTTAGGCATGGCCATAAAAAGAAGGCATTTTACTGGCTGTCCTGGAAACAGCGCATTTAATGCATCCCCAAGAAAGGAGAGCTGAGGAGAGGCTCGTGTTGCAAGGAGTAGCAGTGAGGTCCTGAAGCAGCCACGGGTCACACTGATAAACACATCTACCACTGTGGCAGGAGAAGAAAAATATGATGGATGAGCTTGTGTCTGTCCAGAGCTTTCAGCGAAGTTTCCAGGAACCTGCCTGGCAGGGAGACTGAGCTGGCGGATGGGAGCATTCCTACCCAACGGGACAGGGACAAGGACAGGGCAAGCAGATGGCATGAGCACAGCTGGTCCTTGCCCAGGAGAGTGGGTCTAGCTGCTGAAACACAACTTCCCCTCTCCCCAGCCCACGCCTGAGCCAGGGCACCACATCACAGCTCTGAGTCCTTGTGCTGCTCATGCTCCCGGCTGCTTTCTGATTCAGGGGAAGGATTCCCAGATGAAGGAACTAATTATGACAGGCACTACCCATGACTTCCCTGTTACACTGTCCTGCAGGTCTCGGGTAGGAAGGCTTGCCTGCAAATGCTTTCCAGATTTTAGAAGTTTTTTTTATTTTAAAGCCACACAATTGATTAGTTTGGTGGATATTCTGCACAGATAGCAAATAAACTCTATGAGGTGGGGAGGTTCCTGCATCTTGCTGCTGTCCTACTCACTGTAGAGACTCCATGGCCCTGGATCGCTGTGTAGCTGCTCTTCCTTCCCCTGCGACACTACTACACAGCAGAGGGGGAGAGGAAATGAGCTACAAAACAAAGCTACCCCAGCTGCATGAACTGCTTAAAAGAATGAAAATTAACAAGTTGAAAACAAACTGCAAATGTTCTTAGAGTTAATTAATAATAAAAAATATTAATTACAACTATAAAATATATCCCATAAAAATGCCATCTTCTTTACAGAGCAAAGCAAAGTCTCCATTTAAAAAAAAAATAATAAAAAAATCAGGGCTGCTCAAATTTGTTTGATAAAATAAGTTATGATGCATTACAATTTACAGAAATAACAGTCCAGAATACTATCAAGACTATAAAGCATGAAGATAACATATTGTTCTGGCAAGTGATAAAACTGCTCACAGTGACAGCTGTGATTTATTGGAGCAATTCAAACACACTTTGAAAGTATATTAGCTTCGCCTCTGCCCACAAAGGGCGCATTTTAGCAGGGTAGGCCACGCCAGTGATAAATTACATACCAGCAAGAAGTGAAGGCAATTGGCAACATCAGATGCCCAAAGGCCCTGAATTACTGCGATAATGTGGTTTTCATGATAATACCTCACATGCAACAGCATCTGAGCACCTAAAGAAACACATCAAAGCTGTATTTTTGTTGGCTTTTTGGAAGATAACGTTAGGATGGTGAGAGTGGCTGGGACTTCCCAGCTAAAGTTGACATACAAAGCATTTACAAATTGGCTCTGCAACAAAGTTTGGCACAGGAGGTCACAGTTTAGACTCTACCTTTTATGCGGAAGCTGGAAAGTAACTGCCGCTTGCTTCCAGGTTGTAGGCACTGAAGCAAACCACAGGCTGTCAACCCACAGTAGACCTTGCCTGTGCCTGCCTGCTGCATGGCTTTGACAGGACTCATAAAGTGACCCAAGTGTTGCAGTGGTTTAGCTGTGCTAATACCCAGAATGGGTTGGGGACTTGGCTGTACTGCAGTCACCATGGCCATGCTGGCACCTGCATCCCCGCTTCTCTGAAGGAAGCAAGTGACTGGGCACACTTGTTCACTGGTCACACCAGTTCAAACCTGCTATAAGAGCCAGGCTCTCCCCATGGCTCAGAGTAGCGCTGGAGAAGGAGCACAGAAAAAGCATGATGCCAGAGTCTCCTCCCACAGCAAGGTTTTACTACTGTAAAAGCATTGAAAAAATTATTTTAAGACACAAGGGCTAAATTCTACCCTCTGACATACTAGCATAGGCCACGACTGACTTCACAGTCAACCTGGACTTCAGAGGATGTCCTCTGAAGAGAACGTGTCCCTGGGCAGTGCCATGGGGAGCCACACGGCAGACTCTTCTCCTTGTATTATCAGGGAAAGTTTAACAAATTGTATCTGCCTCCAATTATTACAGTCCTCCCCCCATTTTGACACACTAGGAAGCACGTCTTTGAGTCCTTACTGCTCCTAAATTAAGGGCAACAAGAGAAATTAATGACTTGGCTGAAGCAGCTACATTTTGCTGTGGATCGAAAGAGGTTTATCAGCAATTATATTGTAATTGGCTCATCTCCAAAAGATAAAGCACATTTAACAAAGAGTTTGTTTCTGGTAAGGATTTTTAACTTTTATTTAATCCAAAACACTGCCTTGGGAAGTGATAATGAATATCTATCTATTTCTATGCTACCCCTTACCGTATAACCTGAGGACCTCAGGCATATTGCATACTTACAGAATGAGTTCGTGTAACTTTTTTTAGAGGAAGTTGGCCATTTCTTGAGTTTATGCCAGTAAATGCCTGAGAGAATCGTGTTTCTGTATTTACAGTCTCCGTATGAAAAATGTGCCAGTGACACTAACTGAAACGGTAAAAAACACCTTTATACAGATTGATACTTTAAAAGTAAGCTAGCTAAACACCTCCTCTACAGATGGAGACTTGGAGAAGATGCAGAAGTGACAAAAGTTAGTAGTTATTTTCCTAATTTCCCTAACGCATATGGGAAAGAAGAGCTCAGCACCTTTTTGAACCTGACCCTTTTTTTTTTTTTTTTGTAGCTCTAATCTAATGATTAGAAGAAAGAATATTTTTTCCTTGAATTGAAATTCTGGGTAGTACAGATATTACAGCACAGTGCAGTGCATTTATTTATGGCTCTGCAGCACTATTCTTCTTTAGAAACGTTTGCAGGAATTAAATTCATTGTGTGTTAAGTGTTATTCTTAATAGTTATTTCATTGCTACCTAATGGAAATATGGATTCACCATTATTTAAGCTTAATACAGTGTAAAAGAATTAGTTTAATACAGTGTAATTATGATTTTTTTTTTAACAGCACTTAATAGAAATACAAGGCAGAAATAGATTTCTTCAAGCAAGGGAGAAGAACAGGAGCATTTTTGTTTCTTCAGTAACAACAACTAGAATATCAAAGCTGTAACAAGGAAGTGACTCCTCCCCTTTCTTTTTCTTGTCTATGCCCTTCAGGTTTACATTTACCACTTGGAAGTGACTCCTCCCCTTTCTTTTTCTTGTCTATGCCCTTCAGGTTTACATTTACCACTTAAATAAAGGAACATGTTTGCAGCATCCCCCAAATTCTACCTTACCAAAAGACTGGAAATATCCTGCTAAACTTTACCTCTGAGCAGGGGAGGGATTCTCCCCTCTCTACTGCAAATTGGGTAGGAGGCAGTAGTAATCGCCACAGCCCCTGACTTGATTTCAATGACAGAAGAAATAAGAATACCTTTCCCTGCCCCATCACCTGCCCACACTTGTCATCCTGAAGCGATGAAATAACCCCTTACAACATTCCAGTAACCAGGGCAGTAAAAGTGACCAGAAAATGCTTATTTCTATTCCTCCCACACTCTCTAACCCAGAAAACATTCACTTTATCCCCTGTTCCCTGGAAAATTTCACTCTTAAATGGGTTCCAAATCGTTCTCCTTCCCAAACACCCAGTCTTCAAAATGTCTTTCGGGACATTTCCCCTGGAAGGCTAACTTCTCCAAGTGGGCACAAATGTTACTTTGTCTCAAGAAGAGCCCAATTCACTGGAAAACTATTGCTCTGTCTCCATCTCCTCTGACAGCTTCCCAGGTTCTCCCTGCTGCACAGCCTCCCTGGCCACAGCAGCCTGCCGAGCTGCTGCTGCAGCAGTAGTTCATTTTTCTTCCAAAGGGAAAAGAAGGATGGTCTCCTGGGCCTCCGAGATCTCATTACAGAACAAAACCCAGCATCTTGTAACACAGTGAGTGTGATGGACTTAGGATTTCACGACTCTCTTTGCAAGAAGATGACTAAACAGAGAGCACCATGAAAAGGAAAGGAGAGAAGGTGATGTTTCCTCTTGCCATCTGCTCCTTGCTGTCTCCCTTTCCCCATTTTCTCCATACTGCTCAGAAACTTGCTGAGGCACATACTTCCCCCCCAACCCCCTTTCTTTTTACTAGGTGTTCAATAATACCCAGGCATGGCTCTACTTGAGGGCTCTAGCAACTATAGCAACACAAACAACAAGTTAACACGAAAACTGGAAATGCTCCGTGCATGTCAGGTTCCTTAGGTCTCCGAGGAAAGTAGTAGCAGGATTCCCAGGCCTAAGACAGTGATTCTGGAAAGCTGCCATAAAAGGTAAATACTGTATAGAAGCTGAGAGTATTTTACCACCTGCTTTTACAGCTTAGTAACTGTAAAGTGTCTTTTTGCAGTGTTGCCCTTCAAATGGAAGGAAAATTCCCCCCTATATTATGTTCAATTTTTCAGTTTCTGTTATGTCAATATAACAATCTTTTGTAACAAGAAGACAAAAGCTTCTCCATCTTCTTGGGATCAATATTATTGCTCAAGCAAGGACAACTGGTATCTCTTTGTTAAGGCTCTATTTTAATGTACTGCCAAAATACAACTACAATTCTAACTCAGTAGATAATAAACTGCTTTTCAGACCGAAGACTGAAGTAGTGAGGATGGTAAACCTACATACGCTTCAGTCATTCAGCACCGTTTTCTCCCAAGCCGTGCACGCAAATAAGAAATCTGATGGCGCAGGATGGTCTGTGCAGATGCATCTGTCCCAAATGTCAGCTCACACCAGCACAAGGCTAAGGTCTGAAGTAAAGAGAAGTCCCATAATCCCCAAGGCTCCCTTTGCGCCAGCCCTGCTCTTTCACAGTGTGATCACAGCAGTTTTGCTACTAAAGGACCCTTTAGCAGGGAGCTGCAGTTATTCCTAAAGCTAGGGATGCATGAACTGTAAGAAAAAGCTCGAGAAATAAATCTGGAGCAAGCCATACACAGACATCTGTACAGAGACAAGCAGGTCCCTGAAATGAAAGTCAAGCACTGGGAACTGTGAGAAATTTGTCATTGCTTGGCTACAGCTGTATTGCCTTAAGGGGTCACATAAAATGGGAACACAGGTCGATGCACTTGTGTCTGTACAGCCTCAGAGAGCACCGGGGTGGCATGGTTAAATATTCAGAAATCAGAAAAAGGCAATGCAAAAGTAGCCCCTACAACCTTAATTCCAGCAACTTAGGCATATATGATTGAGATGCAGTATTTAATTACCTAATAATCACATATACTGCAACAGAATTTGCCCTACACATGGCTGAAGTGCCCCCCAGCAGAATTTCTAATCTTATTTCCACAGCACGACTTCAAAATGGTTTTGAGCATGACAGCTTATAAAGACTTTACATCAGCCCTTACACAAGTCTCGACATTCAAGCGCACAGATGAATTGGTATACATTGCTAGCAATTTTCTCCAGATGGAGCCTTTGTGAGCTGTGGGAAGAAGCCCGTGAGAAGTACGCTGAGGAGGCAAAGTGAATTTCAAAATATCAAGTCTTGACAAAATCTGCATCTGCTTTTGCTGGGATACCTTGAAAGGGCAGTCATCTTGTCAAATGTTAACCTCCTGCAGTGGGGAGAGTTGGCACTTGAAGCCACAAGTTTTCTTTCCTCTTTGTTTAGCCATACAAGGAAGAATGTACCTGCCTATGCACGTTCTCATACTCGGAAGTCACACGTGGGGCTTTTCTTAATTGTATAAAGGATGTTCATCTTTGGAAAGAAACAGATTGGCACAAAGCATACTGAAAAATAAATGGGCAAAAAAGCTCCACACAAACTTATCTGGTCTTGGGGTCATCCCAAAGCATGGGTATAGAAGATGTTAAGAAATCAGTTGGAATCAGAATAGAATCTGCTGTGCCTTAGGAAGCAGTATTGCTCAGTTCTGCTCATGCTCTTGCCTCAGATATGGGGAAAATAATCCTTATACAGGAAAGCATTTAAAACATGTAAGCAAGTCCTACTGAGCAAGATGGGGCTTATATCCCTGAAATGATTACCTGAACAGGAATGGATGTAAGTATGCACTTCAGTGGCCCACAGCTCCACTGCAGGGAGAAAAAAGGACAAGTCAAAGGAGGCAACTGGTTTTCACATGAAAGCAACCGATTTGGGGGAATGATTTCAATAAGCATTGCCTGTTTCACCTTTGCTTCTGTCATATAGTGACTGCTCTTAACCTCACAAAATTGTTTCCAAGAAAAAAAAAAAAAAATCTTAAGTACTTTTTAAACAAGACTGAGCTGCTGGTACTAGGAAGTCCCCAATATTCATGCAACAAAGGGCAGCTCTTGGGGCCAACACAATTCTTCCCAAGGACACCAGTGGCTCACAGGCTGTGTTTCTAGTATGACAGATATACTCAGTTGTAGAAATTGCAGGTGTTTAAAGAAACAAGGTTTTAAAAAGGACAGATTCAGTATCTTCTTCTTAGTTCTGTCCTTCTTTAGACACTAGGAAGCAACAGAAAATGCTTGGATAGCCACTTTTTGAGCAAAGGTAAAAATTCAGCTGGTATACTGAATCCTGAAAGAATGCTTTTAGTACCTTCACTGTGCAGCAAGACTAAGGCAGTTTCTTAAGCAACTCATGGGCGTTCTCAGAAAACGACTATAAAATTATGCCTAGTTTCAAAACCACTGGAAAGACGCGACACATGACCTTGACCTAAGGAATTGAACAACAATTTGGAACATTACGGCTTTTGCTCATTTACAGCACAACCCAGCTATGAAATTATACACGACTCCACCTAACTGTTGGACTTCTGGGTTTCACTCCAACAAGCTAGTTTTTAGGATTTTTGAAGAGAAGTCAACTCTTGCAAATTAAGCAGGTGGTTTTCTGAGAGGTGACTCCTGTAATGCACACCCAAACATTCTCCTCTTTTCCACATCAAGGAAGTGTGCCTTCCCTGCAAGTATCCTTCTCCAACCAGTAAGCTCTATGGACCTTGCACTAAACAATGGATAGCTGGGAGTCCTTTGACTTTCAGGTATTAAAAAATAAATCTAATTCCCAAATTGCTGAACAAGAAGATAAATGAGATATTCTTGAATCTACTAAAGCGGAGTTTGAAATCAACCACCTGCACAGCAGATCCACCAACATCCACCCCTGTTCCATCACCAGCGTAGCATGCACAGTGAAGTCCTACCTCTCAGCATGACAGGTCTGTCACCAACACAATACATATAAAAGTCAAGCTAGATCACATTTCTGCTTATCAAAACTTACTGAGATTTTCAAACTATTACAATATATTATAAGTGGGTTATCACTTTTTTCATCTCCAGGTAAAACATGTCCAGACCTAAAGATTTTGAAAGCACTGTAACAATGCTGCTGTAAAACAGATATTCAACACAAGTTTTTGACATTCACTTTTGTGCTTAGTGAGCTCAGCATGGTGAGAGCTATTACAGTAACTACCAATGTATTTGCACACCACAACGTAATGAAAAGAAGATGAGAGAAATGTGAGACACTTCTTAAGAGGGTATCAGAGAAAGGTTTGGGTTTATCAGCCCATTTTTTAGGCCATCGCTCTTGGCATGAGTAGCCACCATAAGTGTATTAAAACTTTAACAAACCTACGAGAAATGAGAAATTCAGGATTTCTTTCCAAAGCCAATGTTGGGATCACTCAGCAAAGCACCCTGCTGGGATTGCTTCACAGAAATACAACCACTTTGCCCATTGGAGACTCAGGCTTTTTCCCCACTCATTTTCTCAGTTTTGACTTGATAGATGTGCTGAGTCTGTTCATTTACAGGAGGAAACTCAGGAAAAGAGCTCTGGCTGACTAATTATGGCCTACTCAGAAACAGCGTTTTACTAGTCAATTAGAAACAACTCTCTAAGGCAAATTGTATTTCCACATGCCCACACCTGTTTCTTCAATAAATTGTATCATTCTATATTTGCACAATAGGCCATATAATAGCACAAATGAGCTGCCTAATGCATTTCAAACACCACTGTAAACTCATGTAACATATTCATCAGGACTGAGTAGAATGAGCAGACAGAAATTGAACTAACTGTGCCCTCCTCCAGGCCTCAAATTGGTCAGAAAACTCATTTATTTGAGAAATAAAAGACTCGGTCCTACCGCACACTGCCCACCTGACTACAACTCTTAGTAAAAATGAATAGCTCTGCACTTCCACTTTCTTCCTTATAATGTAACAAATACATCAAAGGGCGGGCGGGGAAGGGGAAAAAAGGTACAAGCAACACTTCCTTAACTTCTGTCAAATTGAAGCATACCATGTCAGCCTTTGTAGCCATTTGGTTAGTCTCAAATTTGCACAGAAGAAATGAAGAGTGTGTGCACAATTACACATTACATTTATTTTTCACATTTTATAAAACTAAGAAATCTCTTCCATTTAGTTTGTAAACACTCCATACCTCACTATCAACACATAGACAAAATGGATAAAAGCAAATAAGTCTTTATCACTGCGGAGTTTCCACCATGGAAATATAAATATGGTTCACTGTAGACATATGGTACCGCTATGAAATTAGTGGGACCAGTGCGCAGACTCAGCAATACCCTACTAACGCACTGCTATTGCTAGCGATGTTTCCTAGGAACAAGTTTCTTGCTCCTTATATTGCAAGGCCATATTTCTGGGAGACAGAGATGAGCAATTCAAAGAAAAGTAGAATAATATTTGGTTTATTTTACTTTGGAGTTTTTTCTTCCTTAGCATGACCCTGACATAACAAACTCATGGCTTCCCATTTTTATGGAGCTAGCCAGGGGCTGGAACGGCTCCTGCCTATTGCTCCAGTGGGCCAGTACGCTGAGGCATGGATCTGGAGCAGAAAAATACAGCTCTTTTCACTCCTGCTCCCTGCCCCCCCCATCCTTTGCCTCTCCTTATCAGAGCATCCTGTATACTGCTCCATGATATGAACTGATGACCCATATCATATTTGCTCCACTGATCCTTTCACTGACTGGCTCCTATGGAGTTGGCTGAAAAGCCCCAAGGTAAAGTGAGGTTAGCAACACCGCTTTGGGATCTGCAAGGCATGCACGGCAGCTGTAAGGAACAGCAGTGTGGCACTGAGGGGAAAGGCACCCCTGAAGCTGCACAGGCAGGGGAGAGAGGCTCAGGCTAAAGCAGCTCTGATTTGTATCTTTAGTCTCCTCAGCAGCTCACCACAATGGAGCAGAAACTTTATATAATGTGGTACCACCAAAAATTTCGTGGAAGGCAGCACTGATGATGCGGTGCCGTGAGTGAAGAGCAGGAAATTATCTGAAAGATGTTAATACACCCACACACCTTGGACATCACCTTCTCCCTCCATAAAACAAGTCCTATCATCAGAGGCTCTATGTGAGTTTTAGCTGAGAGAGCGCAAGAGCATTTGCCTATACCAGGAATGCAATACAAATCATTTAGTGATAGCTTGGGTATAAAAGGTGCTTGGTAAAACCCGGCTCCACATTTTTACACACAAAACACAGGCAAATTCACACTTTTCTGCAACAAAGAACATCAGGAAACCTAATTCAGATTTCTAGTTCCTGCATTAGATGATAATTCTATTCCACCAAACTACTTTTGCTTTGCAATGTAGCTGCATTTATAATTATTTATTGCCCAGCTCAAGGTTAAGTGAAGGAACAGCCTCATGAGATCCTGTTTAAGCCCTTATTTTTCACAATGTGCTACAAAAGATTAATTGCTTTCTATTTCTCTGATAGAGACAGAATTAAAATTGCCATTTGATACAAACTATTAACGCGGCAATCATTTTGAAGGAGCACATTCCTCCTTATAATTTAACGCATTTCCCTTCTTCTGCTTATTCTATAAAGTGGCACTTGGCAACCTTAAAATTTTAATTTCTGGAGGTTCCTTTGTAGGTCCTGTAAAAATCCAGTCTTTTGCACCCCTGCAGACTCAGCACCTGATGAAAGGTAGTTCTCAACAAAGCACAAACTGGAAATGCAGCATTGTTGAGCAGATGCTATTGAAGATGTTCTGTTTTACCAGCATGGTACTTGGAAGCCCTGAGGACAGTGCTGAAGCATATAATAAGTTGTTTTGATAACACAAGCTGACAAAAAGAGCAAGGATACTTATATATCTATATAGCCTAAATATTTGCTTGCTCAGAAATGGCTGTGCTTTTTTTTTTTCCTTAAGTAATGCCACAAGGCTAAGGTCTTTCAAAAATAAATGATTCACAACATGCAAAAGACTGCTGTTATTTACAGGCAAAATCCACTAGTCACTTCTAATGATGGTTGTGGCTTCTCATTGTGTAAGCAAATATAAAGAACACCAAGACTGAAGATGAAGAGAAATTCAAACACTTGCAAACACATGAATTATTCCAAACAGTAATATTTAGGAAAGCACACGTATGATCCCAAAAGCTACTTACTGTTTTCAGCACTCAGTAGGAACTTTGGGTGCCCAATGTTTTACAGGTAGCGAATGAATGAACAGCTGCCACAGTAAAAGCTTTTTCTTTCTTTTTCTGATTTACCTAAGCTGTCTAAGGAACTTTTTAGAGATCGACAACAGCCCTGAATTGGATGGCCACCATGTTACCTACCTTAATATTCTTTAGGCCTGGATGCAAGCTCTATGCGGGGTCCCAGGAGTGAAAAAGAAAATCTCTTCACATTTATATATACAGTTCTTAGCACAGAGGGCTCTCAAGGCTAGCTGTAGGTCCTTGGTATGATTACGGTACAAAAATCAGTATTGCACAGATTGGCCTCTTTTCCTTTCCTTGTTCTTAAGTGCTTGTATGACAGTAGTCAAAAGACTGTATTTATCACTAAGACATTAGGATCCTGGGAACTGCATTGAAAACAAAAATTAAATTAAATACATAAAAATACAGAAGGAAAATCTGTGTTAAAGTACTTCTATTCTCAGCTCCTTCCAGATAAACTGGGGTAAAAGCTTATCTAACTTCCCTTTATTCAGGTATGGTTGGGTTAGGGATTCAAACTCCAAAAAAAAGCACTGTGTAAAAAGGAATTTCAGTTCAACATATTGAGTAGTGTGCTTATTTGTCTCTCCATTCTGAAAATAACATTCCTGATGAGGATATAGTCATGTCTTGCCACCAGCACATAAACAGAAGCAGAAACAGTGAGTTAATGTAAGTGAAGTTCTGGAGTGAATTAATGTAAAATGACTCCTATTTACAGCTAAGTCTTTAGACTGGCAGCAAAGGCTGAGTAAAGAATCACCTCTTTCCCTTCTCAACCTACATCCTATTAGCCATGAAGGAACCCTCACCAGAGTCTGCAGCAAGAAAACCTGCGTTTATCCTTATCGTTCATAATGATAAATGCCAGTGATACCCACTGGAAGTGAAACCTTAGCAGGGGCTATGTATCACTAGTAATAACAGAAATAATCAAGCTGTTGTTAGAACCAGACACTCAGACAGCAAATTCAATTTTTTTTAATTTTCTGTCCAATACAAATGACAGCTACCAGCCATCACGCATTACAATTAGCTCATGCTGCAGGAATGCTCTCTGCTCTGGTGCATAAAGAGTGAGCTGCAATAGACAGCAGGACCTGGGGAAGAGGTGAAGAACTCTTTGGAGAGGTATCAGGTATCCTTGCCTGTTGTTGAAGAAACTAGCTCTTTTCTTTGAAAAGACTCAAGGGCTGCCTCCTTCACAAACCGACACTATCAGCCTTATCTCACTTGCAAACAAACAAAAGAGAAATTAAGACAATTGCTCACTTACTATATAAATGCATACATTCTATGTATCCAACATTGCTGAGTCAAAATAAAAATGTCCTTGCAATTGCAGAGAGCTGCTGTTCTTGCAGACAGTTTAGGCAAACAGCGACTGACTGTAACAAAGTTTGAACAAAATTCAGGTGAAGGCACTGGGACCTTTTTACGTATCAGGACTGGTCAGCAGAACAGTGCTTCAGTTACTGGGACATCGTTCTTGAGTTCCTCTGCCCTAACACTGAACACACGCTGTGGCCCTTCTTCCAGGCAACTCATACTCAACATGCATTTCTTCTGCTGTGTCCCAATCTAAATAAGTGTCCTGTTCTATTAAGTTTTACAACTGCAAAGTGTGCTTCGATTCTTAAATCCTCAATCAATAGCAACTTTAAGGCAACCCCCCCCGCCCCCCACCCCGCTCTGCAGCACAGAAGTCTGGTGTACTTTTTGAGTATTTCTTCAATTACTAGCTTAGACCCAAAAGCCCTCCTGCACTTCTCCATCCCACTGCATGCTTTCATCTGCAGGAAAGTTACAGAAAACCAAGCCCCAAAGCCTAGAGACCTACTGTGAGCAGCATGCCTGAAGCAGAGCTAGAGATGGCCTCTACCCCTCCAGAAAGGCCTTCTAGCATTTCTGTCGATGGTGGAGCTCCACCAGTTCTAACAATGGCAGGATGGTATGGGGGAAAAAACAAACAAACAAACAAAAAACCCAACCCAAAATAAAAAAAAAAAGAAAAGATGAAATCTGTCTTTGCTCTCAAGGACTACAATATAAACCTCTCAATTACTCACTGCTAGAAAATTCCACTGCAAGAAGTGGAAGCGCTGTGCATTGATTCAACACAGAATTAGCAATAGAGATGATGTATGACTCTTTTTTGGCAAAGAAAAGATAGAAATACAAAGATTCTTTGTAGACATTGTTGAATAGCTTAGAGCGCTCCCTCCATCTTAGTGTGGCCTCTGCAATTTTTACAGAGGCTATTTTGATGTCCTGTTCACTGCACAATGCTGTTAGAAATCTTTTCGCTCTCTGCTTGCTCCTGTACATTAACTGACATGAGATTAAACACATACTAATTCTCTAAAAAAAAAAATAATTTAAATTTGCATTTTAGTGTGAAACTGTAGCAACTCTGTCAGAAATAGCTTAGATTTTAATTAGTGCTAGAGAAGTTGAACAAAAGTTGAGAAGCCTTAAAAGAAAACCACAAATAAACGCCTGTCTTAAGACTCCTATGGCTGTCGAGCTTACCAGTGTTTTCTTCCCTCAATATTTGTTCTCTCTTGGTGTGAATGCTGAATAATTAAACAAGGCATCTGAGGAAGAACAAAGCTTTTTGACAAAAGTGATATTGCCTTTTAATTTTCAGAATCAAGTATGCTGCAGTGAGTGTGAAAGTATTAATTCTGCTATTAATTTAAATTACAGCTATTCTGTAAAGCTGAACGCTGGTTCAGTACTGGTGTAGCACTATTGCTTAATGTCAGAAGGACAACAGGATTTAGTGTTTCTAAGACTAGAAATTTAAAAACTGTTAAGGTCTAGTCCTGGGTCTCCCAGCAAGCTTCTGAAAAGTATCAAATGCAGTATTCAGTCACAGAATCCTCCTCCAGCAGTAGGGGAATGAAATCCAGGGTGCAAAACTCCAGGTAGGAAACTCCCTATGGGTGGCTAATAGGAAACACTGAGGAGGTGGATAGGTCTTGGAGCTAATCTTAATCACATACCATATACAATAGCGAAATACTATAAAAGCAAGACGTTAAACTTGCAAAAAAAGAACATAAAATATATAATCAGAACTAAGCAGGTTTCTCGCTTTATGCCCTTCTTTTTCATGCACTTAATTCTCTGTTCCTTCACACCTTTAAAGAACGTACTGCAAGAAAGATGGAGAACGTCCCTGAACAGCAGAGATCCTGGCAAGCATTTCCCCTGCAGTGCACAAGATGGGTTGAAACCCTCTCGGGCCAAGGCATCCGGGTTTCTCGTACCATGGGAATGCCTAATGTTAGAACCAGATTATAAAATTAAATGAAAAAAAAAACCCCAACCAAAACCCAAGAAGGCCTCCATCTTTTCCAGATGAGATGGGGGCGGGGGCAGGGAGAAGAACAAGCCTGACAAGCAGTCCTCTAGGTTTGCTACAGGCACTTCCATGGCACATCCACCAGAAGTCTCTAAGGCAGCTGGCAGGAGGAGCGCTGAGCTCTGCCTTACAGATGCTCGTGGTCTGAGACACTCAGTACTGTCCAAATGGAAGCATTTGTAGGTAAAGCTTAAAGTTTCTGGGCAACTTAAACATAAAATACTTGCAAAGAAACTAATAATATCGATGTGGATCACTTCAAGATCATGATTTTGAACTTAGTCCTCCTACTGCAATTGCTGCAAACTCCTTCTTGATCTGGCTCTACTATTTCATAAAATGCTTTTAAATTTCAAAGCCTTACATCAACACTAATGAACATAGCACTACACTTAAGTATATAAAACAGTAAGGCTCTGTCCCTCCCATTCTTGTTAAGCCCCTGTAAAAGTGAGACACACAACCCTTGCAGTGTTTTTCAGGAGCAGCAGTATCCGCAGAAAAAAAATAGCATTAAACACAGATGGACACCTTCCGTACAAATCTGCTTCAATAGTGCAGTAAGCAATTACTGTTGGAGAAATAGTTTCTTCAGATAATTAGATACTTAAAAGTTTAAGTTGTTTATGTTTATATAAGCACAGAAATTATAGACGGAATTATGCAAACAAATCTATCATAGACCATGAGCTCCTGTCAGGTTGCTAATGAAGGTAGAAAGTGGCAATCTTTCTTTATAAGGTTCTCTAATGACCATGATAATAAACCAATTTTTTTTTAGTGCTGCACATTTCCCTTCCCCCATTTTTTTTTCCTCTCAGTATCAGTTTATAGTGACAAATGCTTTCAGGAGACAAAGACGATAAAAGAGACTTGAAGATAACACTCTTCAATTATGCCAACACCCAAATGATTAAATTAAGCAAAAATTTAGTATTTCATTGTCAATTTGACTCTGAATTCTACCTAAACAAGTTTATGGACTCTGTTAAGGTACATGTTATCTTCACTTAAAATTTGTTTCAGAGATGCATTAAAGTGACAATTGCCTCTTTTTCCTTACTGGAAGCTGTAAAGGCTAATAATACAGTACTCCATCACAAATATTACCTTTCCTTCAAAGCGAACATCTGCTGTTTACAGAAGATCCATGTATACTTATTAAGAAAGGATTCTAGATCCACGCAGTGTTCAGATATATACTTCCTTCACATGACGACTTCCTTTGCCTACTGTACACAACCAACAATACTGCTTTTAGGAAAGGCAGAGATTTCCTATGCAATCTGCGCCTTCTCATGCTATCTGGGCACTGAAACGGGTTATAATGGCAACATTTGTTTATTCTTAAATGTACGAGAAATCCTAAAATCATTAAATTAATTGCAGGAATTACAGACCATCCAATTATGCCAAATACCATCTTATTTTCTCTGGAAATATTATAGTGTAAACCGTTGGCTGGAAGATTTTTTTTTAATCAAATACTATAGGTCTTAGCTGTATTCTCCTCAAAAGGTGATCTTCATTAGTGATGCAAAACACATGCCACAGATTTTTACCTTACAACTGTGTGAAAAACCATGCTAACTGCCTTTTAGAGCTAGGCCCAAACAAGAATCTAGATATTATTTTATCCATAAAATTTCTGTTGCAGTCTGAAATTATCTGTAACACGAGGCAGACATACAACAATGAACCAGCAGGAAAAAATCGTGTTATTTGTTGCAGCTTGTTCATTTGTGAACAGCAATAAGAACAGTTGCATATACCAAAGTAATACTCATGTACTTATCCAGCTCTTGCTTATAAAGCACCCTAAAGAAGAAAAATCCTCAAAGTGCACAGCACTTGCTATAATGAAAGAAAATACAGAGACACAGATATAAAATAACACATTGCTGATTTCTTCTGTCATGATAAAATACAAATCATTACTGATTTATCATCAATATATCTCTATTTTTCTATTCAAACACAATAACTAGGATTGAAAGCCTTCAAAACTATCAATATAGAGAGAATTACTAAAGAATGAAATACCGATGATGCTAGATGTGCAATTTATAGAGTACTGCTAGATGAGAACACAGAAATAATATTTTCTTCTGTGTGGTTACAGAACTGGGCATTTCACAGTATCTTAAGTATCATCTCTTCTAGAGTGCAGAAATGAGTAATAGCAACATACCCAAAGAGTTTGAAAAATGAGCATATTGGTTTTGAGAACAGCTGCCTGAACGCACCCTAAGAATCCACCTATGATGTCACACACATGTCATAGTGTGACAGACACCACCTTGACCCTGGCCCCACTCACTGGCAACACTTTGAAAAACTCTGCACTGCGCAGGACTGGACACAAGAATGGTGCAGAAGAAGCATAATGAAGAAGAGCAACGATGGTATGTATCTGAGTGAAATAAAAGTATTTCTGTTCACAGACCATGTTGCCATCCCATCACATACCATATTTTGGCTTGAACAGAAGCACACGTAATTCAAATGGCAGAGGATTTTATAAAATCTTCATGGACAACGCTCTTTGTACCAGGCTTCTGACAGAAATGGGTCACTTATGTTCCCATACAAGCCAGCACTTATGGAAAAAAAAAAAAAAAAAAATCTAAATAAATGCACAAAAAAGTTCTCATCCTTCTCTCCAAATGATTTATTGCTGCCAGAGCTCTAATCTAATTTTAGGTGAGCTCATCTTTTTTTCTACCCTGGAGCCATTTTAACTTAATATTGCTCTCCTTCCAGAGCCACGAGAGAGTACAGGCTCCCTTAGCCACCACAGATGTTGTGCTGACATTTTACTTTAGCTGTTTGCTGAAAAAGTCATCAATATTGCTCTGCTCCTGACGAGACCTTTTCTAAGAAAAATGAAACAAATTGCTGGCATTAGATCAAACTTTGACCTCTGCAGCCCAAACTGGGGAATGTAAGATCTGAACTCCTTGTGCTGCCTCAGAAGCTTCCAAAAGCTCCTCCAAGCAGACAAACTTCTTTATTTTAATAAAAGATTTTCTGAGCTGCCAGGCTGAGGCTGCCTCCCTGTTCACGCTGCCATGTGAGCCAGCTGGCAGGTACAGGCAGACAGCCTGGGCTCCCACGGGCCTGCCTGCACTGCAGCCATCCTCCCTCCGAAGTAGCAGCAAGTGTTGCGAGGTCTTTGGGAAAACCATTTCAGAAATCATCTTTTCATCTGCCTCTTTCCCATCTGCTCCCCCCCTTCCCATCCTCAATATTCCTGACCTGCGTTCTGTTTCACCAGCGTTATTCTCCTTCACATCTTCATTTTCCCGCCCTTAGTTATTCCCAGCTCCTGCACAACCTGCTCATGTGCTGATCTGAAGCTAAGACTGCATGGAAAGGGAAACCACGGTCTGAAACGCTCACTCATTGATTGCTATTTTCCAGTCATGTACAAGTTTCTAGGAAGATTTAAAAGGTTTTTTGGTGGTTGTGTGTTTTGTTTTTTTAAAACTGGTTTCTGAAGGAAAAATGAGTGTGATTACTCTGCCAGTTTTCCCCAAATAAACCGCAGAGGAACGTTTTGAGTTCATCGTCTAATTTCTATCACATTTGACAGCGAGATGAAAGCTGCAAAGATACGACATTTCTAAAGTTTCATAAAAATCTGTGGCTTGAAAGAGCAGAGGGACGCCCCAGCTCCCTTGCCCTCCTGTCATAAGGCTGCAGTACGAGCAAGCAGTTATTCGCTCTGTTTAGGTGCTGCCAGTCAATCTGCTGTGGTGGCGAAACACCGTCTCCTGCCCAGTGAGCAGCTATGGGGCATCAAAGAGGAGCCAAAAGCGAAGAGGATTTTGCAGGCGGGCTGAAGCCACAGGGCACATGAGGAGCAAAATGTATGTGTGCGGGGAGGCTGATGGTAAGGAAAGCAAATGCAGTGACTCTGAGGACAAAGCCACCCAAAACCATCATTGAATCATTTGGGGTTTTTGGTGTCTTGGTGCTTACAGTGAACCTCCTTCAAGAAATCTGTAGCATAAATAATATGCTTTCCTATACTTTCATTTCTCTTTTATTTTAGTAAAATTATGCGACATTTTGGAAAACTAGTTATTTTCCAAATACCAAGGGATGCAGTGGAATGTTAAGTCAAACGATCCTTACGCCATCTCCAAGAAAAGACCTGTAGGAAACTGCAAGCTGCTTCCTGGCACACCTGGCACACTCGGATGACCGCTATGGGAAAGGATGTATCTGAGCCCAACGGGATGAACCAGCTTGAGGAATCTGTTCCGAGCCAAGTCTCAAGATCTGAGAACAACTAAACGCTTCAAATCATTGCCACAGCAGGGAGTCTAAACTGTAGTCACAATGTTTTCATTTTTAAACAAGAGATAAGAATAATGTTTCCAACTGAGCAGGCAGCTGAAAGAGTGAATTGCGGGAAAAGACTGACGCGCTAGAGATTTTACACAAACTCCTTGACTCATGTTTTCCAAACATGTAAGGAAAATGATGCAGTAAACACAGAAACAAAATTAGCATTTGCATCTCTGCGTTGTCTGTACTTAGACATAACAGCTCCTGTGCTACGATATATCTTTAAAACCAGGATTTCCTCAAGATCAAATAGCTGGATCTTCTCCAGAACATCACTCAAGCGCTTCAGACCATCTCTTGTGCACTTCATTTACCATAATCTCCACTATGCTATGGATGTAGCATTAAACTGGTAAATATGATTTTATTACAACACAGTAGACCCATATAATGTCATCTAAGTTGATTTGCACTTAGGTTCAAAGACCCACTATATAGAGATAATAAATATGGTACCAGACTGTCAGGCAGGAGAAGCTAGAAGAGACAGATGACCTTTGTGCAATGTTTCACCCTCCTCTCTCTCAAGAATGTATAATTATGAAGGTATGAAAGCAGACACAGTCAGCCACCACTGACAATGACCAAAATGCCACCAATTTTATTAGAACACAGAACAGCTTAAAAAAAAAAAAAAGGTAATGAATTGCTTAGTTATAGCTGTGTTTGCTGTGTCTTTGTTTCCCTGAGCGCCTGAGACAGCGTGAACAAAATTGCCAGCAGTCCCATTACAGAGACAGGTTGATGGGTTGGATGACCCCATAAATCTTGTTCACATCTCATATCTGGGCTCTTGACTTGCATCTTAAAAAACTTTTGTATCTATGTCTTTGCAGGCAACCTGCTTTGCCATTTCAGAAGGGTTTCTGCCAAACCCAGACAGAACAATGAATGCTTTGTCCTACCTGGCATGTCTGTAATTGCAAGCCCTACCGGGAAACAACATATACCTTGGAGTTACTCTTTGAGACACCCTATGAGGGGAGATGTGCACTAAAGAAACAGACAATCAACAACTTAATAAAAAAATCTCCAAACTCAGAAGAACCGTTTATTCCCTTGAAATGCGAGCACCCCTTCGCAAGCACTACACCTGCCCTCCCCTGACACGTACCAGCCCAATTCTGCCTACGTCCCTCTTACTCCGGTGTCATCAGGAGTGGCATGACACAGCAGGAAAAGAGACCGGTTCACTGTGAGACCTGCTACTCACTCTCTTACAGTGTAACGGCCCCCCTTCCAGCCGCACGTCGTTGCAGGGAGCTGGTGCCGATGGGCACCAACCACACGGACCACCTCACCGCTCCTTGGGCTCAGGGAGAGCAGAAGGTAGTGGAGCACAACTGGCCCTTTCTGCATCACTGAAAATCTATCCACCTTGTAGAGTCTTACAAATGTTTGGGGAGTTTGCATGATGAAGGACAAACTGCAACAGTTGGCCTGAACGTGCAATGTGACTGCTCACACCAGTTCTCTCCTGGATCTCTGTGTGTCCTGTCACATGGAGCACGGACACTGAGGACATAGCACTGCATGCAGAACAGCAGTGGTGGAGAATGCAACCTCTGCTCTTCCATTGCTTGGTATCTCCAAGCAAAGGGTTTCTCGATTTGTAATTTTCACCATATTTTCAAACAGAACAGCAACCAGCTTTCTCCTCTGCTGTTCAAATTCAAAATTAAAACACAACCAATAGGTTTCACCTATTGGTGAAAGGCACTGCAAGCAGCTGAAGAAATGAGTAACAGATGTAAATACCTGCTTGCTGTGCAGTCTGTGGGATCTGTTGACTCCGCTGTGCATTGTACTGAACTGAGGCAATGGGTCTGTACTGCTGAGTTGTTGAGGTAGGGTACTGACCAGATGGGTAATAATACACTGGCATCTGCAAAGAAAGAGAACAGCAGCTAACTATGGACTCTAAAGCTCAAAGATTCACGAAATAAAACAAAACTGGAAGGGGAGCAAGAGTTCAAGTCAAGCATGTTAGTGGTAACAGTAATCAAGGGGAGAGGTTTGCATTATGTCTCTTCAAGAACTGCTGCTTGCTTTCAGCTTTGCTAGGAAAAGGGCTATCAGTGCCCACATTTCTTCTCAGATACTTTAGGAAACAGAAGAAGAATAATTTTAAATAAAGAAACAAAAACGTATAGGGTGCATAAAAAGCTACATGCATATACCAAAGAAATCACAGTAAAATATCAAATGCTGCAGAAAAATGGATGCAAACACCACCTTCCATATCAACATAATACATATAAACAGCATGTGGATCCATTAGTGAACTCTGGAGAAAATGGTCAATTCAAAGCAAAGAATGGCCTGGAGTAAAAATATATAGGAGCAAGATAGAGGGAAAGATGGAGTGCGCGTGCCCTTAACACTTTTAAGAAACTATTATTAAATTCACGCTTTTGTTTAACTGGTACAACCTTCCTTACATGAACGTTTTCCTGTAAAGCCTCTCTCGCACTTGGTGTGAACACAACTACAGTTCAAAAAAACAATCATAGTTGTTTTCTCGCAGGAGCTGAGGGTAGGCACTGAGTCAGCAAGTTCTGCTAGGCGGGCTTCTTTTTTCTATTATTATTGTCATTAGAGTAACATGTACTACATCACCTTATCACGTAGGTGAACATGGAAGTTTGAGGGTGACTGGAGCTAAAGATTTTCCCCATACATGCTATACCACCATTACCGAGACATTTGAGCTAAACAGTTTTCAACTGACCTGTAGCAAGTTCAAAGCACTCAAAATTTTTCATTTTCAGCTGCAGTGGATGCTGTAGGTACCTGACAGAGTTCAGCAGTGTATGGTATTAGCAAACTACAGAAGGACACCAGCTTGTGAGAACGTTGCGCCTCTCGTGACTTCTGCCACATCTGTCAGCATTTCTTTATAAATCATACTTTTTTTTTTCCCTTTGTGCATAGCATTTATCCTACTCAGACATATACACAGAGTCATACCAAATGCTTTTGGGTTTTTTCATACAAAAATAAGAACTATTTTTGCCACTTTTATTTGAATGGAGGAAATGTTCCTGGAACAGCTTATTCAACTTGATCACCCATAAAGTATTAGCAGAGCAAAGGTAACTTTTGTATGCTGCTAGGACATCATAAGAGAGATCAGAAATTTACCTAGAGACGACATCAAATGAGAAAGAACAGGCATAGACACAAAAGACTAGGCACGAAGAGGGTATGGACAGCTAATTGGGCAAGTAGAAGACTACTGAATAGGTAACTGGTGGGAAAAGTATCAGGATCAACAAAGCTGGACTTGGTGGTATTGGTGAAGTGAAACCCCCAGACTGACTGACAGTCAATATCACCTGTCAATCAAGAGGCTGAATACACATTCATTTTTCAAGGTCTATTCATCTTCTCATCAATCAATGGAAATAGCAGAGAAACAAGAAGGTTTTGATTAGAAAATGTTGTAAGCTATCCTCCCTCCAGACAATACCAAGTGATGCCTAATGGCTACGGTCTGCCCTCAAGTCATTTGTTTTGTTCAGAGACTAAACTCACAAAAGCAAAATGCCTTTGTAAAATGGACAAAACCATGATGAATTTGTTTCTCTGCAAAGAAAAGCCACAAGGTGTAGGAAAGTTGACCCAGGTATTTAAGATGCAAAATCATTCTTTAAACATTGTAGCATTCTAAATTGTGGATCAGGCAAGTTTAGTGTGATAAACTCATCATGTGGAAACCTGATTGTTCTCAGCAAGACTCTGCAATAGGAGACTTGAAAGGACCAAGAAGACTCAGTCTAAGTAAAGTCAATGCAAATAGTTAATCCTGCCTTGAAGCAGGGGAACAGAGTAGACATCCTCTCAAAAATATTCTTTATTTTCTATTACCATATTCTACAAATTAAAGAATATTAAATCCCTCTGGAAATACTCTCACTTCTCCTGGCAGCAGCTTAATCTCACTTAAAGGATTTAAATTTATTTGATTTACCCTCAACTTCCTCATTTTCCTTGTGCAGACAAGCCCCTAGATATTTGA